>NW_023270680.1:0-224122 GCF_011800145.1 Mirounga leonina
AAAAAAAAAAAAGTATACATTCTTCCAAAATTGATATTTAGTTTAATTCCAATTGAAACCCCAACCTCTCATGTGCAGAATTAGATAACACTTTCTTCTTTTTTTTAAGATTTATTTATTTGAGAAAGAAAGCACACGCATGTACAAGGGGAGAGGCAGAAGGAGAAGCAGAGAGTCTCCCGAAGCGGACTCCCTACTGAGCCTGGAGCCAGAGGGATGCGGGCTCGATCCCAGGACCCTGAGATCATGACCTGAGCCCAAATCAAGAGTCGCTGCTTAACCAACTGAGCCACCCAGGTGTCCCAGATAACACTCTCTTAAGGCTCGCATGGGATGAAAAATGCCTGAACATAATCAAATAAGAACAGACAAATTAATAGAATAATACATAGTACATAGTGAACCCCAGTTAATAATGGAATTTAATATATGACAAAGATCGGGGAATTAACAGTTTAAATAGTCAGTGTTGCTGACTGGAATTGTTTTCTAACTAGAAGACAATAAAGCTGAGCTCCTACCTCACACTATATAAAAATCTAAGAAGAATTAAATTCTTATCTGTACAGAATAAAACAAAAATATTAGAACAAAATATAGGAAACTGTATGTACAATCCAAGAGTTGGGTATACTTTCTTAACCAAGACATGAAGACAGAAGTCATCAAAGAAAAAATAGCTTTAAACATTTTATTATGACAAAGATGCCATAAATGAAGTTAAAAGAGAAAAAAGAAACCCACCAGATTTGAAAAAAAAATGAAAATTTAAAATCTGTTAAAAAAGAGCTCACAAAAGTCCAGGAAGGTTGCACCATATGTGTAGACTGTTGGAAGGTGCACAATAAAGATCCAACACATACATGAAAAAGATACTCAACTTCATAAACAGTAAGAGAGGTGAAAATTAAAATAACAACTTGCAAAAATTGGGAAGAGTTATAATATCTACCAGGGATAAAAATTAGTGGTGAAGTTAAGGAGAAGTACAAAGGATGCTTTAATGTACTGCCGGTGAAATGTGCATTATTGCAGCCTTTTTGGAAAGCTCTCTGATGACATTTATTGCCTTTTTAAATATTTATACCCTCCAATGAGCAATCCTATCCAAAGACTTCCTCCCATAGCAATAGAAGCTCTGATCAATGCAGTCCAGGAGAGCAGCGGTGTTTCCAGGGACAAAAATACAGGAAGTGAAGTCAAAACTCACCAGCAGGGAGATTGGGGGTATATTATGTAGCCATTAAAAAGATGCTAAACAGGGGTGCCTGGGTGGCTCAGTCCGTTAAGCGTCTACCTTGGCTCAGGTCATGACCTCAGGGTCCTGGGATCAAGCCCCCAACAGGGCTCCCTGCTCAGCGAGCAGAGAACTTGCTTCTCCCTCTCCCTCTGTCCCTCCCAGCTGCTGGTGCTGTCTCTCTCTCTCTCTCTCTCAAATAAATAAACAAAATCTAAAAAGAAAAGATGCTAAATATGCTATTTGGATGTTCTTAATATCCCTTCTGCTTCTCTTAGGGCCTGTTTTTCTCTCAGCTCATTCAGCCTCTATTTTCCCCCATGTACCTGCTCATCCTTGGCTTTCTGCTCATCCTTGCACATGAAGGAGGGGCAGCCTGCACGGGCAGTTCCGCCCCAGCGCAGACTCTCCAGGGGCTCCTCCCCTCGCGGGCAGTCTGGCCAGCGACTCCCAATTCCCAAAGTAGCCAAGGAGGGGGACCACTTGAAATCTCAGCTCTAAGGGAGACTGCTTGATCACTTAAGAGAAGGGCTCTTCACGATTTATGAGTTTTGGGGCTCTTCCGCCTCCGGCCTGACTGCTGTCTGGGTTCTCCGTGCACGCGGGGTCACCCCATGGATCATAGGATGTCGTGTTGTTGGCTCGCTTTAAAGAAGCAAAATGACACAAGCAGATAGGTTAGTAATAAAGCCAGATGGCTCAGAGAAGACAGAAAGGATCTGGGGGGGGGCGCCTGGGTGGCTCAGTCAGTTAAGCGACTGCCTTCGGCTCAGGTCATGATCCTGGAGTCCCGGGATCGAGTCCTGCACCGGGCTCCCTGCTCGGCAGGGGGTCTGCTTCTCCCTCTGCCCTCTTCCCTCTCGTGCTCTCTGTCTCTCATTCTCTCTCTCTCAAATAAATAAATAAAATTAAAAAAAAAAAAGAAAGAAAGGATCTAGGGGAAGTCTTCCTTCAATTTTTAAAAAGTTTTTTAATGATTTAATTCAAATTACTTTTTTGAATAGGGAATATTCCAAACATAGGAATGGGTATACAATGAAAATCTCCCTCCTACTTCATCTCCCACATGCTCAGTTCCACTCCCCCCACCCTTGAGACAGTCAATGTTGCTAGTTTTGGTATTCTCTTCCAAAACCATCCTATGCATATATAAATAAATATCCATACATTTACATATGCATGCATGTGTATATTTGCATACATTGCAAAGAATATATACAATCTGTTATGCTACACATATGTTGTTTTAAAAAGATTTATTTTATTTATTTTTTAGAGAGAGGACGGGTGGGGGGGAGGGCAGAGGGAGAGAGAATCTCAAGCAGACTCCCCGCTGAGTGCAGCGCCCCATGTGGGGCTCCATCTCATGACCCCTGAGATCATGACCTGAGCCGAAATCAAGAGTCAGAGGCTTAACTGACTGAGCCACCCAGGTGCCCCTACACGTAAGATTTTGTAACCCAAATTTGTTCACAAGGGAGTGGTAGTTTAGGGAAATGCTGTCAGTATAATGTGACAGTCATGTTGGTGCATCTGCGATTTTCTCCCCCATGTTAGATAATGTTCTATCCCACCAAGTAACAACAGTCGAACAAGTACCTGGGTTCAGTCCCGGCTCAGGACACTTTCAGAGCAGCTCCCCAGGATCTGGGACCCGGAGATTCCTGGACGTCAACTCAAATGCCAGGTCGGCATCTCTGTCTCTCCACTTATTAATTAGAACTGTTGCAACTGCAAGTGGCTTAAGTAAAAGGTGACTTATTTGGTCACATACTAAAATGGTCAAGAGTCACTCCGGCTTCAGGCACTGCTGCATTCAGGCTCAAGCAATATCCCTTGGACTGGGCTTTGCCCACATCCTCTCTGATTCCACAGCTTGTCTTCATTCTCAAGCTCCAAGGTGGTCTTTGGCAGCTCCAGGAAGACCTCTCATGGTGGCCATACGGCTGCAACAGCTCCAACTCTGCAGCTTTCCAGGTTCAAGTTCAGCATAAAGAGCAAGAGCCTTCTCTGGTATCCCGAAGACTTACTCTGATGTGACCAGCTTAGGTGTGCCCACTCCCAAAACAACCACCATGGTCTGGGGGAAATGATCTGCTGCTTGATTTAAGTTTGGGTCACCTGCTTTATCCCTGGAACTGAGGATAAAGCCCCACCATGAACACATAGCCAGACAATGAGGAAAAGAGATTTCCCAAATGGAAATCCGGGACTGTTCCTTTTTTTTTTTTTTTAAGATTTTTTATTTATTTATTTGACAGAGAGAGAGATAGCGAGAGCAGGAACACAAGCAGGGGGAATGGGAGAGGGAGAAGCAGGCTTCCTGCCGAGCAGGGAGCCCGATGTGGGACTCGATCCCAGGACCCTGGGATCATGACCTGAGCCGAAGGCAGACGCTTAATGACTGAGCCACCAGGCGCCCTCCGGGACTGTTCCTAAAAAAGTGGGGAATGAATGCGAAGGCCACCTCGTTATGAGATTCCATACTAACATTAGCCCATTGGTTCTCAAAAAGTATTTTCCCCACCTCAATGCATTTCAACCAAGAAAAGATAGGTAACTTGAGAGTTTCCAGATGGTTCTGATGTATATCCTAGTGGGAATGTTCTTCTCATCCCACATTGGAAATCGCAGCCCTACTCAGTGACCACCCAAATATTGTGCCATTAATCACAATGCAAACAGGGTATAAATGGCTCAAACACATTCTGTGCACAGCTGGAAAAGATAATTCATGCCATTTATTGATTTATCCAACAAATATTTAGAAGCCGTCCTCCCAACTCTCCCTAATATCACTCCTGTATATACAAAGGGGAGGGTTTGTTTACCATTACAATTCACTGCTGATTTCCAAATTTACATTTACAGACCACATCGTCCATCCACAGGAGACTGGCTGAACTAAATGTGCTATATGCATACAATGGAATATCGCCCATGCTTAAGCCGGAAGGGAACTCCAACACACACTGCAACATAGGTGAACCTTGAAATAAGCCAGTCACGAAAGAATAAATATTGTGTGACTCCACTTATATAAGGTACCTAGGGCATAAAATTCACAGAGACAGAAAGTAGAGGGTGGTTACCAGGGCCGACAGGGGGGAAGGGGGAATTAGTGTTTAATGGGGACAGAGTTCCAGTTGGGGAAGATAAAATGTTCTAGAGACAGGTGGTGGTGGTGGATGCATAACCATGTGAATGTACTTAATGTGACCGAACCTTACACTTAAACATGCTAAAATGGTAAAATAATAATAATAAAATAAATTAAGTAAAATAAATAAATATCATGAGTAGGTAGCAGAAGACAACAAAGACCTCAAATTTTGGTGTTATTTCCTACAGAAAATAAAACAAATAATGCAGTAAGTTTAAAGAAATAAAATAGATCCTCAGCGGCATGACTGAGAAACAAGAGAGGATCAAAAGAGGATAGGAGGGTTTGAAAAAGAAGGAAAGATAACGTCTAGAAATGTTTAACAAGAATCTAAAATTTCACAGATTATAATAACTGGGGCAGTAATGAGTAAACTTGTCAAATAATTATGAAGAAGTTATCTGGAATGCAACAGGTAGAAACAGAGAGATGGAAAATGAAAAACAGAAAAGGAACGAGGAGATCAGGAGGCTGGAGTGAGAAGGTCCAGCGCATGTCTGACAGAGAATTCAGAGGGAATTAAGGGGAGAGTGTAGGAAAGGGACGGATCACAGGCGTAACTCAGAGTTTCTCAGGTTTTAAAAACAAAAGTGTGGGGGTGCCCGGGTGGCACAGTCAGTTGGGTGTCTGCCTCTTGGTTTCAGCTCAGGGTCCTGATCTCAGGGTGGTGGGATCGAGCCCTACCTCCAGGTCCACGCTCAGCTGGAGTCTGCTTCAGACTGTCTCTCCCTCTGCCCTCCCCCATTGCGTGCATGCTCTCTCTCTCTCTCTCTCTCAAGTAAATAAATAAATCTTTAAAAACAAAAGTGTGAATTCTGGGACTCAAAATTATTTAAAATAATCCCTCAGGAAGAATTTTTCAAGGGAAAATAGATTCATACACACCCACACATTCTGAAGTAAATCTTCAAAACACCAAAGAAAGGGAAAAGATCTTAAAAGCCACCAGAATTGGTTACATTTAGTTAAAGAAAGAATTGTCTATCCAGTGAAACTATTTATCTCAAGCTGGGTATAATAAAGAATATTCTGATCAAGACAAAGTGAGAAGGTTTACCTTTACTTTTAAAGAGACCTTTACTGGGCGCCTGGGTGGCTCAGTTGGTTAAGTGACTGCCTTTGGCTCAGGTCATGATCCTGGAGTCCTGGGATTGGGTCCCGCACCGGGCTCCCTGCTCGGCAGGGAGTCTGCTTCTCCCTCTGACCCTCCCCCCTCTCATGCTGTCTCTATCTCATTCTCTCTCGCAAATAAATAAATAAAATTTAAAAATAAATAAATAAAAAATAAGGAGACCTTTACTTTTAAAGAAACTTAGAAAGGATGTACCTTAATTAAGGAAGAAGAAAAAGCAATTTCAGAAAAAAGCCAAGAATTACAAGAAGAAAAGGAGAGCTTTTTGTTCTTAATAAAAACATAAGCAAATCTAAGCAAACACTGAGTACACACGCAAAAATAAGATGTCTAATTTGTGAGGTTAAAATAAACCAAGCTAGAACTTGAAATTGAAGACAAGGTCATATAGCAAGGAGCATTCTAAAGGCATTGTATTTTTCAGAGAGAGATAGGCTATCAACTACCTTTAGAATTATTTGGTTAAGTGCACAAGTGTTTTGGTTTTTTTTAAGATGTCAAGAGAATCCACTAAAAAATTAGAAATCCTCATGAAGGGGGAGCCTCAAGAGGGGAGGGCGAGAATGAACTGGGCAGATAAATACTGAAGAAGTTCACAGCAGCACCTAGCGGTGAAAAAAACCGTTGAGGGCGCCTGGGTGGCTCAGTCGTTAAGCATCTGCCTTCGGCTCAGGTCATGATCCCAGGGTCCTGGGATGAGCCCCGCATCCGGCTCCCTGCTCAGCGGGAAGCCTGCTTCTCCCTCTCCCACTCGCCCTGCTTGGGTTCCCTCTCTCGCTGTGTCTCTCTCTGTCAAATAAATAAATAAAATCTTTAAAAAAATAAATAAATAAAATAAAATAAAAATTGATTAAGAATAAGCCTCAGAGGGACGCCTGGGTGGCTCAGTCGGTTAAGCATCTGCCTTCGGCTCAGGTCATGATCCCAGGGTCCTGGGATCGAGTCCCACATCGGGCTCCCTCCTCAAGGGGAAGCCTGCTTCTCCCTCTCCCACTCCCCCTGCTTGTGTTCCTGCTCTCGCTATGTCTCTTTCTGTCAAATAAATAAATAAATAAATCTTTAAAAAAAAAAAAAAACCGTTGAGATGTCTCCTTCCTACTTGAAAAGGAATTTTTTAAAAGGAAGTTGACAGTTTTTCCTAAACCTTCACTGCACATTTTTTTGTGAACAGTTCTTTCGGTTGCAGGCTCCAGGGTCTTCCTTGTTCGGTTTGAGACAATGCGGCTGTACCCCATTTCCCTGTAGCATATCTGAAGAGACCGTGCTCTTTGCAGGGGTAAGAAATAGTAAAGGAACGCGCCCGCTGCTGGAAAGCAGTCCCCTTCCCGACATTTCATAGCCCTCGCTCCTTTGGAGATGCTTTTCCAGGAAGTTTGCCCAACCGCCCCGCCCCCGGTATCTAACGAGCAGAAGGCGGGGAAATTGCCTGGTGCCTCCCAGATTGAGCAAGGACAGACACTACATCCGCTGGATCCAGCTGAGCCAAGGCAGTCCCCACCCCGTCCCCTCCCTCCGCTGCCTCCTGCAGCAGAGGAGGCCCTGCCCTTCGTCCCTCTTCCCGGTCTCAGTGCCTCCCAGTCCAGCAGCCCGGTCTACACCGGAGGGGGGAGCCGAGCTCTGTCCAGTGCAGTTTTAAAAACGAACAGCACTGGGTCTTGAGCACCAAATGTGAGGCCATTTCCAGGTTATGGAATCTGGAATCTGGTCCTGATGCTAAAGGACCCCACATCCAATGGGGAAATGGGGAGTTGACAAAACAAAGTTAAAAGCAGGGATTAGAGGGGTGCCTGGGTGGCTCAGGGAATTGAGCCTCTGGCTCTTGATCTCAGCTCAGGTCTTGATCTTGAGTTCAAGCCCTGTACTAGGCTCCAAACAAAATAAAGCAGTGATTAGAAAACAAAACCATTTCCTGTGTATACTCTGGTTTTAAATCCTTCAATGAATATAAACCGGCTTGAGATTACTTGCCTGACCCATGTCAGGGTCATGAGGTTGTTTCCATCTTTTTATACACAGTTTCACCACCAAGATGGAGCCGTGCAGACAGACCAGTAACTGTGGGTTTTTCTAAGTAAACAAAAGCAAGGGGAGAAGGGTCTGACATCTGATTTCCTACAGAAAAGGAAAAGATCGAGAAATTTCCAGGGCTAAGTCACGGGGTGAGGGGGAAGGGGTCAGAGAGAGGGAGCGCCACCTTCCCTCAGAGACTTAGCAACTTCCGGGGGGCAGGGGGTGGGGAGAAGTTGCCAGACTCCGACATTAAAAGACCATTTCACGTGGGACACCTGGGTGGCTCAGTCGGTTAAGCGGCTGCCTTCGTATCGGGTCATGATCCCGGGGTCCTGGGATCGAGCCCCACACTGGGCTCCCTGCTCAGCGGGGAACCTGCTTCTCCCTCTCCCTCTGCCTGATGCTCCCTCTGCTTGTGCTCTCTTTCTGTCAAATAAATAAAATCTTAAAAAAAAAAAAAAAAAAAGAACATTTCATGCAACAACATCCAAAAAACCAAAAACAAACAAAAAAAACAAAAAACCACCAAGTTGACATTTATTTCCCAGTATGAAAAATGAAAAACACTTCCATCTGATCTGGCCATAAATGGACCGGTTAAGAAACACTGACACACAGAAATTAATAGCATCTAACGAGTTCACACAAAGAATTAAAACAAAATGATTAAATTCAAGGGGGCTCGTTTCATATCTGAATACTCCCAGCAAGCCACCCAGGTGTGATTATCTATCCCCCCACTTCTCAAAATCTGCTCAGCACAGGAAGCACCACCTTATGCATCTTGCGAAAATGCAAATTTTGATTCAGCAGGTCTGGGGTGGGGCAGAGTGTGTATCTCTAGCAAGCTCTCCGAGTTGCCCCAAGTTGCCTCGAGTTGCCCATCCCCCAGGCCAGTGCATCTGGGCAGAGTCACACTTAAGGCAGCAAGAATAGAGGCTCCCGTCAATCACCCAGTGGAACTAGCCACCGCCACCCACCACCCCAAAGTGGTCCCCTACACCAGGGGCTGGCAAACTTCTTATGGAAAAGGCCTGATAGTAAAGATTTTTTTTTTACTATAGGCTTTGTGGGCCATTCAGTCTCTGTTGAGACTACTCACCGCTGCCCTTGAAGTATAGACAATGTGTGAACAAATAGGTGTGGTTGTGTTTCAATAAAACTTTATTTACAGAAATAGGTGACAGACTGGATTTGACCCTCAGGGTGAAATTTGCCAACCCCTGTCCAATATTCTGAACATATTTCTGGGTCATCTCTGTGGCCTTTTCTTACACAAGCTTATTTACAAACCTCTATCTAAGGACGAGGCGGTGAGGAGGCCCTGGAGAGACAGAAGCAGGCCCTCCATTCTGAACCCCCACGCACAGGGCCAGGCCTCACTCATTTTAGCAGCCCTGCACCTGTTCAGCACGGCCCTGTGAGACAGCACTGTTATTTCTCTCTTAAATGTGGGTGAAGGTGGGGGCTCTGAGGCAGTCTGCCTGGATTTTGAAGACTAGTTCCTCCCCTGTAGTCTGCCAAGGAGGGATAAATCCTACCTCACAGAGATTTCATAAAGCCACACGGAGATGCAAGGCTGCCAACTATGTTGGAATCAGAAAAAAAAAGCCAGAATAACGATCACTTGTTAATTCTACAGACCATAATCTGCTTTCTTACCCTTCAGAAATGCTTACAACTATATATGTATACTATATATTTATAGATGTATAAAGAAAACGAAAAAAGTTTTTTAAATTCCTCATATCATTTAAAAAGAAAGTGAAAAATAATAGGGGTGTGTGTGTGTAGAGAAAGAACTAACTCTACTGTAGAAAGGAAAGAAAGAGAGAGAGGAAAGGAAGGAAGGAAAGAAGGAAGGAAGGAAGGAAAGAAGGAAGGAAGGAAGGAAGGAAGGAAGGAGGGAAGGAAGGAAGGAAAGGAGGAAGGAAAGGAAGGAAGGAAGGAAGGAAGGAAGGAAGGAAGGAAGGAAGGAAGGAAGGAAGGAAGGAAGGAAGGAAGGGAGGGGAGGAAAAAGTCTTGTTTCATGCCTCACATAGTTCTATAAGAAAGTTTTAGTCAAAATTATAGATGCTTAAATACAATCTCAGCAGGTAAAAAGATTCTAAGTATATGAGAGTTATTTTCACTTTACTTTGAACAGAAGGAAATCATAAAAAGGAAGTTTGCCATTTGGGATATACAGTGGGACATATATTGGGTCTTATTGGGACCTTGTTTCCATGTCCCAAACTGGCCCTCACTTAAATTCATACATGTCAGCACAGAGAAAGATGTTTTCACAGCATACCATGTGTGGAAGAAAGGGAGACGACATCTTTTCTGGGCAAAATTATTTTCCTGTTGTTTCTGTTTAATCGGCATTAGAGAAAAGCGACAGCCCCTGTTCCTTGAATTGAGGCCACTGGAGTAGGAACAGTGGGAAGAGGAGGAGGCTGGGACAAGTGGCCAAAGGAGAGGCAAGTGTGAGGGACAGGGCAGTGAGGGGCCCTGGGGAAGGGATGTTGGCCTCTCCAGAGGCCCTAGGTTGCTCTGGCCGGGGGCATGTGGAGGCCCAGGCAGGGTCCGCAGGGCTCACAGGATGATGGCAGCCACAGTCTTCTCCTTGGAGGGGGAGGGAGGCATTGATTCTCCCCCAGTAGCTTTTTCTCGGACCCTTACTTATCCTGAAAAAAACAAGGGAAATCAATCATTGCTGGGGAAAAGATGGGGCCTAGTTAGCTTCCTAGATCTTGAAATTGGGCAAATGAAAGAAGGAGGGGAAGGAAAAGGTACAGAGGAGGGGGAGCTACCCAGAGAGCTGGGACAGGAAGGCACAAAGGAGGGTCTGAAGAGGCAGAGGGCTGCAGCTAACCCAAACACGGTGCTGGCGCACGCTCCCCAAACAGCAAAGGACTAAGCTGAGTGCTGGAAAGAAGCTGAGGGATGTTCCTGGCCCTGATGTTCCTCCCTGTTCCCAGAGCTTCACCAAACAGACCCATTCTTTCCCCTGTGCCTCCCTGACAGCTCACCAGGGGCTGGGAGCTCTGGCCACACAAGCTTCGAAGACCCATGCCCAGGGAAGCCAAGGATATGATGACCTGCAGGACACAGACAGCCAGGAGCAGAGCATGGATGCCTAGGAACAAATTCTGGAGATAAAGGAAGCAAAAAGACACAGTCAGCAGTCTGCTCCTCTGAGTCTGCTCTTACTACCACCTTATCAACCTGGCCAGGTATCAGACTCTGTCCAACTGACTACTTGCCACCAAAGCAGATTACATTTTCCAACCATGGGGCACCCATAGCTTCCACCCCATTTGCTTGTATGCAATGTGACCTTACCACAACCTGTGAAGAGCTGAATCTATTTCTCTACCCCTAGAATCTGGAACAGCCTGTAACTGTTTTGGACAACAAAATACAGTGGAGGTGACACTGTGCCAGTAGCTTCCATTTCCCACCTCCTGAAATATTCACAGTGAGATACTTCCTGTTGGAACCTAGTTGCCATGCCATGAGAAGCCCAAACCACATGGAGAAGCCGCTGCAGGCTCTCTGGTTGATAGCCTCAGCTGAGCTCCCAGCCAATTGAGCGCCATCTTGGAGCTCCAACCCAATCGAGCTCTCAGAAGACTTCACCCCCCACTGACGTCTGACAGCAATTGCATGAGAAAACCCAAGTAAAGACTGCCTATCTGAGCCCAGCCAGCCCACAGAATGTGAGAAGTAATGATAAATGAGAGTCTTAAGCCAAAGTGTGTTGGGTGTTGTGTTTACACAACAATAGGTAACTAGGCCAGACACACACCGGAAAAGATAGAAGGGCGTTCTGTGACATTTTCTCTTAAATGTCTGCCCTTTGCTCCTCATCCCCTTTGAGTCAGGAATTCTTATGCCATGAGGGTCTGAGAAATGTCTCCAGCTTAAGTTAAAACCTCCTGAACCACAGACCTAAGATGAGGTCCACACTCCAAGAGCCTACATCTCTGCCTGCCAGTCCCCCAGCTCCTTGCGAACAGGCAGTTGTGCTGGGTCCCTGGAAGACTGGACTCTGTTCTCACCATCAGCATTTGCATGTAGGTTCTGCACCTATCCTCATTCCACCGTGACATGCGACTCCTTTGCCACGTCTCATTGTACCCAGTGGTCAGGGTGGCAGGTTCTGGGGACTCACACACAGAGTCGATGTAAAGGAAGCCATCACTTGGCGAGGTTAAGCTGTTCACACAGAGGACAACAGCAACGACGGCCGTGGAGATGCCAGCCAGCGTGAGCAGACCTGATGCACAGCCCTAGAAGGGAGAAATGCAGGGCGCAGACCCTCCTTATTGAGAGCCATGAGGTCCTGGCCCCAAACCTGTCTCTTCTTCCTCATTTCCTGCCCCAGGAAACCCTCCCCACCCCTCCAGGAAAGATCCCGGGACATTAAGAACTAAAGGGAAGAAGACCAAAAAATAGCAGAAAAACAGACATGGGAGGGGGCAGAGAACACCCAAGACTCACTGAGAGTTTGCCCTGGTGCTTCTCATGGATGATGGCCCCAGCTCCTGCTACAACAGCCTGCAGAGAGAAGACACCGGAAAAGCCTTCCAGTTTACTCTCCTGAAGTGACCCCCCCCCCACCCATTCCCAGGACAGCCAATTTGATGCAGGATCCAAGGGACTGGCAAAGACATGGAGTAGATGGACAGGACTCCATCACAGCTGCCCTGCCTTCCCAGCCTGGCCTGAAGGAGGAAAGTACAGAGTGACAGGGATTGGCTCGCCCCTCAAGGCCACTTCCTCATGGTGAAGGGCATTTGGATCCTGGTCTTTGGTTTCTTCCCCAAATCCCTGACCCAGATCCAAAGGAAATTTCTCCTTGCTCATAACCACTTGCCTGCCACTGAGCTTACAGCCCCTTCCTGACTCACCACAGACCCTGCCCAGAAGGCGCAGCCTGAGGCATGCAGCTCTGTCCAGGGCCCGAAGCAGAGCAACCCTCCGAGAACACAGCTCACAGCCCCCAGCAATATCTGGATCACCTGCAAGACAGGGTGAAAAGCCAACTCCCTTCCCACCAGCCCACACGCCCCAGGAGAGGCCACCCAGCTCGTACCTGGCTGGCTTTCCTCTCCTTTTCCTGTCTTGACCTCTCTGTAGCTCTGATTCTGGAAGGCTCTGTCCCCTTCACATCCATGAAGCAGCATGTTGTGGCTCTCCTCCGTCCCTCTGACATGTCAGGCTTTTTGTCATTGCTTTCTCCTCAGTGCCACTCTTTGTCATCCCACTGGATGATTCCCACTTTTTTCTCCTCATTCCCCCTTAGGAGTCCCACCATCTTGCCCAGGATAAGCTGAAAGGACCCCTTTCAAGAAAGGAGTGTGTTAGCTGACAGCCTTCAGTGGTCAGCAGCTTCAGGGTCCCTTCGTCTTTCAAGCCACAGGCACACTCTTTGGGGATGGCCACCCAGCCACTGGTGAAGCAAGGCGGTGGGTACGGCGGCCATTTCCATCCAACGTGGCTCTCCTATAAAGTGGCCGTTCTTGCTCCCAAGCTCCCCACAGGGCTGGCAGAGACCTTGTCAGGCCTGCATCATGATCTGGAGGCTCCCCTTGCCCAATCTTGGTCCCTCCGTTCTCATTCATAGGTGTGACACTCTCACAAACCTTTTACACATTTAACTCTGATTCATGTCTGCTTCCTGGAGAACCCAGCTATCATTGCCTCTTGGCCATCACCAGCTTCTCAGCCCGCCAGCACCTCAGATCTGCCACATCCAAGTTCCACACCTCACCTGCACCTCCAGTGTCTGCCTAGCCTGCCTTCCAGAGCCTCAGGCTCCTGGTCACACCAAACTTCAGCATGTTCTTGGATTCCTCTCCTCCCTCGTACCCCAAGCCCACTCACTCCCAAGTCATGGAGACGTCATCCATAGATGATGGAGACTCCTCTCTTTCCTTGGCATCTCTGCAGGGCCCAGGCAGGCACAGACCCTCCACCCTTCTTCCCTGGACACCTGCTGGCTGGGAGGCAGGTTCATTAAAAAGCCCAGGTTCCTGCTAGGAAACCACCCGTAGCCTTCCCACTACTGAAGCTGATTCAGGACAATTTCTCACCTTGTCAGTCAAGGCTCTCAGCAGTAGAGCCTTGGGCTGCATTTCCAGTCTGATCTGCCCTGAGTCCCATTCTCTTTACTCTGACAGAACTTGCCTGAAGCTTTCTGGCTTCTTCACCCTTGCTCCTGACGTTCTCTTGACCTGGAATTCCTTTCCTTCCATCTTTCACCTCTATCTGTCTACACACACTCTTCCACCATGCGAGGTCTGGCTCAGATGCCAACTGCTGCAGGCCGATCCCCAAGGATGTCACCTGCTCTACCTTTCATTCTAGGCATGCCTGTAGTGGTGTGTTCCCTTCTGATGGATGTTGAGCCCTTTTAGGTTATAGACTAGGGACACTCTCTGTAGTTTTCTCCAAAGTGCCTGTAATAGTGCCTCGCATCTGCAGGCCCTCAGTCCACATGGGTTCCATGAAACTCAGCTAACACCCACCTGCCCCCCACCTCCGGCTGAGACCACCCCCACTGTACCAAAGAAGAGGCCCATCATTCTTTTCCATCTAAATGTGTAGGGGAACCTGCCAAAACTTTCTTTTCCCAAAAAAGATGGGATACAAATAATAAGTTCTCATGAAGAGTCAACCCACTTCTTTTTTCATCCCATTGAAGGAGAGTTACCATCCTCTGCACCACCTGCTCCTCTTACCCCCAATACCACCTGCCCATAGCTCATCCTGGCCTCGGAAGGGCCGGTGTCCCGAGGGCGAGAAAAGATCTCCTTCAGGGAAGCCCCAGCTTTTAACAATTGTGCCAAAGCTGATTCCTGGTGGATGTGGATGTTGATGTGGCTGGGCTGGGACAGTGTAGAGACCACATCAACTCCATTCACGGTCACCATGTTTTGGGTCATCCTGCCTGCTGGGAAGAAGACGTAGAAAAGTGAGGTCTGAGAACCAGCGAAGATAAAAAGGAATATGTTGCATGAGTGAAGGGAGAGAAAACAGTCCCTTGTCAAGATCCAAAGGGTCTTCCCAGAGCAGGTAGCAGAGTCACACTGGCCTTAATCTGGGATGCAAATCCAATCACCTCTAGAGTTCTTCACCACATATATTCTTGGGCCTCCCCCCAGAATGGTCTGACACGGTTTGTCTGGGTCTTGAGTTGGGCAATGAAAGGAATCTGAATTAGTTCAGGGACTTAATATATATATTTATACATAATACTTCCATATGGTTAAAAATTCAAAAGATACAAAAGGATATACCTATAAAACCCTCCCTCCCATCTTTCTCTCCCAGCCACCTAGTTGCCTTCTAGTTGGAAACTAATATTATCATTTTTTATATATCCCACAATGACATTTTTTGCATAGAAAAGCATATAAAATATATTCTCCTCCCCCTTTTCCCACAAATGGCAGGATACTACATAAACTAACTGCACAATGATTTGTTCACCGAATTGTGTTTTGAAGATAATCATACATCAGTCCATAAAATGCTTTCTCACTCATTTGTCTGGCTGCACAGTGTTCCTTTGTCTGAATGCATCATGATTGTTTTCAGCAGGCTCCTATTTCTTTTAAGATTTTATTTATTTATTTATTTATTTATTTATTTATTTATTTATTTATGAAAGAGAGAAGGAGAGTGAGAAAGCATAAGCAGGGGGAGTGACAGAGAGAGAGGGAGAAACAGGCTCCCCAAGGAGCAGGGAGCCAAATGCGGGGCTCCATCCCAGGCCCCTGGGACCATGACCTGAGCCAAAGGCAGACGCTTAACCAACTGAACCACCCAGGCACCCCTCAATCAGCTCCTATTGATAGACATCAATTTCCTCTTGCAAACAATGGGGAATTGGCAGGTCAATGGGAATATGCATGTGTCATTTCAATAAATATTGCCCTGTGTGGGGCTACCCCATGCCATTCACAAGCAGAAGCAAGGTCAAGGAATGTCCACTGCCCCTCTCCATGGCCAGCAGGAGGTGTCAGCAGATTTTTTAATCTTTTTCAAATATATATCAGGAAAATTACATCCCTTTATAGATTTTAATCAGTTTTATGCAGCAAAATGTCCCCTTTTTGGTGGATATCTCAGCGAGGTTTGACAAATTCGTACATTTGTACAACCCCAACTACAATCAATATAGAGAACATTTCTATGTTGCAAAAATTCCTTAATGTTCTCTCCCCAATAAACCCCTCGACCCTGGCCCAAGGCAACCACTGATCTGCTTTCTGTGACTGTTCTAGTATAGTTTCAGTCCATAGTTCTCTTATTATGAGTGATATTGGTCATCTTTTCATATGTTTAAGACACCTTTTTTCCTTCTTTTGTGAGCTCTCTGTCCATACCCAGGTCCTTCTTGTTTTACTGTTTTGTTTTGTATAGGATCTTGGGTATTCGAAAATTATCATCTGTGACGTGATTTCCAAATATTTCTTTGCAATTTATGATTTATTTTTTGATTAATCAGTTTCCATTTTTATTTTATTTCTGGATTTTATATCATACTTAAAAAGGACTTTACCACATCAAGATTATAAAATAATTCTTCCCTGTTTTCTTCTAAGTAGTGTTATGCTTTCAGTTTTCACATTTAAATGTTGATCCATCTGGGATTTATCTTGTAAGTTGGAAGGTACAGATCCAATTTGTTGTGGGGTTTCTTTCCCCAGATGGTTAACTTCTGAAGGGTATGTTATGTTTGAGGAATATATTATCTTTCTCCTACTGATTTAAAATGTTCTCCTGAGCAAAAATGAAATTCTCCTAGGAATTCAAATCTATTCTAGTGTTTATATTCTGTTCATTGGTGAGTCTGATGAGTCAGGCAACCTTGCCACTATTTTAACGATGAGTATGGGGTTTAATATTGAGTTATTTCGTGACCCTCCTCGTGTTATTTTTTCTTTCATGGTCTTTTTTGCTAGGTTACTTCTCCATATGCACTTTGGAATCAATTGCAAAGCTCCAAAAGTAATTCTAATTGGCATCCTACTTTGGTATCACTGACGGAAATCACAACGGTATTAATAACGATTCTAACATTAGCAAGATGGCAACCCTAAAGTCTTCCCTTGTATTCTATGTCCTTTACAGAGCAGTGTCATTCTTGTGCCTACCTGGTCTCCTTAGAGGTATAAAGGACAGGTGTTGGACAATTCTGTAGACACACAAGTAGGTTCAGACTTGTTCACAGACACACACAAGGAAGTCTGGCCCAGATTCCAGCCAGATCTCCCCCTTGGGTCCCAGGAGCCAGCATCATGGGGCAGCCCTGAATATGCCTTGGGCTCCAGCTCCCACTGAGCCCCTGGGTACCACCACTTCCCCCACGACACTCCAACCCTAGCTCAGCTGAGCCCCCTGCTCTTCTTCTGGACCAGGCTGGTCCCATGAAGACTCTCTTCCCACACCCCCCAGACTCCAGGGTGTGAGGCTCATCCCTGCTGCCCTGGTCACTCTCTCTATCTCGCTCCTCTCGGTGTTCCTGGAGCTGGGGAGAGAGGACCAGGACCTGTGCTACATCCTGGGCCCTCTACCTTCCAGCTTCACTCTGAAGGACCTCTCACCACCAGACCACCTGAGCTTCAGCCACCCCACCAGGAATAAAGGAGGGGTGAGGCCTGGTGAGGTTGCTGGAGCCAGACACATTCTCCTCCCCCTCCCCAGGTCACACCCTGTCTAGGGCATCCCTCCACACCCCTAGCAAGTCCTATGGGAACTGGGAGCAGCATCCCGTGAGATAGGATGGGGGCTTTGGGGACCAGCCTTGAAGACTCCTCAAGAGAGGAAGGTCCTATGGTGAGAGTCTCCTGGGAAGGGGCCACCTGGTCTGTAGGGACCCTGCTCACCTGCTGTCCTCTGGGAGCCTCAGCAGAGCAGGGCTGGGAGGATCCATCGGCAGCTGAGGACCAGTAGCTGGGAAGAGAAGAGCAGAAGGAAGAGGTGGAGGGAAGAGGGTCTGACCTTCAGCTTTGCAACTTCCCAGAAAACAGCGAGGGCAAAGGGGCCCCTCTAGGGGGATTCCATCTTGAGTAGATAACCAGGCTGGTGAGAAAGGCAGAGTGCACGCATATGAGTGCACACACACACACACACGCACACTCATACGGACTCTCACAACACAGACGGGGCCCACACTCACAGCACCTGCAGACCTGTGTTGAGAAAGCACCTGCCCAAGTGGTCATGGGGGACTGGACAGCTTCCCGGGGTTTCCCAGGACTTATCAGCTTTATGGGCTCCCAGGCCACCCACCTCATGCCCACGCTCCAAGCCAGAGCCCAGGGATGGGCTGGCAGCTGGAAACCCCCCACACAGGGGCCCCTCTGCCTGGCTATCTTCCAGAGAGGTTGCTGCTAAAGTTCAGCAAGCCCCTCCTCCACCCTGCCCTTCTGGTGCTCCACCAACCTCCTCCTCCATCCGCCTGGTTCCCAGCTCCAGCTCCTGCTCAGCCCAGCCCAGCTGGCCATCCCTGTGGCACACTCAGCCCCGGGGGCCCTAAGGAGAGCAGGTGAGGCGGGGCCGACAGCCAGGCAGCCCTTTCCCAGGATACTTCCCCACTGGACTCCCCACCTACCCCCTCACAGGCCTCCAAAGCCTGGCCCAGAGCTTGTTGGGAATGGAGAGAGGGAGGAACCAACCACCAGTGGACCATGGACTCTAGGAAGGTGGCAGGAGTAGAGACCAGGTGTCCCTGTTTGATGCCAAGTCAGGCTGGCCTTGACCTCTACCTTCACCTGCAACTGGTTCCTTCATTGTTGGGTGGGGGAGCTTCAACAAGCCAGGTGGAGTGGAGGGACTATCGGTGGAGAGGGAGGTACTTAGGAGCTGAGGGGTGTCCCCAGGCCCGTCTGCGGAGTAGCTACAGCAACGGGAGCTCAACAGGCAGTGGGGCCTGGGGTTCTGCCCCGTAGCCTGAGGGCTCAGGGTAGGGGTTGTGACAGCAGGCTGGCGGAAGAGGGTGGAGAGGTGAGGACTGCAGGGCACTGCTTGGTCCAGACCCTGACGCCGTGGGAGGATGAGGGGACAGCAGATCTGGGGTGAAGGGGGAGGTTCCAGCGGGCTCAGCGGTCGCCACTGTACCAGCAATCAGGCTGTCCTGACGCGACACCCTGGAGAAAGGGCCAAGGACATTGCTCTGTGACCAGAGACCTCCACCAGTCCCAACGGCCAATGGGATCTTTGAACACATCCTGCCAAATTTTCCTCGCTCACGCTTCCTTCCTCTCTCCCAGACAGATGTCCGCAGGCATGGGGACAGTAGACGGTGGTGAGGCGGACCCTGGGACCCCACAGCCCACCCACATCCACGTGCACATCCACCAGGAGTCAGCTCTGGCCATGCTCCTGATACGTGGGTGCTCCCTGCTTCAGTCCCCTGCCCCTGGTGCCACCTCCCAGACCTGGGGCAGAAGCCGGCTGCTGGTGGCATCCTGGGTGAGTAGGGGCCCAGAGGGGCGCCCAGGCTCCCCGTGTCAGGAGAAGAAGACCCTCCTTTTGCTGTGCACGCTCATGGCCAACCTCTCCGAACTGGAAGCTCAGCCAGTTTTATCTCCTTATTAGAAATCCAGATCGCCTGTGATCTATTTCTGACTTTTTTTACTCACTTACTGGCCTTCTCAATAAAAGCTGAAGGAGGGTGGGCTTTGGACTAAAAGGGTGCAGGGGAGCCATGGCCATTTATAGGCCTAGCCAGTGGAGCCCTGAGCCGCCCTCTCCCCTCTGCCAGACCTAGCGTGGGCTGGCTCACCCTTCTCCTTCCCCCTTCCCCTCTTTCTCCTTCACATGGTTCCTGTTGTTTATACTTGGAGTGGCAGGTCCTTAAAGCTGCTTCAGACGTGGGGGCAGAGTGTTGCTCCTGGGCCCAGGGATCTGGGAGCCAACTTCTTAGGTTCTTCTTCTTCCTCCAGGTGGTGCAGATCGTACTGGGGGTGTTGAGTGGAGTTCTGGGGGGCTTCCTCCAAATCTTCTACGGCTGCACCTTGTGTGGCTCAGGAGCTGCCCTCTGGACAGGGGCTGTGGTGAGTCGGGCAGGAGGAGGGTTGATGGGTCAAGAAGGGACAGATTCGCCTCCTGTCAGAGGTGATAGACCATCACCATCACCATCACCAGGATACTATAAAATGTCAGCAGTCGAAAAGCCCCGAAGTCATCGAGGCTGATTCGCTGTTTCTACAGATGAGAAAATAGCCGAGGGAAGTGGTGGTCTGACCAAAGTCCCATGGCCAGCTTTCGTGGTTTCCCGCCAGCCTGGCCACCTCCCCCCAGGTTCAGCAGCAAACATCAACAAAAGACCTAGGACCCAGCTCATTTCCAGACACTTGCATTGAGATGGGGAGGCAGAACATACCAGAAAGGGTATAGTCTACAAGATAAGGTCAACTCCTGGTCATTTCCCATAGCTCTCTGCGGGTCCTCCACGCGGTGGGAATCTAGTGGGTGCCACCAAAGGACAGGGGTGAATGTCCACTGATGGGTGTGTGCGATCTGCAATAGGGGCTTGGGGGCAGGTCGTGGTAGCACGACCCTTCGGCACACCCACACTCACAGAATATTGACTGAGAGAAGAGCCAAAAGTAATCATCCTCGTCCACCCAATGGCAAAACACGCAGATTAGTTACGGCATCACCAAACAGGATTCGAATCCATCTGTCCCCCGGGATGCACCAGACTTCCTGTTCTGTCAGCCCAGGTGCCGGGACAGGCGTCTGGACCCGAGGCCACCCACAGACCCATCCTGCACTGAGAACTTCCCCAACAAGCTAGGGCTTCCACACCCCCATCTGGAACCGCCATAAAACACCATTGCTTTAAAAGGAGGGTTTTGGAGAAGGGAAGGAGGGGTCTTCAATGTCACTAAAACAGAGGGTCCTGCCACCTCGGGAGTTTGACCCAGGCCTAACTAACTACAGACAACAAAGCTTAGCTCAAAACCTCGGGTCCACATGGAGTGTTCCAAGGAAGGACCGGCCGATGGTTGGCTCTGTCCGTGGGCGTTACAAAGGGAAACAGAAGCAGGCAGCTGGAGGGCTTGTGTCTCCTGGGCTAGCCCCGGTCCTGCTTCCATCTGTCCCCAGGCTGTGCTGGCTGGAGCTGTCGCCTTCATTTACGAGAAACGGGGTGGCATCTACTGGGTGAGTTTGGGGAAGGGCAGGGGTGGGACGCCAGGCCCAGAAGTTGGAGGCCGGCCCAACCAAGCCTCCTGCCCAGAGCCCACCCGTGTCTCCCCAGCTGGGCTCCCGGAGAGACTGAGTCTCCAAGGTCTCATTCTGCCTCCTCTCCTCACCAGGCCTTGCTGAGGACCCTGCTCGCCCTGGCAGCTTTCTCCACGGCCATTGCCGCCATCGTCATTGGGGCTCGTAATTTCTATGAGCACCGCTTTTATTTTAGAGACTATATCTGTCATGTCTCCTCGACGGCCTGGTCCCAGGCCACCACGCCCCCTAGCACCCCAAGTCCAGAAGAAGCCAGAAGGATGCACCTGTGCCTCTCCTACCTGAGCATGCTGAAGGTGGGGGTGGGGGTGCAGAGGAAGGGGTGCAGCAGGCGCTGGGCAGGGAGGGCCAAGACGGTAGCTCATGTCACCTGTTCCACACCCAGCTAGACTACTGTCACCACAGCTGTGGCATTGAGCAGACTAGAAACAGTCCCTGTGCTTGGCGGTGTTCCAGACTCATGGAAAACACAAACATTGAAATAATCATAAATGAACCAATGTTGCAAGGGTGCAAAGTGCTGCAGAGGGATTAAATGCACGTCCTCCCTGGATCCTCTTCAGCCTTCGGGCTGCCGGGGCACCGAATCGTAGCCTGAGCCTGTCACTGTTCAGATGAGGACACTGAGGCCTGATGAGAGGGGTTTCTGGCTGCTCTCTGCATGCTAGACTCGTCAACACCCCCTCCCTCATGCAGGGCTCCTTCCTCAGCGCCTCCAGAAGCTACAGATGTGAGGATGAAGGGGGAGAGAGAGGCCCTGTGTTGGCAATGAGGGAGAGACAGAGATGGCACAGTCACTCTGGTGCCAACAGCTTTGGTCCTCTGTCCCCAGGCCCTGTTCATAAGCTTTCCGGTCATGCTGTTGGGTGTCTGGGTTCTGCTGCTTCTGGCATCTCTGGTGCCCCTGTGTCTGTACTGCTGGAGAAGGTCCCGATGTAAGAAGGTGAGTCCCTAAAGTATGTGTCTGTGTTTGGGCGGCAGGGATGTCCAGAGGAGCAGAGATGGAGAAGGCGTGGCTTGGGGAGGGAAAGGGACCCTTACAGTGAGTCCTAAGGGCCATCGTGCCTATGTTTCTACCCCAGTGGGGGCCCAGCCCGAAGAGCCCCTGTCCCTGACCAAGTGGCCCCCAGGACAAAGACCCCAGGAAGCCAGGAAAGTCCGTATCCATGGTGGGACGCTGGGGCTCTTGGCGTCAGGTACTATAAGGCTAGTGCTGGATCCGGTTGGCTCCAGAACGAAGCTGTGCTGGAGGAAAGAATTTGCACCTCCTCTGCCTACACTATCCTGCCCCTCTGCCTCCCTCAGGAAACAGACCAGAGGAAACTGCTGGAAGTGAGTGAAATCTAGCTCTGCTTCTCCTGAGTGCTCATGCCTGGACTCTTTCTGGACGGGGCGTCCCTGTCTCTGGCTCCTGGGAGAAGGACCGGGCTGGGGAAAAGGGACTCTGCACTAGCTCTAGTTATCCTTCCTTCCCCCTCCCCCACCCCTGCCATGGCCAAGCCACTGCCACGGCCCCCTCCACCAATCATCACACCACTCTTGCCCATTTCTGGCTCACCTTTCACACTCCCGCCCTGCTTCACGGCCCCTCATGAGCAGTGATGACAATAAACTGTCCTGTTGTTTCTCCCAGCTTCTTGCTTAGTTATTCCAGGGAATTTCTCTTGGCTGGGCAAGGCGGAGGAGGATGAGCCAACACAACCCTACAATGCTCCTCCATCTCCCAACCTCCCATCTGGGTCAGGAGTTGCCGGCCTTGAAAGTAAACTCTCTTGGAGACTGGTTCTGGGACTGGAGGTCCAAACGCCTGCGCACCAAGGGTGAAGGGGGCAGGGACTCTGAGCCCCTCTCCCTAAAATTCAGATTTAAGAGACTGAACGCTGGGCAAACTGAGAATTGGATTTTTTTTTTTTTTGGCTGTTTGGAAATAGTAAGAAATAGATAATATAACGCCAAAATGCAGTCACTTTGGAAATATTTCGTGAAAGACAGACGATGACATAGGAACCCTGAATACGTCCCATGAAAAAGTACCCACGACTGCGAGACACGCCACGAATCGTGTATGTTTAAGGTCGTGGCTACCTTGAATAGGCCCCAATAGAAGTAGGAGCATGAATTCAGAGGGCTGAGTCTTGAAATTAGTATCATGCCCGCAAGCATGCACACACTCAGTGCTCCACTGGAAGGATCCGCAGGACTCCACACAGGGTTGTACATGGTGGCCACACAGTAACGCTGCTCAAAGGTGGACTTTGAGACCAGAAAACGAAGAGGCCACTCCATAAAGTTTATACACAGTTTGATTCAGGCTCACGTACTGACGGCCGGTCCACGGCAGCTACAGAGTTACTCTCTGCAAAGTCCAGACATCAGTCCTCGGATTTTGTAGAGCGACCACACATGAAGAAGGGCGCTGTCGTGAGATCAAAGGGTTCACATGCACATCAGACAGCTTGCGCGCTCCTAATTGACAGCGACCCTTCATTTAGACCTTGTGGCACTCCTGTGCATCAGGAAGGGGAAAGACTATGTTATCTCTAACAGATGGGGGGCTCCCTATCCCGACCTTGGCTGGCATTTCTATCTAGCAAACATGAACAAGATGGGGGGCCAAGGACGAAGCAGTATTGTCAGCTCTCCTACAAACACATATGCAGTGTTTCTGCTCAAGGAAGCCCACTGAAGACTCAGAGCCCAGGGTTTTTACTGGAAGCTCTCAAATAAAATACATAAAAAAAATCTTTAAACACATCAGAGTAAAATTTCAGACCAAGAGAATGTATTAAAAGCAGTCAATGGCAGCATTATATCACATCCTTCCTGGCAAGGAATGAGTAGATTAAAGGGGTATGAGGTCTTTGTGTTGTTTGGAAAAGAATTAAAGACGTTGTTTATATTTAGCATTTGTCAGCTCATTCATTTATGTGTTCATCCACTTAACACCTAAATTTAAGTGTTTTAGTAATTCAATAGTAATTCCAAAAAAATAGGGAAAAAAATCATAAAACTTTAAATTTCAGTTTGGAGAAAAATAGAGAATGAGAAAAAATTCAGTTAATAAAAAATAAGAACAGAGAAAAGATTAAAAAAAAAAATTTTTAAAAGCAAAACAGGGGCGCCTGGGTGGCTCAGTTGGCTAAGTGTCCGATTCTTGATCTCAACTCAGGTCTTGATCTCAGGGTCATGAGTTCAAGCTCTGCATTGAGCTCCACACTGGGCATGGAGCCTACTTAAAAAAAAAAAAAAAAAGGCAAAACAAATAGAAAGCAGACAATAGAAAATGGCTATAAATTAAGTTATACGAGTATTTGCAATAAGTACAAATGGACTAAATAATCCCCTTAAAATGCAAAGATAGACTGCATTTTTATAAAATTCATCCATATGCTGTTTACAAGAAACACATCTAAAACAAGGGTACGGAAAGATTTTGACAGTAAGAGGACATAACAATTACATATTGTTTATATAATACAAATATTTTTGTTATATAACAAATAAGTTGCTACAGCTCTGTTAAAATCAGACTTTGAGGCAAAGAGCATTCCTACAGATGAAGAAGCCACTGTGGTCCATCCATCAGGCACTCTCTCCTTCCTTCTCCCGTTTCATCCATTCCATCCCGGAAGCAGGAACCTGTACCTCCGGCTGGAAGAGCCATCCTGTAGCAAGAAGGGTACTATCCATGGGCTGGAGATGGTGCAAAGGAAGCCCCAAGGAGCCAGTGCCTTCTATAGCATAACTGCATGTGCCAAACCAGCCCTGGATTGCTCACCTTTTAATATGTG
This sequence comes from Mirounga leonina, assembly GCF_011800145.1. Lineage (NCBI taxonomy): Eukaryota > Metazoa > Chordata > Mammalia > Carnivora > Phocidae > Mirounga > Mirounga leonina. The sequence continues at coordinate 24,585 of NW_023270680.1, forward strand.
TATATGAGAAAAATTAATTCCTTACTGATTTTAAAAAAAGAGAAAATAACTTCTTAAAGAAGCCATTTATAATAGCAATGAAACCGTAAGTTACTTACGACCAAATCTATATTCAAGACATTAAGAAAATTATTGGGAAATGTTTACGAATACCTGAATAAATAGAAATACATACACCATGTCCATAGAAGGGAGGACTCAGTTTTCAAATGGATGCATAAATTCAGTGCAATTCCAATCAGAATCTCAACAGACTTTCTTAGTACTTGCTTATCCAATTCTCCAATTGATACAGATCAAAAGACCAAGAAGAGCAAAGACAATCTCACTGTCCTGTGAAACCCAAATAAGGAGTTGGACAAGGCAGGCATTCGGACCAGAAAGCTCTCCAGCTGGCAGAGCCAAACCAGAGACAACAGGGAGAATGAAGTAGGCACTGTGCTCTGGACAAGTTCTGAGTCTGAAGTCAGAAGACCGGAGCACAAATCTCAGCACTGCCACTTACTAGCTCCTCAACCTTAGGTCAGTTACAAAGACCTCCTGGGCAATAGTCTTTTCACTTTCAAAATGGGAGCAATTATACCTAAAACCCAGGGATAATGGAAGGATTTAGTGATAAATATAAATCAAACAGTGTCTAAAAATTGGACACCTCGCAGTATAAATTTGTCGAACAAATGTGGATTACTTTCAAGAAGAAGCGCCATTTGGGCCTATGTGAATAAAATGAGAGTCAGAGGAGAAGAATTGAGGTATGATCAACCAGCATCAGATCAAAGAGTGAGACAGTCAGGCTCGTATTTTACTTGAATTGTCTGGACTCTGTGCATGGCCCCTCGGAATCCTACCACCTGGGTATGCCCAGGATGGTCCTATCTATCTATCTATCTATCTATCTATATATATATATATATAACCCACAGAAGGGTTCTGCTTTGCTCTGTTCGAGTCCAGTGAGTGGGAGTTCAGACACAATGACCCACTGACCATATTACTTCTGGCCCACAATACAGACTTGCCAGTGCCTCAGATCTGGTGAGTTCTACATTTCCCTAGACATGCTCCTGACTCTGCGCCGACTTCCACCAGAAAGGGTTTCCACAACTTGCAGGAGGGCAATCCAGTCTCTGATCTTCATGCAAGGCTGTCTCGACCATTCCCAACACACCTAGCTTTGTGCTTGCTCTTGGCTTCTTCAAAATCGAAGAATGTGTTCTTTATACTGACACATCTCAAAACTAAAATGAAAAGCAGGGAGATGGATAACAGGAAAATCAGGATAGCAGTTTCCTCCCAGCAGGGGTGAATGGGGAGGGGGAAGGTGTATCTACAGAGAACTGCATAGAGGTCTACTATAGTGATCACAGTTTCTTCTTAACCTAGTTGGTGGACACATTATGATTATGATTATGAAAACTGCACATATCTATTTTCTATCCTCTTCTGTATGAATGAGATAATCACAATAAAAAGTACACATCAGGACTTCCTTTGCTTGAGTTAATTTCAAAACAATGTAAAACAATGACTAGTGCAAAAGTCATTAATTCTATCAATTGGTGTAAAACTTATCAGTGATAATCAAATAGACCTTTTTTCTTCAGGATGCCCAAATTCAGAAAAGGATCAAAAGCAGGCGAAGACAATGGGAGACAGCTGCCTGTTCAGGGGTCAGGGGTCCTCAGGAATGGTGGGGGTGACAGAGTAAGGCTGATCGTGAGCCCCCCAAACCACTCTATCTGTCACAGTCCAGAAGTGTTTGATAAAGGGACTATGTACAAGGGGGCCAGCCAAGTGTAGGAAGCTATAAGTGACAGAACCATACTGGGGTTTGTAACCAAGGGCAGTGGCAGGGGGAGGTGGGGGGATCAGAGAGGATGTCATTACCCTTCAACCCAAAAGATGAGGAAAGGGAACACTGTGTCTCAGCCAGAGATGGAGAAAGCTGATGGAGGTGGTGCTTGATTTGAGCTGTCACCTTCCCAGAGAAACACAGCCAGCCTGAGATGACCTTTCAGGGAGGGATCCTAGGGAATAAATACCCAAACTACCCCACTCTGATCTCTTGCTAGTGTTCCGTATTGACCAAACCCAACACCATAGAACATGAGAGCTTACTGATGTGATCAACGTAAGACTCTCTTTGGGGACACAGAGAAAGCTAGAGAAAGGTAGAAAGACTGTCTGGAGAGGCAAATGAAAGTTATCCAGAAGAATGACTTTTGTTTGTGTGAAGAAATATGGTTGAAAACCTCCCAAATTTGGTGAAAGCCATAAACCTCAAGATTCAGGAAGCGCAATGAACCCTACACAGAACGAACTCAAAGAAGTAACACGCATAGATTTGTCAGGATCAAACTGCTAAAAACTAAAGACAAAGAAAAAATCTTGAAAACACCCAAACAAAAATGACCCATTACCTATAGAGAAGAATGATCCAAATTTCTGTAGTTTCTCATCAGAAACCGTGATGGCCAGGGAAAGTGGCACAATATTTTTTGTAATTGTTAAGTACAGGCACAATGTGGTATAGAAACATCTTAGTGTGACTGAACAAGGTGTAGCACAAAGGAGGTCTGGGGGGCAATGGTACTGTTCTTTATCCCGATCATGGTGTTGGTTATGCGAATCTATGCATGTATTAAAACTCACAGAACAGTTCATGGAACAAACAAAAAGGTCAGTTTTATCATAATGATAAAGAGATAAATTTGGGATTATTTGCCTATCTCTATCTCAAAATCTCAGAGTCATTTCCATATATATATATATCTTCAATTTCCCCATCAAAACAGATACTTCAAGATTATGATCTTAGCTGTATTTTCAAATAAACACATCGTTTTTGAGGGGTTTTAGCATGGGTTTTTGTTTTTTAATGAAAAGCAGGGATGGCATGACATCTGATTTCCTGCAGAAAAGAAACCAAAGACCAGGAACTCTGTGAAGCTGCTGTGAAGGAGGGAAGGGAAGAGGGGTAGGGGGACTGAGGGGGAGCTGTGGACGTGGCTTGTAAAGGAGCCAGGTTTTCTCCGAGGCTCAGATCTGCCAGATGCAATAAACAAAGGAGGTTTTGCCAGATTCTGACAGTAAAACACCACTTCTGAGCAGAAGGGTGAACTGAGTTGACATTCATTTATCTGAATGAAGAACAGAAAGAACTTACATCCAGTCGAGCCATAAAAGGACTGATTTAGAAACCAGATGGAAGAGAAATCCGTACCATCTTTAGCTTGAGGAGGTAATTCACCAGGGTCTTTATTTTAACTTTGCAAACATTTCTTATGACAGTATGTTTTCGAAACTTAATAGTTGAGTTCAAAAACAAAATTAAAGCAAGATTCGATTTAAATTCAAATCCCCAATTCCATAATTGAATTCCCCCTTATAAGTCACATAGATGTGATTAACCTTGCCACCTAGGGGCTACTAAAAGTTTTCTTTCTTTTTTTTTTTTTTAAAGATTTTATTTATTTATTTGACAGAGACACAGTGGGAGAGGGAACACAAGCAGGGGGAGTGGGAGAGGGAGAAGCAGGCTTCCCGCTGAGCAGGGAGCCCGATGTGGGGCTCAATCCCAGGACCCTGGGATCATGACCTGAGCCGAAGGCAGACGCTTAACGACTGAGCCACCCAGGCACCCCTACTAAAAGTTTTCTTCAGGAGAAACCAGAAAAGAAAAAAATAACTTTTTCATAACAATGCTTTGAAAATGGTTAATGCATTTTTGAACAAGTATCTACTAATACCCCCATGTCCCAAGTGGCAGGCACTGTGGGTGCTGGAAATGAAACTGTGAACAGGTTGGACAGTCGCCTACCTTGCCCAACCCAGGTGACACTGAGGAGTAAGAGCCAATAAATCATGACATTTCCTCTGCCTCCATCAGGCATGCCCTGACGCCTGAGCCAATTGGCCAGAATCATGTCATTATACACCCAAAATTCCAAAAGTAGAGGGCGGGGCGCTTCCTACCCCTCCACAGTCTCCAGTCAGTTTTCTCCCTGCCCCACCTCATCTGCCCCACCGACACAATTCAGAAACCAGATGTCCCAGTTCTGAGTTGGACTCACCCCGTCACAGCCCACCCTGCCTGAGCATCCACAGAGATCTTAGCTCAGTCCTGCCCCACCCTGGCCAGTGACACACTGTTCTGCCAACTCACTGAAAGATCTTCCACACTCAACAATGGTGAGGAAGCAATCTTCAGGAAAGCTGTTCTTGGAAAATTGGAGTCCACAGGAGAAGCACCCCAGGAGTGGCCTCTCCCTCCCCCACCAAGCCAAGTCTTCAGTGGCAAAGGAATCTGCCCACCCCACAGTGGAGCAGGGTGTCCCAGGCCCCAAAGCAGAACGCCCTGAGAACATAGCTCCAAGCCCTCACAATCTGGTCACCATCAGCTCAAAAGACAAGAAAGATTTCTTAAATGGGACACAAAAAGCATTAGCCATTAAAGAAAAGACTGATAAATCCAACCACATTAAAATTAGAAACTTCTGACCCTCAAAAAATGAATGAAGAAAACAAAAAGATAAGCCACATAACAGGATAAAATACTTCTCAATACATATAGTTAACAAAGGGCCAGTATCGAGAATGTGTTACATTGAACCATATGAAGCTGCCATTTTTTGTAGGTCAGAATGGTCAAATACCAGCGATTTCATGTGGTTCAATCTAATATAAAGAATTCTTAAAAATCGTAAGGCAGACAACTCAATTTAAAAAAATGGTCAAATATTTGAGCAGACACACTACATAAGAGGAAATCCAAATGGCCAATAAGCTTACACAACGTGCTTAACTTCATCAATATTCAGAGAAAGGTAAATTAAAGCCACAATAAGATAACATAAGCTAATCAGCCATATTTGGCAAAAATGTTAAAGTCTGACAATATCAGTTATTGGGGAGGATGTGGAGCAGTGGACAGTCTCATACATACTGCTGGCAGGAAAGTAAACCCGTCCAACTACTTTGAAAAACATGCATGAGCTCATAAAATAGAGATATATGGCTTATGGCTCCACCATTGCATTCCAAGGTAAACCCTCAGGTGCACGTGCTTACCAGCACATATGTACAAAAACGTTTATAGAAACATTGTTCATAACATCCCAGACTGCAAACAAGCCTAATATCTAGCCTCAGCAGAATGGAGATAATAAATTGTTGCAACTGCCAAAGTAGAAAACTAGAGAGCAATGAACAACCCACAACTATATGAAATTGAGCAAAATATTTATGCAAGGTACAAAAAAAAGTCTTCAGTAAGATTCTGTTTATATAAAATTCAAAACAGGCAAAACCAATCGATATCCTTTAGGAATACACACATAGAGGGCAAAGCACTAGTCTAGAGAAAAGAAATGGAGAGAACCATCACACGGGTCACCTGTGGAGTGAGGGAGAGAGGGAGGGGTCGTTAGGAGGGGATTGGAGGTGCTTCTGGGGCAGTGGGCTATTACTTGATTTAGAGGTATGTAAGCTTGCTTTATAATTAATCATACAACATATTTATATGTTTAATGTTCATTTGTATATGTGCTGTATTTTACAATTTAAAAGAGAGATATGGGCGCCTGGGTGGCTCAGTTGGTTAAGCGACTGCCTTCGGCTCAGGTCATGATCCTGGAGTCCCAGGATCAAGTCCCGCATCGGGCTCCCTGCTCAGCGGGGAGTCTGCTTCTCCCTCTGACCCTCCCCCCTCTCATGCTCTCTCTCTCTCATTCTCTCTCTCAAATAAATAAATAAAATCTTTTTAAAAATAAAATAAAAGAGAGATAAAGAACTCAAAATTCTGCCAAATTCAAAGCTCTGTCAACAAATCTTAACAGGAATACACATTTCATTGAAGTGGTATAGTGACCTGGGTAGGAATTTATAGATTCTAACCTGACTTGAAAATCAGAAATCATATGACCCGTCTCTGAGAGGGGACGCTCAATGACCATCTCCTTTAAGTTATAAAATCCCCTTTTGGACTCTAAATAGGGCTCAGGGTGTCCCATTACTGTGACAGACATGGATGCAGACACATCTCAGTCAGGTACTTTAGTTGTTAAGAAGTCTCAGCAAACTGGAAACACACTCCCGCAAATTGGGGACCACAATCTAAAAGATGAATTCGTATGTCGAACAGCACTTTCACGGAGAAAAAAATAAAACCAACATCGGGGATGTCCCTACTTCCCAAAACGTCTGAAATCAGAAATAGCTTTTTTCACTGGAAAGAAGCCGAGGCTAGACGTAAGGACTGAATGAAATGAAGAAATGCTACAGTAGCTAGAAACCACCCCCACCTCCACTCCCGGAGAGAATGAACTCCCCATTCCATTGTTGAATTCCTAAAGGGTAGCGTGGTTTGGATGAGATGAAAGGAATTTAGGAGGGTGGTGCTATCCCCCGGGACATACAAGCCTGTCCCTGCCATGCAGGGGAAATCAGCCCCGGGCACAATGCCTGCCCACGGTGGGCACGCATGCAACATTCTCTGAGTGCATCCGAACCACACAGGACACAGGGGTTTCCAAACTCCGCGAAGCCGCCCTACCCCGACACGAGGTGGCGCTGTTCGCAATCCCGGCGGGATGGGAAGGCGGGGCTTAGAGCGCGGGTGTGGCCACATCCTCGTAGCCAATGGGCAACCTTCCTGCTGCTCCCTCTCTAACAGCCAATGAGCAGGGAGCGGTGGTCTGGCCGACGGAGAGGACACGCCCCGACGCACCGTGGGCTTTCTCCGACCCGGGGAGCGAGGGAGCCTCTACCATAACGGGGGCCGGCGCCCAAAGATGTGGCCTTGCAGGGAGCCCCCGCTCCCGAGCCCCATCCCCCGCCGCCCGGCCTGACCGGCGGCGCCCTGCTGGACGGAACCTCCAAGGGCTGCCCCGGGAGCACCCACCCGTCCTGGAGCGCCTGGGGTCAGGCGGGAGAAGGGACAGCCCTTGTTGCACGGCCCGGGGGTATATGCAATCACGCCGACCCCACCTCGACAGACTTGCCCCCATCTACGTCTGTCTGCAACCCTTTCTCAAATAGGCGACCTCCCCTCGCTCAGGAAGCCCCCATCCGACACTCTACCCTGCGTGTTCTTTGTAGCGGCCTGACCTCCCCAACTAGAACGTAAACCCTGGCTCAGGAGTGTTTGCATCTCCCCACAGTCCTTATCAGAAGATGTCCTAGGGAACGGGTCTCTTTAAACATTACCCAGCTCAGCCTAACTCCTAGGAGGATGCTGGTTCCCTTTGCCTGATCGGAATAGAATGAGGCTTTCCCGTCACTCCCTTACCTGGGAAAAAAATTGGATGGCAGGTGGTACAGAATTACTTTGGGATTCCAAATACTTCAGGTTAGTCTTGTCCATCATCCTGAGCATGATGTTCTCTGCCTGAGGGCACATGGACTGAGTCCCCCTGAGGCACATAGGTTGAATTTGGGTGCTCAGAATAGAAGATGTGGAAACCAATTAGGTTCTGACCTGGAGACTTGGTTTAGGAGCATTCTTCCTAACAGAGCACGTGGCCAGATCTGAAGACAAAAATAAAAGTGAGGTACTTTTGCACTGGGTTTGCAGTAGAAGATGGACTCACTCGTGACCACCGTGAGCAACAGAAACTAGCCCCAGGTTTCATATGGTTTCAGAAGAGAACCCTGGCTCACCATAGGAAGGCTGCCAAGGAATACGCTGGGAATATCCAGGAGAGCCTGGATATCGAGTGTCTGTCTCGCCAGCCTCCAGTGACTGCCATGCCAGGGACCAGGAACGGCTCCAGACTTCCTTACTTGCCACTGTGGCTTTTCTGGTTGACAAAGGTGAAGCCAGAAGAAGAAAGGGAGTGCCGTGTTCTTGTGGATGTAAGCACTTTCCTTCCATTGTGCTCAGACTCGGGGACCCAGACCCAGTCTACGGACAGGACACCAGGATTCCTGAGTGTGCTGGAAGCTCTTGCTCCTCCAGACGTACTTCCCGTGCTTTTCACCCTGCCCTTTGCCCTCCAGGCTGGCCTTTATGGACTGCATTCACGGGCTCCCTCATGCCATGGGTTCAGCGCCTAGGTGGCCCTGACAGGTAAATAAGATCACCTTTGAAAATAGTCCCTTCTTTAACTCTCTTCATTCCCCCTGTGAGAATGCCATCTGTTTCCTAACAGGACCCTAGTTGGCATGCTGAGTTTTCTTTTACTGTCCTTTGACCCTGGAGTCAACCTCACTCACTATACAAATATAGTATCTACAATATGCCAGGTCTGAGCTACGCACCAGGGATGCAGGGATGAAAGACAGAGATTAAAGTCAGTCAGTCGGCATCAGGGATGACGGCTGCCTTGGAGGTCAGTGCCGGGCGGGGGCATAGCCTGGGAAGGAAGTGGTCAAGGGGGCACCACAGAGTCAAAGACAGTGAGGCAAAGATGGGGGGACGGGGCAGAAAGGTTCCAAGCAGAGGCAGCCTGCAGGGACGTGGGAGGGAGCTGCAGGCCGCTGGGCATTGCCAGGGAGCGATGGGAGTCCCAGGTACCACTGCAGCTGCCTCAGATGTAACAGGAGCCAACCTGAGGGAGCCCTCCTGGTGGACGTGGACATGACAGTGAATGCTCAAATTTCCATGGTGCAAAGGTCCTTTTGGCGGAGATCAACAGATTGGAGGAAGCAAATTTGGGAGCCGGGAGGCCAGTAAAGGTCTCCTGCAGGAATTGGGGGGAACCGTAATGACCACAAAAGGGGGAGTGGAGTGCGGGTGAGAGATGAAGCAGCTGTTCTGGAAGGGGACTCGCTGGTGTGGGCGGGGACAGGGGCGGCCAGAGAAAGAAGTCCCGGTCTGGCAGGACTGTCAGATGTCAGGCCACACCACTTAGGTGGACGGCACTGGCATTCCCATGATAAAGGAGGCAAGAAACCTGGGTGGACGGTGTGTTCGGCTTGGAGTTTGTTGAGCTGGAGGTACCAATAGGATAAGCAAATGAAAATGCCCGTGAGGATACAGGATATAGATCTGAAGCTCCAAATAGTCTAGACCACAGTTAGGCACTTAATAATCATTTTTAAAGACATTGGAGAGGACCACCTGCGTGGTTCAGTCAGTTAAGCATCTGACTCTTGATTTCAGTTCAGGTCTTGATCTCAGGGTTGTGAGTTCAAGCTCCACGTTGGGCTCCACTCTGGGCCATGGAGCCCACTTTAAAAAAAAAAAAAAAAAAGACACTGGAGAAATGGCCAGGAGTCCAGACAAGCTTCCTGCTTCTGGGCTGTTTATTGAGAAGGAGCTCAGTGAGCAGTAACTACAATGCCGAACGTTTCTCCTGCTCGGGCTATGTGCCAGACACCATACCAAGTATTTTATAACAAGTCCCTTTCCCTCCCTTGTGGTAATCCTCCCAGCAACCCTCGGAGGTGCTGACTAGCGAGATTCCCATTTTACAAATGGGAAACTAACCTCAGAGAAGTTAGGTGACCTGCCCAAGGCCACACAACTAGGAAATGTCATAACTCATGGTTGGATCCAGAGAGTCTGACTCCTGACTCTGGGCTTTTTATTCATTTTACTAAATGAACACCTCCATTACTCAGTCTATACCACGATTTTCTTTTTATATCTTCATGTTGTTTACCTCCAAGGACAAGGAGGCCATAAAGATAAGGCTAGAATTAACTACCCTCTTTCTACAGACCGTGAGTTCTCAAATCTGGATCTGTCCTAGCTTTGCCACCCCAACGAATGCTGAGGCAAACACAGGGGGATGGAGCCCTTCGGCTAGTGCTGACTTACCTCCTCACTCCACTCCAGATGATTGGCATTTCAAGTCAAGTAAACAGCTGTGCAGAAAATCCAGGTGGGGTGTGACTTGCGCCGTGAGAGATAAAGAGGCAAATCCACGCCCACTACTCCCTGTTTACAGCACTGCCCTCGCCCCTCAGTGCTGCCTCCAGGATGAAGTCCACGTCCCCTCCACATCTGGTCCCCGTCTGCCTCTCCAGCTGCACCCACCACTCCCTCCACAAAGCAGACAACCTAGCTGTGCAGAACTGCTTGCCATTCCGGAACTTTCCAGCAAGGGTCAAGCCTCTGCCTTTTCCCCCAGTCTTTTACTATGAAAACTGTCAAACATACAGAAAGTTGGAGGGGAGTTTGCAGTGCAAACTCATATATCAGCCACTTAGACTCTACAACGAACATTTTACGAGATCTGCCTTATCCGTCCCTTTCTCCATTTTGTTTTTTGTGCATTTCAAGGCAAGTTGTAGACATGTATACACTTCAGCACAGAGTTCCATATTTGTTTTTGGTTCTTTGGTTTTCCCCTTTGAGATGGAATTAACCTACAAGGAAATGTACAAATCAGAGCTGTTTGTATTGGTTTTCTTGTTGCTGGAACAAATCCTCACACACTTAGTGTCTTAAAACAAAGGTATTCTCCTGTAGAGAGTTCTGGGGGTTAGAAGTCCAAAATCAGACTGGACCAAAGTCGAGATGTGAGCAGTTCAATCCTTCTGTAGGCTGTGAGCAGACAATCTACTTCCTTGCCATCTTCATCTTCTAGAGCATTCCTTGGCTCGTGCCCCCTTCCTCCAATAGCTCCAACCTCTTGCTCTCAGAGCCCCATTTCCTCTGACCTCTTGCCTCCCTTTTCTGAGGACTCCGTGGTTACACCTGGATGATCCAGGTTACACCTGGTTACACCTGGAAAATCCCCCATCCCGTGTCCTTAACTTAATCACAGCTGTGCTGTTCCTTTTGCTCCATAAAGTTATTTATTCACAGGTTCTGAGGATTAGGGTGTGGTCATCTCGGAGAGCCATTTTTCAGCTTAGCACATGCACCATTTAATGAGTTTTTCCAAACGCATACACCTGGGTAAGCCAACCCCCCCCCCCCCCGTCGAGACATGGAACATCCCAACAGCCCCCGAAAGTTCCCTCATACCTCCTCCTGGCCAGTGCCATCTCCCACTCCCACTGCCCAGAGGCAACCACTGTTCAGATGTTTGGCCCCTTTTAGAACCTCCTAGGAATGGAACTGTATGGTATTTTGTCCTTTTGTATCTGGCTTCTTTCACACGAACGTCACTGAGACTTACCCATCTCAAAGGGGTCAGTACCAGTCTGTTCCTTTTTATTACTGAGCAATCTTCTATCATATGAATCAATCACCATCGGTTTATCCATTCACCTGTTGATGAACTTCGAGCTGTTTCCACTTTTTTTGTCCATCTGTACTTTTGGACCAGCTGCTGACCGTGCTCCTTCAGCCCATAGCAGCCACCCACCCCTGCATCGGCTCCTCTCACACACAATCAGCCCCACATTCATTGGCCTCACAAAGACTGTCCTCCTTCAAGGCCCAGCCCAAAAGGCTACCCCCTCGGGAGCATTTGGTAAACCCCTGCCCCACCCCCAAGACCAGTGGACCAACCGTCCCTCCTCCGTACCCTGGGCACACTTCGGTCTCTGCATCTGACCATGTGTGACACTTACTTGTCTGCAGGCCCCTCTGTCCTCACTGAGGACCACATCCCCAAGAGCAGAGGCCAGAGCGTTCGTATCTGCACATGGAACGATGCCTTAGGTCTGTGTGATGGCCTCCGGTCACTGTTTTCCCGGTCAGTGACTATCCAGAGGGTGTTTCCAGGCTCTGGCTGCCTTGGTTGGAAACCAAAACCCTAAAGATCACGGATACAGGGAGGGGTTCTCAAGGACAAAGCAGGTTGGACAGTCTCTCGTGAAACCGGGGGGGCACCGTGGAGCTCAAGCCCCTGGAACAGGAAGACCCTCTCGGCATGCTGTGCCCTTGTCAATGAAAGCCTAAGGGCAAACCCAGGACTAAAGCAGAATTGTGGCCCATTTCCTGAGCAACAGAAAAATCCAGTGATTAGAGAAACTCTGGGAGATATTCTTGGCATGGGAACCCATAAAGGGATTCGCCAGCCTGATAACCAAAAGGCACCACATAGCCAAGACCTTGCTTCTTGGGGCAAGTATCAGAGCCCCATGGCAGAGAAGCCTTTTCTACCCTGAGCACTCGCAAATCTCCAAAGCTACAGAGGCCTATGGACAACACTGGCTTATCAGCCCCTACAATTCTGGAAAAGCCTTGAATTGTGTCCAAACCAGAGGCAGCCCGCTAACAGACCTGAACCCACATTGGGCAGACCATTCAGCTCACACACTGGGAAGTCAGCGCCGTTCCTCGGGGGAACGTGCTGGAGCTCCGGCCAAGTGGCGCAAGTGAGGACTCTTCTTCCGTGCAGGCCCACCAGGCGTTCCTGCTGGTGCACCGTTAGACCCCTACTGTTGAGGGGCCCTTCAGCTGCCTGCTCTGTCTGGTCCAGAATGGAGACCAGGAGCTTGAAAAGGAGGCCTCCCATGGATGGAATCTGGATTTGTCTGGGACAGATTCCGATGGCTTAAAATCAGAGATGAAGCACCTGTTTAGGTGCGAGAGTGTCTAATCCTACCCAAAAGAGCTGATTTTTCAGACTTGGGCCCCGCCTTCGAAAAATTAGAATGCCGTTGAGATAGTAAGAGATATACTTGAATAAATGATACACTCAAATATTTGAAGAATTTTTTAAGTATGCATGAGCAAAGACAGGAGCATGCATACTAGCGCAGGGGGTCTTTTTGCTCACGCTCACCCTAACATAAACACAAAAGCTTCTTTCCAGAAACAAACTTGGAAGGGCTACTCATGCTGTTAAAGTGGGCTCAAGATAGGACTCTAGCACAGGACGGTGCCAATTGCCCCTTATAGGGCTTGACGCCACTTTGTCATAAGGAAGAAATGTCCTTCAGGGATGACTGCAGGTTCCAGAGACAGAGAGACCCAAGTGAAAATCTAGCTGTGTCTCGGGATGCTGCCTATCGGCAGGATCGTGTCTAGGATGAAGTAAGGTCAATGCCCATGGAGTCCCAACCACAGTGGTGCCTGGGCCTCCGTGAGTGGTGGGCATGCGAGCGAGTCCTCCCTCCTTAGTAAGACACAGAACTTCCCACGCTAACTGTGGAGAAGAGCTGACCCATGGCCTCGGCTTATCCCCTAAGGGCCCCCTCCTTTAGGTTCCCTGCCTGCAAGGCCCACCTCCCTTCAACGAGAACACATGAACCCTTACCTCGCTTTCCCTTCACACAGCTCACTCAGGGAACCTTGTAAAACAAAACTGTGCCAGATCCTAGTGTGAAACAAACAGAGGACAGGGACAGAACCTAGTGCACCAAGCATGGGCGCTGGTCCTGCAGAACGAGAGCCCGTGGAACACCCTCTCATTCTGTTCTCTCTGAGCCCAGCACTACCACCACCACCCTCCCCGGCCCTAAGATATGCCTAGTGGTCTGGCTGTCAGTCTGAGCTGCTTGCCTGGGCCTCATCCAGCCCCGGACTGGTGTGGAAATGTATGATAATAAATCATCTTTCCACCTTTAGCAAAAAGCCAATAAGAATAGTGGCAATAGTCATGATAATAAAAGAAGTCTCTAAGCTGGAGAAGAAGCGCCTGGGGCACAAGCTCGGTGGGCCAGGAGCCCGACAAGTACTCCTGCCTTGCATGGTGCTGGTCACAGACGGGAGTGTGGGGTCTCAGGTCGCCCCCAGGGCTTCCCGCCTGGCCACTGCCTTCTGCCGTGCGGTGGGCTCAGCATCTTCGCCCTCAATCCTTCAGTCCCCGGCCCCCCTCCAGACTCACGTGCCGTGACTTTGCAAGTGGGTGCTTGCTAGCCTGGCATCCCTTGCTTCAGCAAATGGGGAGTTGTTTAGGGGGAATGGGGCAAAAAGAGCAAAGCAGTCAAGGTAATGAATTGGAGCCGGCAAGGGTCAGCGCGGAAGCAGGTATCTGAGACTTTGGCCTCATTAGCTGTTCCCTGTTTGTCGCTGCCACCCATCCGGCCCGAACATCTCCTCCTGCCCCCTGACCTGAGTCCCTCTGCAATTCAGCCTCACCCCTTGATCTCATCAACCCCGATCATCTCCCTTCATTCCTGTGCTGCGCCTGGCTGCCCTCCACGCTGCCCTCCACGCTGTCTCCCTGCCCTACCCCTCTTTGGCCTTCCGAATTTAAACCTTGACCTTCTAAAGCCAGGACCAGCTACATACATTGCACAACCCGGCATCAAGTGAAAATGCGGGGCCCGGGGCGCCTGAGTGGCTCAGTTGGTTAAGCGACTGCCTTCGGCTCAGGTCATGATCCTGGAGTCCCGGGATCGAGTCCCGCATCAGGCTCCCTGCTCGGCAGGGAGTCTGCTTCTCCCTCTGACCCTCCTCCCTCTCATGCTCTCTGTCTCTCGTTCCCTCTCTCACAAATAAATAAAATCTTTAAAAAAAAAAAAAAAGAAAAGAAAATGCGGGGCCCATGTTCCAAAGTTAAGAATTTCAAGACAGCGCTAGTAGAGCATAGGTAAAGTGCGGGGCCCTTCTGAGGGCGGGACCCTGGAGGACCACACAGGTCCTATGTCCTTGAAGCCCGAGCTGACTTGCACCACTCTCAGCTGTCCTTGCCCTAACGGGCCTGTGACAACTCATAAAGACTCCCTCCGCAGTTGATCACCCCATTCTCCATCCATATGATCATCTTAATAGTAACCTGGTTGAGGGACTGCCTCAAACTAAAAAGCATCTAGAAACAATCAACAAAACGAAAAGGCAACTTAAGGAGTGAGAGAAATTATTTGCAAATCATAAGTCTAATAAGGGGTTAATATCCAAAATATACAGAGAACTCGCACAACTCAGTAACAACAACAACAACAAATGTGATATAAAAATGAGCAGAGGGGCTCCTGGGTGGCCCAGTTGGTTAAGCGTCTGCCTTCGGCTGAGGTCATGATTCCAGGGTCCTGCGATCGAGTCCCGCATTGGGCTCTCTGCTCAGCAGGAAGCCTGCTTCTCCCTCTCCCACTCCCCCTGCTTGTGTTCCCTCTCTCGCTGTGTGTCTTTCTGTCAAATAAATAAATAAAATCTTTAAAAAAAGATACCACCTTATACCTGTTAGAATGGCTGTCAGCAAGAAGACAAGTGTTGGGAAGGACCCCTCATGCACTGTTGGGGGGGATATAAGTTGGTGCAGCCACAGTGGAAAACAGTATGGAGGTTCCTCAAACAATTAAAAATACCACTACCTTATGATGCAGCAATCCCAACTCTGGGTATAAGTCCAAAGGTAATGAAATCAGGATCTTGAAGGTATATTTGCACCCCTATGTTTTTTTCACTATTATTCACGATAGCCAAGCTGTGGATACAACCCAAATATCAATCACCAGATGACTAGATAAAGAAGATGTGGTATGTATGTGCATGAATATTTTTATATTCCATTGTGTGTATGTGTGTGTGCATGTGTGTGTGTGTGTATTCAATGGAGTATTTTTCAGCCCCAAGAAAGAAGGAAATCCTACCATTCGTGACAACATGGATGGACCTTGAGACCATCACACTCAGTGAAGTAAATCAGACAGAGAGGGACAAATACTGTATGATCTCACTTATATGTGGAATCTAAAAAATCCAAACTCGTAGAAACAGAGAGTAGAATGGGGATTGTCAGGGGCAGGGAGAATGGGGAGATGTTGGCTGGGGGTAAAAACCGCCAGTTTAAAGATGAACAAGTTCTGGGGATCTTGTGATTATAGGTAACAATGCTGTATTATATACCTACAAGTTGCCAAGAGAGAACTTAAATGTTCTCAGCACAAAAAAAGAAAAAGACATGGTAGTTCTATGATGTGATGTGATGTGGGTGCTTAGCTAAGGCTAAGTGGTCATCGGATCGTAATATTTAAGTGCATCAAATCAACACACTGTACATCTTAAACGTACACAGTGTTGTATGTCAATTATATCTCAATAAAGCTGGGGAAAATAGTAACCTGGCTGAAACCTCACCATGTAGCATGTTTTGTTCTTAGACTGCCAACAGCAATTCATCAAAACTCTTCTGACATCTGGGTTTCTACGGTCTCTTCCATCACCCTGATGCACAAGATCCATCCATTCATTCACTCTGAAAACAAAACAGGAGTGCCCATGGTGCTCCAGGCACTGTACTGGTTTCCTGTATATTTGAAGAAATGAAGATGCCTGCTTGAGTCCCGGACCTCAAGGAGCTGCTAGAGGAGGCGAGGCTGTGGCCGGACAGCGGCAAAGTGGCAGCAGAAGGTAGTGTGGGAGCCGGACCCACCCTGGAGGCAAAGAGAAGTCACAGCTGCCTGGAGAGTGTAGGACAGGTTGAGGGAGGGGCTGTGGTGCTGAGCCTGGGCTGCAGCAGCTGGGTAAGTGAAGGAGGAGAGAGAGGCTTTCAGGCAAGGGAACAAAGGGACAGAGGCCAGGAGTCCCCCCCACCCCCCACCATCCTGGCATGGTTCCGTGGCTGGACTGCGGGGCCGGGAGGTGCCTGGGAGATCAGGGGTGTGCCACGAACGAGATGTTCTCACAAAAGGTGGAAGACAGAGTGGGAGATCCAGGTGCGGGAGGGGGGAGGCTGTCCCCGCTTCTAGGTGCAAATCAGGAGGGTTTAACACAGGCCAGTGGTTCCCTGCAGGAGGGCATTTTTGCCCCCCAGGAGACACAGGCGCACCTGGGAGATGTTGCGGGTTCGGTTCCGACCCCCGCGGGGCAGCTAATAGGGCAGGAAAGCGGGTCCCGGGAATGTTTTGGTTTCCCAGTGCGGGGGGGTCTGCGGGCTGTGCGGTGACATTGCGTCCGCCACGACCACGAGCAGAACTTCACGGGAAGAGCCCTCCCTGCGGATGGGCCACCCGCCCCCGGAGCTCTCAGCGGGGCCGTCCTCCTGCCGGTGGAGGGTGGGGGCGGCGCTGGCGGCCCCTGAGCCCCCCCCACCCCCCCACCCCTCGACCCCTCGGGTGCTGGGCGCTGGAGGCCGGCGCGGCCGCGCGGGTTCCCCGGACACCCGTGCAGTTCCCCGCACCGACGGCTCGCCCTCCGCGGCGGGCGCCTTTCCCCCCCAGGACAGCTGCCTTCGGAAGGGGGGTCGGTGCTCTCGGGCCCCGCCGCCGCCGCATCAGCCGAGCTGCTGTCACGCGCCGGGTCCTTCGTCCCCCCGGGCAGGGAGGGGACTCGGGAACCCCCGTGCTCGGCCGGTCCCGTTTGCTCCCGAGCGTGCGGCCCGTCGGTGCCCGCGTCAGGCCGCGCTCCTCGTCCTCTTCTCCTCGGCTCGAGCGCACGGGCCGAGCGCGCTTAGCCTCGTCCTTGGGCACCCGAGGGTTTTCAGAAGGGCCCCGAGCGCCGGCGTCGAGGGCAGGTCACCGGCCGCGCTGGCCCCTCGCGAGAGGGCGGCCTGTCCCGCGGAGCTGGGCCGCCGGCGCGGCCTTGTCCTCGGCGGCTGGGGAGGGCCCGGCTGGTCGTCTCCGGAGAGAGGGCCGCTCCGCCGGCGCGGAGCATCCGGGCTTTCGCGCGGCCCCCTTCGTCGCTCAGCTCAGCTCGACCTCCTGGAAAACTGGCCGCTTCCGCGCTCCTGGCTACGGAGCCGGCCTCCGCCCGCGTCCGGTGTCCCGGTGCGCGTCTCCCCTCTCGGCCGCCCCGGAGCGGAGGGCAGTGCGGGCCTCGCTCTGGATTGGGCTTGGGCGTAAGGGGATGTGTGGCCGGGTGGTCTCCTGTCCAGACCACTGTCCCTGTCCCCAGGCCAGCAGTGAGCTTACTTATTTCTAGTTTTTTTATTTAAAGGGAGAGATATGGGGCGCCTGGTGGCTCAGTTGGCTAAGTATCCAACTCTTGATTTGGCCTCAGGTCACCATCTCAGGGTCGTGAGATCAAGCCCTGCACTGGGGTCTGCGTTCAGCGGGGAGTCTGCTTGAGATTCTCTCTCTCCTTCTCCCCCTGCCCCTCCCCTCTGTGCTTGCAGTGTCTCTCTCTCTCTCTCTCTCTCTCTCTCTCTCTCTCATAAATAAATAAATAAATAAATAAATAAATAAATAAATAAATAAATAAATAAATAAATAAATAAATAAATCTTTTAAAAAATAAATAAAAGGAGAGACCTGCGACTCTTCCTTTCACTCGAACACCCAGAGGCCACTGTAGGGTTATTAACCGGGGACTAGGGAGGCAGGGGGGTGACAGCCGGTCGGTGGAGCAGTCAAAACGCACATGCCGTTTCTCCGTCACCTCCATCAGCCCCTGTGGATGCGGTTCGTGCACCCCAATCACAGTAGTAACATCCACGGTCCCCGATCACAGATCACCGTAGCACATGTAATAATAATGGAAACATTGGAAATACTGTGAGAATTACCAAAATCTCACCTAGAAACACAAAGTGGGCAAAGCCGTTGGAAAAATGGAACCAGCAGACTCGCTGGAGGCAGGGCTGCCGTAAACCCTCGGTGGGTGAAACACGCAACGTCTGCAAAGGGCAATACAGCGAAGCGCGGCAAAGCAAATAGGCCTGTATTTGTCAATGTCCGAGGGCATTTTGGGTTGTCACAGCTGGGTGGTGGGTGGGCGGGGGTCCTGCCGCGTCCGGGGAGCAGAGGCCCGGATGCAGGCCCCTGTGGAGTTCTGGCTCTCCTGCAGAAAAAAAATCCCCCTCTCTAGATGGTCTCCAATGATCTCTGGTGTGTTGTGACTTTCTGGAAACAAAATATCAAGATTTAGCAATGGGAAAACTGTGAGCTATGACTTCTGGCCAACCGACTGGGACCACTGGATCCAGCTTCATGGATTACGCTGCCCCTCCCCACCAGACTGGACTTCCTGCCCCCTACAACATCATCCCCAAAGTCCTGCACCTTTAAGAGAGGCAGGTCGCCCAGAACTTAAGAGACAGTTTGTGCCCAAGTGTTATCTGTAACTGTTACCAATCATTAACCCCAAGAAGAAACAGACTTACTTCAGAAATCAAGGTCACCCACAACAGGGAGGGACCAGCAGTCAGACACGGAGCATGGTGAGCTCGGAAAAAGAGCTGGTAGCAAAGCAATGAGCCTGAATTCCAGAAGTTCACACCTCCGTTCCCCCACCCAAGTCAAAACCAACCAGTTCCCCCACTGAAGTCAAAACCAAGGGCTCACTCAGCACTTCTGCCCCAAGGGTTCCCTTTGTCTCCATTTCCTTGGGGTCATTCTTAAAGGCACATCTTTCCGCCCCATGGTGTCCACGGCAGGCCCTCAGGCCTGTCCCCATTCCCACATTTCTACAGGAGTGCATAACGTGGCCCTCACCCTGTCCACACCCTCCTGGACATCTCCCCCACCGCCTTCCTGGGCGCAATGCCCGATTCCACCTAGAACCCCCACCCTGCTCAGGGTCCTGACAACACATTACCTGTCTCAGCCCTGCAGCTCTGCTCCTACATGTCCCCTGCCCAGGGCCCCCTCCTCCTCCACACAGACTCTTCTCTGTGAGCCTGCAAGTCAGCAGCCCAGAGCTCAGGGCTCAGAATTCATTCACCTGCCATGGACTCACATCTGCAAGGTGGGAATGTCAAGAGGCTGTGCTGGGTTGAATCATGTCCCCCAGATTTCATGTCCTTCCCAGAACCTCAGACTCTGAACTTACTTGGAAATAGGGTCACCACAGACGTAACTAGTTAAGATGAAGTAGGGCAGGCCCTTAATTCAGTAACTGGTGTCTTTTTTTCAAAGAGGAGGGACACACAGAGACACAGACACACAGAGAACATCATGGGACCACAGGGGCAGAGGCGGGATGATGTGTCTACCAGCCAAGGAACCAAGAGATGCCAAGGATTGACACCAACACGAGAAGCTGGAGGAGGTCAGGGCTCCCCTAGGGCCTTCAGAGGGAGCCCTGTCCTGCCAACACCTTGATTTCAGACTTCCAGCCTTCACAACTGTTGAAACAACAAAACTGTTGTTGTAAGCCCCCCAGTTGTGGTGCTTGGCTATGGCGCCCCTGGGAACATGGCGCAGAGGAGACAAAGCCCCCGACCTCGAGAGGCTCGCAGTCCCGAGGGGCATCTCTTTCCAAACTCCGGCGGGATTCACCGTCGGGCATAACTCAAGTCGCACTTCTTCTGGGCTACCTTGTATTATGATTGCTCTTTCAATGTACATTTTAGGTGCTCCTTTAAATAAAAAGTGAGATCCATGCTTGGGTGTCCCACCTCCCTGCCTGCATGCAAAGCTACTCCTTGCCCTCACCATCCTTCCTCTCCCAGGTGGGGGACCTGCAGTGGGTCCTGCTCCCGAGTGTCTCCAGCCTGGGGTGATAAACTGCAGCCTCTCACCTTTCTTCTCAGACCCTTCTGTTATTTATTTATAGACATCCACTACAGAATTAAGCATCATCACTGGCCATATCAGGCCTCTCTTGTCTCTCTTATATATGTAGGCATCTACATTCGGATGCACGAAAGTGTCTGTGTTTACATGGGTGTAAGCATATGTATGCGTACATGTGCTTGCATGTGCGTGTGTGTGTGCGTGTGTGCGTGTGTGTGTGTGTGTGTCTCCCCGGCAACAATTCTCATGTATCAGTGTATCCTTTATTTCTTGTCTCTGTTCCTGAAAATGTGTCAGGTTGTTTCTGGTGCTGGTGTTTCGATTTATGTCACGGTATCATGCTGTATCATTCGTCCTGTCTCTTCCTCCATTCCTAAGGCCCACCCCAGGGAGTTGCGGTGTGGACACCCACCAGCTGCGCAGTACCCCACGGTGTGCACTGCCTCCCACTCGCTGGCCTGGCGATGGACCCCCAGGCGGCCTCCGGCTCCCCAGCTTCACCACGGTGCGTGTCTGTGTCCCACCTGGTGCATCTGCGTGAGAATCTCACTGGCATATATGCCCAAAGCAGCATGACTCCGTCCTGTGGGGTGTAGTGCTGGCTCGGGGCCCGCATACGGGGCTGGCCCTCCAGCGGGCCGGGTCCTCAGCCTGCCTCCCCGCAAGCTTGGCTTGAGCCTCGCATCTCACCACATTGCGGCCAGCACTGGGTATCATCCAGCTTTCTCGTTTCTGCCAGCAAGGGGTATAAAATGAAATCTCGTCGAATGATTGCATTGTTCTAATAGCCACCACCTTGGAGCATCTTCTCCTGTGCCCTTGGGGCTTTTGGGGTTCCTCTTGTGTAAGTGGCCTTGAGATTCCTTGCTTGTGTTTCCAGTGGGATTGCTTCCTCTTTCTGGCTGATTTGTAGGCTTTCCTAGCATGTTCTAGATATAGTCCCTCTCACTTAAAAAAAAAAAAAAATAGCTCTCTGGAGTTATTCACATACCATACAATTCACCCAGAAAGTGAATCATCAATGGACTTTAGTATATTCACATAAATGAGTAACCCTCCCCACCATCAATTTTAGAACATTGTCATCCCATCAAAAAGAAACTATGTCCATCACTCCCACCTCCCCCTCCCCCCTCCCCCCTCCCCCCTCCCCCCCACTCCCCGCTGCCCAGTCTTAGGTGACCATTAATCTACTTTCTGCCTCTGTAGATTAGCCTATTCTGGATGTTTAATCTAAGTGGAATCATATAATTTGTAGTCTTTTCTAACTGGCTTCTTTCATTTAGCAGAATGTCTTTTTTAAAGATTTTATTTATTTATTTGACAGAGAAGGAGAGAGAGAGCACACAAGCAGAGGCAGAAGGAGAGGGAGAAGCAGACTCCCCACCGAGCAGGGAGCCTGATGCAGGACTCGATCCCAGGACCCTGGGATCATGACCTGAGCCGAAGGCAGACGCTTAATGACTGAGCCACCCAGGCGCCCCTGCAGAATGGTTTTAAGGTTCATCCACATTGTAGCGTGAATCAGTACTTCACTCTGTTTCAGTGCCAGATAACATTCCATCGTGTATCCACCCATCAGGTGATGGACCTCTGGGTTGTTTCCACCTTCTGGCTACCAGGAGTAAGTGTGTGCTGAACATTTGTTCCAAGTTACAATTTGCTACAACATTTGTTACAAGAAGGCATGTTTCCATTTCTTTTGGGTCTTTACCTAGCAGTGTGGTGGCTGGATCAGATGGCAGCTCTGTGTGGAATTGTTGGAGGACGTGCCAGACTGTTCTCCACAGCAGCTGCTCCACTTATATTCCCAACAGCAGCATGTGAGCTTTCTGACTTCTCCACATCCTCACTGACACTTGCTGTCTGACTTGTTGATTCCAGCCACCCTAGCGGGTGTGACCTCATATCTCATCGTGATTTTGATTTGCATTTCCATGATAACTCATGATGGTGAGCATCCTTTTCAAGTGTTTTTTGGCCATTTGTGCCTCTTCTTTGGAGAAATACATATATTCAGATCCTTTCCCCCTTTTTCCACTGAGTTGTTGAGTTGTGAGAGTTCTTTATATATTCTAGACAAGTCCTTTATCAGATACATGATTTGCAAATAGTTTCTCATATTCTATGGGTGTCTTCACTTTCTTGATGGTGTCCTTTGAAATAGAAAAGTTTATGAGGTCCAATTTATCTGTTTTTTCCTTCGGTTGTTTGTGCTTTTGAGTCATGGCTAAGAATCCCTTCTAAACCCAAGATCAAGAAGATTTATGCCTATGTTTTCTTCTAAAAGTTTTATGGTTTGGCCTTTTACATTGAGGTCTGCGATCCATTTTGAGTTAATTTTTTGTATGGTGTGAGCTAAGGGTCAAGCTTCATTCCTTTATGTATGGTCCCTTTCTCTTCTAATCTTTACAAGTATCTTCCCCTGATCTGTCCTCACTCCATTATCTTGGATACAATGTCCTTTGTGGAACAGAAACAGACTGCACTTCTCAATGTCAAGTTGTTCCTACAACTCTCTTTGGATCCAACATCCTGAAGTCTCCATGGAGTTGGTGAGCCCATAACCAAGTCTCAATCCTTCAGACCAATGAAGGAGGAAGGATGTAAGGGAAGTCATTATATAAATCATCATCTTAGCATTTAAAGCTAATCCCCTTCCTTGAAGACATGAAAGCCTTCTGGAATTGCAAACAGGTAACAGGTTGACTAATTGTTTTCTGCTTCCTTCATCTAGCTGCCGCTAAATACCAAAATGACTTGCAGTGCAAGTAGCAGGGAGATAATGATGAGAAAGACAAAAGACAACCAAAGAACAAGCAATCAAGACTTGGTGATCAGGGGATGATCTTCTTCCAAGCCTCATACTATTCCTGATTCTATTCTTTCCCTCTGACCAGGAGCTCCTCCCTTTACCCATGTCTACCTTACCGTCTCCCTGAGCCACATCGTGCTGCAACCCACCCCCCACCTCCCGGTTTCCCTTTTCCCCCCGGCTCTCTGGGCCAGAGCCCCAGCCACCCTGAGTGATTTTGTCCCCAGCCAGCTCCTCCGTCCTTTCCCATAGAGATGGCTAACAAGACCTTCTGACTAACTCAGTGGCTTCTCTCTCCCTGCCTATTCTGTCTCTGGGTCCCTATTCTACAAATGGGTCTAATCCTCTGTTGTGGATGTTGGTGTCCATCTGTACCAGCCCCTGCTTCTGCCCTTTGATCTGTTTCAGGGAGGCTACTTGCCAGTACACGTGCCCTCGTGTTTATCTCTGGCCTCTGAAACTTGCCACTGGCCCTATCAGATCATGGCACAATGCAGCTCAAAACAGGGAGGACGATACTTGACTCTTGAGGAAGATGCTCCTGAGGCAGGAGGAATGAGAGGGAATCAGACCAAAGACAGTGGGCTTTTTGGGAAAACAGAAGTGGACCCTGGTCACTAAAGTGGTGAAGGACTGAGGAGTTTCCAGGCGTGGGTACCTGGAAGGGGTAACAGGAGCCCCCCAGGCTGCAACAGCCAGAGCCCTGTGCACTTCCCCATGCCCCTGCCCACTGGGAAACCCCTGAGCTGTAGGTCCCCCTCCTTGGTCAGCCTGTGCCTCACCCTGTCCCTCCCTCCAGGGCAGGGTTGATGGAGCCATAAAGCTCAAGGGGTCAGAGACAACGCAGCAGAGGCGAGCCCAGAGCAGAACACACAGGTGCGTTCTGATGGGGGATGCTGGGGGCAGTGGACAGGGGGGCTGGAGGGAGGGGAGCATGGGAAGAAGGGCATGGAGAGAGGGGCAGGAGAAACACAGACACAGAGGGGGAGGTGAGCCAGAATGCAAGGGGCAGGAACCCAGAGGGAAGGACTCCAGGGCACAGCGCACTGGGTTGCAGGTATAAACTGCCCAGGGGCAAGATAGGAAGGGCACAGCCAGGGCCTGATGCCATTCTTGGGGTGCTGGGGATGAGAAGTGGGGAGGAAAGGCATGTTTCACTTGTGGTCCCACTGGCCACCAAGTTCTCCCTCCTCCGGTGGCTTCATTGCCATTGTTCACCTCACCCACTGCCCGCTTGGACTTTGGAACAGAAGATTGTACTAGGAAAGGTAAAAGTGAAAGGAATAGCTAAGTTCAGGTTAAAAGGGCCACAGATCACCTGCACATCTCCCTCCTTAGCAAAGCAGAAAGAAATCTGGAATTAAGAGATTATAAAATAGGGAGTGGCCATGAAAATACATGGAGGAACTTAAATGCATATTACTAAGTGAGAGAAGCCAATCTGGGAAGAGCTGCATACTCTGTGATTCCAACTGTATGACATGCTGGAAAAGGCAAAACTATGGAGACACTGAAAAGATCCATGGTTGCCAGGGATTAGAGAGAGGGAGGGATGAACAGGTGGACAGGTGGAGCCCAGAGGATTTTTAGGGCAGAAAAACGGCTCTGTATGATCCTATAATGATGGATGCATGTCATGGTGCATTTGTCAAACCCCATAGAATGTACACCACCAAGAGTGAACCCTAACAGAGGCTCTGGACTTTGGGTGACAACGATGTGTCAGCGTGGATTCATAGATAGTAACAAAAGTCCCACTTTGGAGAAGGATTTGTTCACTGGGGAGCGGTGTGTGAGTGGGGGTGGGAAGTGCTTGGGAAATCTCTGCATCTTCTCAATTTTGCTGTGATCCTAGAAATGCTCTAAAAAGCAAAATCTTGGGCGCCTGGGTGGATCAGTCAGTTAAGCGACTGCCTTCGGCTCACGTCATGATCTTGGAGTCCCAGGATCGAGTCCTACATCGGGCTTCCTGCTCGGCGGGGAGTCTGCTTCTCCCTCTGACCCTCTCCCCTCTCGTGCTCACTCTCTCTCTCTCTCAAATAAATAAAATCTTTAAAAAAAAAAAAAGTTAAAAAAAATAAAAAGCAAAATCTTTGTTGGGTTTTTTTTAAAGGAGGCTTGACAAAATTTAAGAGCAGAACACAAGCTCACCCTGTATCCTTTTGTTGGCTCTGGATTCACCCCAGCAGCCGCTAAGTGTCCCCCATGCCCTTCAGGCTGGAGAACACAAGGTCATATGAGTCCGGGGACTTCCCACCAGGGCCAGCGGAGGAGACGAGACAACCAGAGGGGACTGTGTTGGCAGCCCTGGGGGTGGGAAAATGAGGCGAAGACCCTGACCACAGCCCCCCAAAATAGAAGGGAAAGGGCATATCCCCAAATGCCACCTGGGATGGCTCCACCCTGTTTGGATGGTCAATCAGCCACAACTGGAGAGCCCCACCAGAAGGGCCAAAAAAGCCTCTAGCCACCCAGTCCTCACCCTCAAAGCCACAGGCCTACAGCCTAATCACAGTCCAATTACTTCACGTTGCTTACATTTTTAAATGTGTTGGCATCAGAGACTGTATCTTCATAGTTGACTTTATTTTTTTTTTAAGATTTTATTTATTTGTCTCACAGAGAGAGAGAGAAAGACAGTGAGAGAGGGAACACAAGCAGGGGGAGCGGGAGAGGGAGAAGCAGGCTTCCCACTGAGCAGGGAGCCGGATGCGGGACTCGATCCCAGGACCCCGGGATCATGACCTGAGCTGAAGGCAGACGCCCAACAACTGAGCCACCCAGGTGCCCCCATAGTTGACTTTAAAAAGGAGTGTAGCTAGCGTTTCCTGAGTGCTTCCTAGAAGGTGGACATTGTCCTAAATGCTTTATCCTTATTGTCCAATTAATTTCTTACACCAATTCTAGGAGGTGCTATGGTTGTTATTTCCAGTGTAGTTGAGAAAGTGGAGGCCCAGAGAGTCTGAGCCACTTACCCAAGGTCACACAGCTGGTCCTAGTGGGAGGTCGCACCAGCACCTGAGCCCAAGCAGCCTGACTCTGGTGTCGACTCTGTGAACTTCTACACTAAATTTCAAAACATATCTACATAAAAACTACTGTATTGTATCAAAAAATGTAGTTTGCCGTCAATCCCCAATGACACAATAAGCACTCTAAGGCATTTGGATTTGGATTACTCATAATCTAAAGGTGGAGAGGTAAGAACCCAAGGTTCTGCCATGCTGAGAAAATACAGAGAAAAGGGCAAAATGAATTTATATAGGTAAGAAAATGCACGGGACTATCGGGGGTCTGCAGATGAGCAAGGAGAGAGCAGAATTAAAATTGATGGGAAGGGGTGTCTGGGTGGCTCAGTCGGCTAAGCATCTGCCTTCAGTTCGGGTCATGATCCCTGGGGTCTGGGATCGAGCCCCGCATTGGGCTCCCTGCTCAGCGGGGAGTCTGCTTCTCCCTCTCCCTCTGCACCTCCCCTACTTGTGCTCTCTCTCTTTGTCAAATGAATAAATAAAATCTTTTTTAAAAAATCGATGGGAAGCACAGATCTAAACAGCGTTAGGTCCCCAGCTGCCATGGAGGCCTGCCTCCAGCTGGGGTGGCGAAGGCAGGGGGCTGAGTCTGTAGGAAAACCACCAGGCGGGGGACATCGCCATCCAAAGCTCCGGCCTAGTGGAAACCCACTTCCTCCCATAAACCAACTAAGTTCATCTCTGCTACTGCATTCCAGAGCCATGCAGCCAGAGACCCTGGCCCTCGGCTGGGCCATAGCTGCCATCCTGGTGCTGCAGGCGCTGGCCACGGCCAAGTGCCCCACACGGACCCCGAACAGCCAGGCCGCGGTGTTCCAGGACCTGAGCGCCCAAGAGCTGAAGGCCGTGCGCAGCTTCCTCTGGTCGCAGGAGGAGCTGAAGCTGGAGCCCTCCCGAGAACCCACTATGGCCAAAAACTCCGTGTTCCTCATTGAGATGTTGCTGCCCAAGAAGCAACACGTACTGAAATTTCTGGACGACGGTGGAAGACCTCCCGTCCGCGAGGCCCGAGCCGTCGTCTTCTTCGGAGCCCAGGCGCATCCCAATGTCACGGAGTTCGCGGTGGGGCCCCTGCCGCGGCCCCACTACATGCGAGAGCTGCCCCCCAAGCCGGGGCGTCACACCACCTGGGCCTCCAGGCCCGTCACCGGGGCCGAGTACACCCTCCTGGCCCAGGCCCTGCAGAAGGTCACCAAGCCCCTGCACCGATTTTTTCTCAATACCACAGGCTTCTCCTTCCAAGACTGTCACTCGCGATGCCTGACATTCACGGACGTGGCGCCTCGGGGCGTGGCGTCCGGCCAGCGCCGCTCTTGGTTCATCTTGCAGCGCTTTGTAGAAGGCTACTTCCTGCACCCCACGGGGCTGGAGCTCCTCCTGGATCACGGCAGCACCAACGCCCAAGACTGGACGGTGGAGCTGGTCTGGTACAACGGGAAGTTCTACCAGAGCACAGAGGAGCTGGCCCGGAAGTATGAGGAGGGCCAGGTGGACGTGGTGGTTCTGGAGGACCTACCCCCCAAGGGCCAGGACGGGCAAGGCACAGAGGAAACACCCCTCTTCTCCTCCTACAAGCCGCGCGGGGCCTTCCCCACCCCCACCCCCACGAACGGCCCCCGCCTGGTGCAGCCGCAGGGTCGCCGCTACAGGCTGGAGGGCAACACCGTGCTCTACGGCGGCTGGAGCGTCTCCTTCAGGCTGCGCTCGTCCTCGGGGCTGCAGGTCCTCAACGTGCTGTTCGGCTGCGAGCGCATAGCCTATGAAGTGAGCGTGCAGGAGGCGGCGGCGCTGTATGGAGGGCACACGCCCGCGGGCATGCAGACCAACTACATCGACGTGGGCTGGGGGCTGGGCAGCGTCACGCACGAGTTAGCGCCCGGCATCGACTGCCCGGACACGGCCACCTTCCTGGATGCCCTCCACCACTACGACGCCGATGGCCCCGTGCACTACCCCCGAGCCCTCTGCGTCTTTGAGCTGCCCACTGGAGTGCCCCTTCGGCGGCACTTTAATTCCAACTTCAGTGGCGGTTTCCACTTCTACGCGGGGCTGCAAGGCCAGGTGCTGGTGCTACGGACCACGTCCACGGTCTACAACTATGACTACATCTGGGACTTCATCTTCTACGCCAATGGGGTGATGGAGGCCAAGATGCATGCCACCGGCTACGTCCACGCCACCTTCTACACCCCCGAGGGGCTGCGCTACGGGACCCGCCTGCACACGCACCTGCTTGGCAACATGCACACTCACTTAGTGCACTACCGCGTGGACCTGGACGTGGCAGGTAGGACCCGGGCTTGGAATCACCCTCCCAGCCAAACATCTGCCTTCCTGCAGGAGATGGTGCTGAAACTTTCCTGGAGGCATAGAATCAGGAGCTTAGCCTGCCTCTCTGCAAACTACGGTGCTAGACATCTATGTGCCCCTGAAAAGCAGTGGAAGTGACCAGCATGTCCATGGCCCTGAATGCGGGCAGTGGGCCCTGCCCTGGCCCTGGGGCTCCTTGACCCTTAGAGGGTTGGATGGGGCAGAACAGTGTGCATGTGGGCTTGGGGGTGGGACAACGCCTAAGGGTGCAAGAAATGTCACTGCCTAGGGCTATGTAGTCTGCAATACTCATTATCTCCTGCATTAACAATGTCACCATGAAACATGGCAGGGCATCATGACAGGCTTTGGCTGCAGAACAGGCCTGACTCTGAGTTGTCTTCTAGTTCCTCTGTTAATTTTTTGGTTTTAATTCTTTCCTTCTACCCTACAGCTCGCTCAGTGCATATCCCCAACATCCTCTTCGCTCCACTCCTGATGGTTTGTTCTTGGATGTGGTCTGGGATGGAGATCCCAGCACAGAAATGAGGGTATTTCAGGTCAGGGGGATTCATTCTCATTGTCCTTCTTCCTGCGCATCTGCAGGCACCAAGAACAGCTTCCAGACCCTGCAGATGAAGCTGGAAAACATCACCAACCCCTGGAGCCCAAGACACCGCCTGGTCCAGCCAACCCTGAAGCAGACAAGTTACCACCGGGAGCGCCAGGCGGCCTTCCGCTTCGGACGGCTTCTGCCCAAGTACCTGCTCTTTACGAGTCCCAAGGAGAACCGCTGGGGTCATAAGCGCGGCTACCGGCTACAGATCCACTCCATGGCCGACCAGGTGCTGCCCGTGGGCTGGCAGAAGGAGCGGGCTGTCACCTGGGCCAGGTAAGGGAGGCCTGGGAGGCGGGGGAGGGCTAGTATTCACGTGTCTCTGTGTGTCATTGTGTCTGTCTATGAGATTCTGAGTCTATGTGGTGGTATATCTGGGCTGGTGAACGTGTGTGTGTGTGTGTGTTTTCTGGACCTGGGGCTCTGTGTTTGGGGAGGGGGAGGGGAGAGCCGTGCCGAGCACCTGAGCCTCAGTTGACGGTTGGTCGGTCTGGCTGACCCCCAGGAGATGATCTCACAATGGGGGGAAGACAGTAACTTCCCCCCATCGTTGACCCTGCAGATGTCTCTGGGAGGGCTGGAAGGCCCCCTGACACCCAGAGCCACCTGGCTTCTCTTCTGGGCAGGTACCCCCTGGCAGTGACCAAGTACCGGGAGTCAGAGGTTTGCAGTAGCAGCATCTATAACCAGAACGACCCCTGGGACCCACCTGTGGTCTTTGAGGAGTTTCTTCATAACAATGAGAACATTGAAAACGAGGTACTGGGGGCGCCTGGGTGGCTCAGTTTGGTTAAGTGTCTGACTCTTGATTTCGGCTCAGGTCATGATCTCAGGGTCATGGGATCAAGCCCCGAGTCAGGCTCCATGCCCAGTGGGGAGTCTGCTTGAGATTCTCCCTCTCCCTCTGCCCCTCCCCCCAGCTTGCGTGTGTGTGTGTGTGTGTGTGTGTGCATGCGCGCACTCTCTCTCTCAAATAAAGAAAAAAGGAGGAAAAAAAAAAGAGAGAGAAAATAAGGTACTGGTCCTGTCTTCCTCCAGGCTTAGACCAAGACCAGATCTGGGCAGGGTCCCAGGGTGGAGAGCACAGCTCGCTGTGTGATGGACGAGCTCAGCAGTCTGCCCATTCCTTAAACATGGGGCTTGCGGGGGCGCTTGGGTGGCTCAGATGGTTAAGCGTCTGCCTTCGGCTCAGGTCACGATCCCAGAGTCCTGGGATCGAGTCCCGCATCGGGCTCCCTGCTCCTTGGGAGCCTGCTTCTCCGTCTGCCTCTCTCTCTCGTGAATAAATAAATAAAATCTTAAAAAAAAAAAAAAAAATGGGGCTTGAGGGGTTTGCCCACCCCTCCCCCTCTGAGCCTCCTTAGCGCTTGCCCACCCCTGTCTCCCGTAGGACTTGGTGGCCTGGGTCACTGTGGGCTTCCTGCACATCCCCCACTCAGAGGACATTCCTAACACGGCCACACCCGGAAACTCCGTGGGCTTCCTGCTCCGGCCTTTCAACTTCTTCCCTGAGGACCCATCCCTGGCATCCAGAGACACCGTGATCGTGTGGCCCCAGAACAACGGCCCCAACTACATCCAGCGCTGGACCCCGAAGGAGGAGGAGGGGGACTGCCTGATGCCTGACCCTTTTAGCTACAATGGAATCTACAGGCCTGTGTGAAGGACCCTCTGCCCCCAACTAACCCCATGTAGAAGCCCAGGTGCCCCCCAGGGACAGGCAATAAAGCCCTGGGGGCTCAGCTCTGTGTGCTGCTTCTTGGGGGGAGGACGCACCCAGATGAGAACGCAGGTGGCCTTGACCTCCCTGCACCTTGGTCTACTCCACCCCAGAAAAGACCTCCATCGCTAAGGCAAGTGATGCTCACTGAAATACTAGATTCACCTATCAGATTGGTTTTAAAAAAAAGACTGGCAGCTCCCTCTCCGGGGTCTGCGGAGGACTCCGGGATGTGGCCAAGGGGCAGGCAAAGTCCTGCGGCCATAGGAGGATGCTTCAGAAACCGGGCAAAACTGCCAACCCCTCTACCCTGCGACACACTGATCCAGCTCCCAGGGCTTTATCCCAGGGGTCTCCCTACAAACACAGGACAGACATGTGCTCACAGTGATTCACTGTGGCGCCCTTTGTAATAGCAGAGTCTGGAAGCAACCCAGACGTCATCTCCAAGAGAGACGCGCGGGTGTGAATAAACAATGTACAGCCACACAATGCAATCCGGGTGATTGTATGGGCAGGGACATTCTCTGCACTGGTGGGGAAAGAGCTTCGGGATGTAGATACCCCAGAAAGACAGGCAAGGAGATAACTAAAGCCTGTTGTCTTAGTCTGGTCCAGCTGCTCTAACAAAATCCCACAGACTGCATGCCTTATGAACAGCGGAAGTCTATAGCTCACGGTTCTGGAGGCTGAAGTCCAAGATCGGGGTGCCATCAAGGTTGGGTGAGGGCCCTCTTCTGGGTCACAGACTTCTGATTTCTGGATGTGTCCTCGCATGGTGGAAGGGGGAGGGAGCCCTCTGGAGTCTCTTTTATAAGAACACTGATCCCATTCACTAGGGCTCCATCCTCCTGACCTAAGTACCTGCCAAAGACCCCAAGTCCAAATACAATCACATTGAGTGTTAGGACTGCAATATGAGTTGGAGGGGTGATATACACATTCAAATGGTAGCAGTTGAAGGTGATGGGGAGAAGTGGATGACATTGGGGAGGAAGCAGGAGTCCTCAATGTAAAGCAAGCCCCAGGGAGTGCACCGACTACCCACCTTCTCCTCTCCTTTGCTGAGTTGTTTTCATTTCTTAATCATGAGAATGTATTACCCATTTGAAAAAATTTAAATCTAAATTTTAGAAGAGAAAGGGAGGGAAGAAAGGAGGGACTCTTTTTGCTCATTGATGAAACTGATAAGGCAGATTGCTTCCTCCAGGGTCCCTACCCCTCCTCAGACTTTCTCCTCCTATCCCAAAGAGAAGACACGGGGAAAATAATCAGCCCACAGATGTGGTTGGTTCTCCCTTCCCTCTCCATCACGCCTCTGAATGAAGACTTGGTGCGTTCCCACCTGAGAGTTGGCCTACCCCTTCCATTCCTGTTCTTTATCATCCATCCAAGTGGGGGAGAGGGGGTGGCCATCATTCCCTCCTCTCCCTGCCATGCACCCCGCTGTTGGGACGATCTGAGACTTGAGTTTGGGCTTTAGAGGGGCTCCCAGGACAGCCCTCCTCCTTTATCTGCTGTAGTCTCCCCTAAAGGGAAGCTGCATGGGCTCACCCACTAGGCACGGGGGCCCACCCCTAGCTAACCTTCACCGTGACCTTGTTTTCCTCTGCCATTGTTCTGGTTGCCTGTTCCTACCCCAGGAATCTGGTGGGAAGGTGTGGCTGTGGTGAGGGCAACATTAGTCTGGGTTCCCTGGTGCCCAAGGGATGTTAATCAAGCAAACAAACTTGCATTGTGCTTAATATTCCAGGAACCCCCTGGAATAGCTTTTATTTGTATGGCAGTAAGAGGGTGAATCTTAAGCTTTTCATCTTAACACCGTTAAGACCAACATTATAGGATTTGGACACAGCACTTTTGTAACAACTGATACATTATTTAAAATAGCAACAATTTTTATCTTAGCCATTTTTAAAATTTTTTGAAATTATCTGAGTGTTGTTTCAAAGCTTTGGAACTACTAAAACACAAAAGATTATGAATGTCCACAACAGAAAAAGGAAGAGAGCAAAATTTTTAGCACTAGGAGAGGAAATCTAATCTTCTTAAGAAGGGTTAGTAGTTCAGTAGACAATAACTCCTTCTGAAAGGGAGCCAGGAAATGCATTTGCTTTGAAACTTTTTACTTTAATTAACCTTCAGCCTTACTGGAGTAGCTGTTCACTGTGCTTTAAAAATTCTTTTTTTCCCCTCATCCTACTTTCCTCAAGTTATGCCTATCATGAGTATCCCACATCCTAACATCATTCTAACATCTGGCAAATTCCATAGGTTAGCAACAACAACAAAAAGAATATTATCTAAAAGGATCAGTCTTTAACAACAACAAAAAATTATGAGACACACAAAGAAACAGGAAAGAGTGACCCCCACACATGGGGAGGGAGCAGAAAACAGAAATTATCCGTGAGGGGACCCAGATGTAGAACTTAGCCAAAATATCAAAACAGCCATTATAAGTACATTCAAAGATCAGAGGGAAACCATGCTTGAAGAAGTAAATAAAGCTGTGACAAGGTCTCAGCAAACAGAGAATATCACTACAGAGATAGAAACTATTTTTTAAAAGAACCAAATGCAGGGGTGCTTGGGTGACACTGTTAGTTGGACATCTGACTCTTAGTTTCAGCTCAGGTTATGACCTCAGAGTCGTGGGATCAAGCCCCACGTCAGGTTCTGCACTGGGCTCGGAATCTGCTTGAGATTCTCTCTGTGTCCCTCTGCCCCCCCCAAATAAATAAATAAAATCTTCAAAAATTAATAAATAAAAGGACCAAATGGAAAATCTGGAGTCAAAAAGTACAATCCCTGACATGGAAAATTCCCTGGAGAACCTGGACAGTGGATTTGCTCTCACGTCTACACTGGAATTTCCAGCCATGTTCGGGAGGCAATCCACATCAAAGAGGGACAGCCACATGCAGCCACGTGTCGGTGACCTGGCAGCAGGTTCTGGGCTGACAAGGAGGTCATTGCCTGAAGCATGTGTGGCCAAGACATAACTGAGCAGATTTAGACTTGACCATGGGCCTGAGCAGATGTCCAGGCTCTCACCATGAGAGTAGCTAATTAATTAAAAAGAAAGATGAGAACAAGGACTGGAAAAGTCCCAAGAGAATGGGCCTTTTTCAGTGTCTATGGATCTTTTGTAAAGCCCAAAGATGACGACATTGAGCACATAATACCCCATGTATTATAAGACCTAGAATTTCATGTACTGTCTCGACATCACTGAGCATCATCACACAACCCCAAAGCCCCAACCACGAGTTCCCTGCCCTCTGCAGATATGGCCCTCACCCAGCAGGAGAGGGTCCCCATACAGCTCACTGTTCTCCACCTGGTTCTCAGCCAATGGGTTTCACATACCCACCACCTGCCATCCAGAGCCCAAGGACAGCAAGAACAGGCTACATCAGTAGGGCAATTTTCCCTCCATCCCCGTCCCACCCTAGCCTGGCCCCCAAGAGCCTGAGCAGATGAACAGGCAGGGAGGGAAAGCCAACCCAACTCATCCCCAGGCCAGGACCCTTAGACCTGGGGTCAGGCTCAACTGGAAGGAGAGGGAAACTTTGAATTGGATGTCAGGTGGGCGTTTTAAATTAACTTGATGGGGCTGTCTAATACCCGAACATAATCAAAAGCGATGGTAGGATGTGCTCCCAGTGTCATTAAGAACAGGATAAAAGAACCAGCCAGCAATAACAGGGAAAATATTCCAGCCCAGGATCTGAGGACAATGAGAAGAAAAGGTGCTCCTAGACCCAGTGGCCAGGCTCAGTGGTGGAAGCTGGACCCCTGCAGGCCTGTCTGTCCGAGCTGGAAAGAGAGGAGAACAAAGACCCACCTTCTCCCTCCCTACCCAGTCTCCCACCAGGGCTTCCCACTGGTGGAACCTGTAGCTTAGGAGCCCCAGCCACAGTGCCTGTCCCCAGAGTGACAGAACAGAGGAGAGGGGCCAGGGGAGGGTCTCAGGAACAGTGGAACAAGTTGAAAGGCAGCAAATGGAGAGGGGGATGCTCCATTTCCACTTTGCACCCCATCCAGCTCCAATTGTTCAGTAAATTGGCTCATAGTCATGTTGGCCCGCAGGAAACAGGACCAGTGATGCTCAGATAATGCCAGGGTGATCTGGACCCAAAGTCACGTCCAGTCAGTGGTCCTTGGGGTTAATCTCCTGGAGGAGGAGCCCTGACTGCACCCTTTGGGGTGAGCAGATCTTTCCACCCAAATCATGGGCACATCCAGAGTGATTTGCCTCCCACACAGTCAGGCTGGCCCACGGTCCTCTCTGGTGGCTCACAGACCCCAGCATATAGAGTCAGTGACAGGGAAACTCTCAGAGCTGCCCAGACATCTCTTTGTGTGTTCAGCTGGGGGGTGGAGGGGGGGCAGTGGCAGATGCACCCAGGAGACAGACCCTTGTTATACACACCTCCATCCACCCATACTTGCCAGAGGCTCAGACCCTAGGAAAAGGGGGCAGGGTTGGTCCTATGCATTTTCCCCCAAGACAGGACCAAAGTCCCAGCTCTTCCTGGGAAGAAAGGCTGGCGGGCACCCCCATGCCAGGCTTGGCAAAGCTGTCAATTTGGGAGAGCACTGACAGAAGGAGAAGCACAGGCCTGGGTTCTGAGTGGGAAGAAACACCCCCACCCCGCCCCCAACCCGCTTTGCAAAAGACTACAGAGATCCCACTGAGAGAAAACCAGGATTTACACCCTCAGCCTCCCCCCCACTCCTCCCCCCCGCCCCCGCTCCAGCCCAAGCACATTTCCTCCCCAAGTAAAACAGAATGTGGTCTTGTTTGTGGATGCTCTGCTCCCAGGTGGAGATGAAAATAGAAAAAGCCTTGAGTGAACCAAGTTGCTTTATATAACGAAGAGGATGCTAGAAAATTTAGGGAAAGAAGAACCTGTTGCTTTTTAGAGGCTTTTCGGGGAAGGCAGCCTCAGCCGTACCAGGAGAGCTTTGGGAGACGAGGGAATGAGGGCACATAGAAACCCTTGTCTAAGAGCCAACAGATACTAGGTTTCCTTTAAGAATTTTCTCATTATTGTCATTTTAAGAATAAAAAGGATAAAGAGGTAGGCAGCAGGGGCTTCCTGGTGGTCTAGGTCCTGATCCCAGGAAGTAGGACTCTAACCCCAGCGGCCCAGGGGCAAGTGCAGGGCCAGGCCTGGCCCCAGCTCTGCCGATACACACCCGCGAATCTGTGCGAGACCCACAGGCTGGGAGACGCCAGGCTGACTCTAGGCTCCTTCCTTCCAGTCCTGGACGCACAGCTTCTGGACTGGGGGTGCTTCTCGTGCCCCCCACCCCGATCTCATCTCCTCTTGAAGCTCAATCTTCTCAACACCCACTGCCCCACTGCCCTTGACCCTGGGCCACTCAGTCTCCCCGCTCGTCTCCTTCCCAGCCCACCCCACTCCGGCCTTACGGGCCCCACCTGGGAAAATCAAGGATGTACATCAATCTGCTCATTTCCACCACTGCCCACGCAGCACCCACCTCCCCACACACCGCCGAAACGGCAGGCGTTCCGCTTGGGCTCTGGGCTAAAAGCTGGAGAAATCATCTTCCTCCTCTTCTTGTGCTCCTCCCGAAAACCTCTGCTGCCTCCCTTAGGGACTTAGGGCCACGCTCACTACAAAGGCCCTCGTGGCAGGGCACGGTCAGGGCTGGAAGGTGTTCTGGCCCCCCTATGTACCAAGGGGAGCCCAGAGAAAGGAGGGGGCACCAGTCACACACCGTCAGTGGTCCATTGGGACTAAACCTGTGTGCCCAGGAGCCAGGGGTCTTTCCACTGAATCTCTGGAATCTCTGAAACCCCAAGACTCGTTTTTGCAGTTTGAACTCTCCTTTTGACAGTGTTGGCCATTTCAGGTTCGTACAGCGGTCAGCAGAAGGAAGCATTAATAAGCTCGCCCACAGGAGCCCACTTTGCCAACAGCTCAAACGACCGCAAATCCATTTTTTCCAGCCTGCTCCCAGGTTAGGCTCCCTTGGTGTTCATTTCCTGCTCAGCGAGGCAGTGAGTCATCACCCTCCCTCCCCTCCTGCTTTAACTATTGCTCTGAGACCAGAGTCTGCAGAATGAGAGGTCACATGGAACCCTTTATTTAGTACAGAAATCCTCAACCTGGGGGAGGGGGGAGCACGGCCCGCAGGGGTAGCGAGAAACAGGCCCCAGTGGCTTCCGAGAACACACCTGAGCTGACCAACTCAGGACAGTTGGGAGTTCCTGGACTTCTCGGAGGTCCACTGACATTCAGGACTCTGGAGCACTCACTTTGTCGCCGGCTAAAGGATGCCTTGGGGCTGAAATCAAATTAGCGAGCTGCTGGTAAAAGCCAGACAGCCCAGGAAAGCATCCCGCTCTTACCTCTGCGATGTGCCTTCAATGAAGGAGATGCTGTCTGCCATGTGTCCACCAGGTGGCGCAGCACACCGTCCCCGCCAGCTCCATCAGGTCCATCAGACAACCCCGCGGAGACGAACGAGGAACGCGGCAAACTGGAAATGCCTCCAGGTGCAAGCTATAGCTTGACCAAACACCGCAGAATCATAATGTTTTCATTAGGACTAAGTTCAGCTGAATTTAACAGAAAAAATACAGCAGCCACCTGACAAGAGAGGTTTTGTTTCTATGTAAAAAGCAGCCCAGGGCTGGGATAGGAGCTCCATGAAGGTACCCGAGACGCAGCCTCCTTTCTCTTCACCGCAACCACCTAAGATATGGCTCTCGGCTTCCTAGTCCAAAGTGGCTGCTACAGCTCCAGCCATCGCATCTGACTACCAGGCTGTAGGACAGAGAAGGAAAGAGAAAGGGATGGCCCTATGCTCTAAGGAACTGTCCCAGAATTCAGAGTCATTACTTCTACTTACAACTCATTGGCTTAGTTAGGGAGGCTGGCTCCTGGAGTCTTTTACCTGAGCATTGCTACCTCCAAATAGTGTCAGGGTTCAGTTTGGAAGAAGAATGTGAGAATGGAGAGCTGAAAGAAACTAGCAATATCGGCCAAATATTATCGTATGCCACTGAAAATTCCTTTATACCAGCACAGCATATTTTCCAACCCCTAGAAACTGGGATGACTCAGTGCCTAGTTTCGTTGATATGACTCCCAAATGCACGTCCCATGTCCAGATTCTCCTCCTAAACTCCAAGATCTGCATGTCCAGCAAGAATCTCACCTACAACATGTCCAAGCCAGCTCATCCCTCCCCGTCCCACTCCCCAGCTTTCTGTGCCCCTCAGCTGGAGGATCTCATCATCATGTCCCTGTCACCCAAGTCAAGAACCAGGAAGCCGTCCTGAGCACTTCCCTCCCCTCTACATTCCCTCTCTTTATCCCATAGACCACCTTTCTGATGTTTCTTGAATTCGTGCCACCGTGCCTTTCCCATGGTGACTTCCCACTCATCTCCCCCAGCCTGAGGTGTACCCGTCTCACCCCCTCCAGACTATCCTCAACTGTGCTTCCAGAGGGATCCCTCTAAAATCCAAATCAAACAATGTCACCCTTCTGATCAAAGCCTCAATAGCTCCCCACTGTCCTCAGGGGAAAATCTAAACATGAAAATCTTTCACATGATTTATCAAGACATTCAGAATATGGCCTGTCCTTACGTCCCCCCAATAATGGTTAGTACCTAACGAGCACTCACCACCAGGCGCTCAGACAAGTCCTAACACCTCTCATCCCACAGCAACTCTCTGAAGCAGTGGTAATAGCTGGGTAATTATTCGGCAAATATTCACATTCCTCCAGGATGCACTCCCCGGCTCTGCTGAAGCTGAACCAGACCACATGACATGCGTTGGCCAATGGAATGTTAGTGGACAGAACATAAACAGAACCATTAAGTGTGCTGGCATGGTTTGGCTCTTTGCCTGCTCTCCAGAAACCCAGGGTAAGAAGAGCTCCCTCCAGAATGCCTTCAGTCTGTGTCAGGTGATCACACCTGAACTCAGTCCAAACCCAGGCTACCCACAGCCCAACGCTTAGCGGTCCACCCATGCCCAGCCTGGATCAGCCGAACTGTAGTCATCTGAGACCCCTGAGTTTGAGAAGAAAGACTTTTCTGCTATCTGTCACTGAGTCTGAGGACTATTTGTTATGCAACATTGTTATGATATAGCTGACTAAGGCACGTAAGTATTAGCATCCGCATTTTCCAGCAGGACCAAAACCTCAGGCCCGTTGTACCTTCGGTTGCCTCTCCCTGCGTCTGCCTGTCGTGGCCTTTTGCGTAGCTGGTCCTGACCCATTCTTTAGGGGTCAGCTCAAATGTCACTTCCTGAGAGGCTTTCTCTGTGGAAGCCACACCATGAAACTGTCACAGCAGCTTACTCCCCTCATCCTCACCATCGGAAAGTACTCAACCTCCTGTATTCTCCTCAGTCTGCATGGGCCCCCCGGCCCCAGGAGAGAGGCTCTGTGAGAGTGGGGCCTGGAGAATACCCAGCCCACTTCTGCACTCCCCGGGCAGCCTGGATGCCTGGCTGCTCTCCCCACGTGGCACCTGCTTCCTGGCCTGCTCACCTGATTGCCTCTCTAGACTGAAGCTCAGGGCTCATTCTGCCACCGCAGGGCTACCCCTCCCAGGGCTGGAACAGAGCAAGCACTTAATCGATGATGAATCTGCACTCTGCTCTGATGTCTCCAGCTCAGCAATGGGAAAGATAGCTCCTTTCTGTGCTGGAGGAAACTGCCCAACCTGCTCCTGACCCTGAGGCTGGACAGGGGAGGCCCAGGTTAGAGACTTCTCCAAGGACCAGACTGCTTTCCCTCCTAAGGATAACTTCCCTGCCCCCAGCTCTGTAACAGCAAAGCCCCCGCAGAGCGTTAACCCTGGTCCTGGCACTCACAGTTCGCCCAGCCATGCCTTGGCAGCCTGGCCACACAGGGCTCCGTGGCCTTTCCTTCCTTCCCAAACCCCATGGGTTCCTTTGGTATTTGCAGAGAACTGTGGCGCCCTGGCTCTAAACCACACTACAGAGGCCCCAGGCTTTGATGCACCCGTGACTTGTAGGAAGCACTGATTTCTTTTTTTTTTTTTATTCTTATGTTAATCCCCATACATTACATCATTAGTTTTAGATGAAGTGTTCCATGATTCATTGTTTGTGCATAACACCCAGTGCTCCATGCAGAACGTGCCCTCCTCAATACCCACCACCAGGCTAACCCATCCTCCCACCCCCCTCCCCTCTAGAACCCTCAGTTTGTTTTTCAGAGTCCATCGTCTCTCATGGTTTGTCTACCCCTCCGATTTCCCCCGCTTCATTCTTCCCCTCCCGCTACCTTCTTCTTCTTCTTTTTTTTTTTCTTAACATATATTGCATTATTTGTTTCAGAGGGGAAGCACTGATTTCTGAAGAAATAACTGGAAATCCTGGTGGAAATGCAGAGACCCTTCCTCCCCAGGTACTTGGATGTGGCCGGGGTGCCACTGGAAGTGAAAGAGGGTCTGGCAGAGTCTGTCTCACTGATGGGGCAGAGCGGACCAGGCAGGGAGGGAAGGACCCAGAGGGTGACAGCCCGAGCAGAGACCCAGAGGAGAGAAACGTCACACTCTAAGCCTCTGAGCAGGCAACTGTAAGAACCAGTGTGATTGTGAAGGCTGGGAGGCCCACAGCCTTGGTCTCGGGATTTACTCGTGGCTGATGGGGCACCTGGCCAGGCCTTCCCCAGGGCAGAGGCAGAATGGGATTGTACAACCTCACCCGGGAGGGTGGGTTTGGGAGGAACAAGAGTGGAGGCAGAGAGATCATTTAGAAGCCTGAAAATATTCACACAAGAGATGATGAGAAACTAAATTGGAGCAGGGGTGGGAGGCAGGCTGAGGCAGCTGAACTGAGAGGTGGGGGGACCCAGGGAGGGCTTGTTAGAGGCTTGGGCTGAGGAAGAGGCCGGTGGAGAAGGGACCTTGAAAGGAGGGGCCAAAGTCAGATACTGGGGCTGAGAAAATGGGAGAGAGCCACAGAGACAGTGACAGAGAGACAGAGAGACAGAGAGAGCGAGCCAGCGGGGAGAACACACGCTAGCCAAGGCGCTGGCCCTCTAGGAGACACATCTTCCACGAGGTCCTTCACAGGCTTCTCTCCAGAGCCTCTCACTGTAGCTCCTCTCTACCTCTACCATCTGTCATTTTGCATTACTCAGGACCTCTTTGGCTGCAAGTGATAAAACAGCCTAAACAAGGTTACAGAAGGAAGAGACTGCTTTGAAAAGGGCTCTTTGGGCATCGCTCCCAGGGAAGGCAGGTTACAGGACCAGCTGTGGAGGAGGATAGACGTGCTGTCTTTAAGAGCCTCTGGACCCAGGTCGGGAGCACTGCCAGCAGCGGAGGCCCAGGCCTTGTGCCTGAGCCCTTGGGGTTGAGTTCATCCTCATCTGGAGGGAGCTCTCCACCTGCTGGGCTCAAGGCCCCCCAAGGGTGCTACGGGCCCCAGCTCAGAGGGGGTGATTCTGTCCCTGGTGCCAGTCTGCCAAACTCCCTGGACGGACACCCACTGACCAGATCCAAGGACCATGGGGCAACGGGCAGGGTCTATAAGAATTCTGTGGCTCGGACTCAACCTCCAGGTTGGGTGGGGAAGGACCGTGTCCAGAAGTACGTACCAGGTATTAGGCACGAGAAAAGCAATGGATGAGCCCTAAGGCCAGATGGGCTTCCAGAGAAGCCCCCTCCCCAAGCTGGTATTCCTCTCCCTCCCTCCGTCTGTCTCTCTGTCTCCCTCCCCATCTCTGTATCCCTCTCTTCTCTCCCCCATCAGGCCCCCCACCAGGCTGGGGCTCCCCTGGGGCTCCCAGCCCACTGTCCCTGCTCGGCCCTGCTTTCCTCTAGATTTAGAGGCCTTCGTACACTTGGCACATTTTTGTTCAGCCATGACATTTAAGGTCCCCATGGTTACTTCTGCCCAGGGCGAAACAAAACGCTGATCTCGACAGGGTCTGGCTGGTGTCAAACCCTGCGGACATACCTCCGACTCTGGACACCCAATTCCTACTAACGCAGCCAAAGACCGCACAAGCCTTCTTGGCAGCCTTGGCGGCTGAGTCACACTGAATTTTTTGTTTCCATAAAACATGTCTTAAAGTTTATAAAAGTAATCATGTGCTCATTGGAGAAAAATTTGAAAACACACAAACATAGAAAGCAGATCGTTCAAAATCATCTATAATCCCTCATTTCGACATATTCCCCTTCAGTCTTTTACTTATGCAAGTTTCTAAACAGTTTTTAAACAAG
Organism: Mirounga leonina; assembly: GCF_011800145.1. NCBI lineage: Eukaryota > Metazoa > Chordata > Mammalia > Carnivora > Phocidae > Mirounga > Mirounga leonina. Next base: position 66,524 of record NW_023270680.1, read on the forward strand.
TGCTGATGTTGTCTGTATGTAGCTTGCACTTAACCTTCGAGCAAGAGCATTTTGCCTACCATTAACAATTCTGTAAAACTACTACTTGAAGTGCGCGAACGCTGTTCCTTCCCGGGGCTGCTAAGACAATAGCTGACGGCTCCAGGTCCCAGCTAAATGCTTTTATGGATTTCACAGTTGGCCCTGGGCTTGCCCAGGAAACAGGTGCTGGGACTTTCCCCCGTTTTACAAACGAGGGGACTGAGGCTTAGAGGGGTTACATGACGGGCCAGTCACACAGCTAGTAAATGGCAATCCCAGTTTGAAACTCAAGACAGCCCCATGCACAGCCACGTTCCCTTGCTACAACCCCTGGGTCTGCACACCATCTCCCACAGGTGCGCCCACAATGTCTGGGTGCAACAGGCAGGTGTCACCTGTCCCCATGTGGGCTAAGCTGGGTCCCTCCAGGGCAGTAATGGAGGATGCTTCCTGTGATTAAGGACATCCTATGTGTAAAACCCCATATGATTTTTAAAACCTTTATGTCATGAAGTAGCAGTGTGGGGCCAACCGCTCAAGTGCGTATGTGCATGGGCTGGAGCAGCTTGCCCGCAGCTTGCGGGGCTAGGGTGGGCAATACAGGACCCTGTCTTCCAAACACAGGGGCTCTGTGCTCTGATCACTGATTGCTGCTTCTGATCAGAGCGCAGACAAAGAGGCAGGCAGCCCCGTAATGTCGCATCTCTCCACCCCGGTTGTTGCAAGCCCAGCCCCCCTAGCTGAAATGACTTTAGGAGATTTAAATAGTGGGTCCCCCTTCCCCTCCCCCACCCCCGCCCTTGATTTTTCACTTTTTTCCCTTTCAGGAGCCAGACATTAAAGACAAGGACGTTCAGAAACAACTGCTTATACAGGGAAAATTAGAAAGTGACAGTGTGTGTCCACAGAAAGGCTCAGAAAAGACCTGAGAAGACATTAAGTTGACACCTCAGGCTGATCCTTGGCACAGAAACAGGCTACAGCAATCAAAAAAACAGTAATGAAATCCAGGAAACCCTGGTGATCGGGGAGATTCCCAGAGTTATCACATTATTAGATTCAAACTTCCAGTGTTCCAGGAAAAAAAAGAAAGGAAGAAATCAGGAGGTGTACAAAGAAATAGGAAAGTATAATCCATTCAAAGGAAAAGAAGAACCCAACAGAAACTGTCCCTGGAACAGACCAAAAGGCAGACATACTAGACAAAGACCTTAAAACCACTGTCTTGAAGATGCCGAGCGAGTAAAGGCAGACATGGGGAGGGGCAGAAACTGATGTGCAAGCAAAATGGAAAAGCTTCACAACACTGAGTTTGGCAGTGGTTTCTTGGACGGGACGCCAAAGTCACGGGTTTGCAAGAGAAAAAATAAACAAATTGGAGTTCACGAAAAATTTTTAATTTTGTGTTTCAAAACACTCTAGTGACAGAGTAAGAAGGTTTTCCAGAGAATGGGAGAAAATATTTACAGATCATATATCTGATGAGAAGTTAATATCCAGAACAGAGAGAGCTCCCAAAACTCAAGAACCAAAAAACAAACAACTTGGATTAAGGACTTGACAAGACGTTTCTCCAAAGATACACGACTGGCCAGTAAGCCCATGAAGAGATGCTCTACATCGCCAAGTGTTAAGGAAATGTAAATCGAAACTACCATGAGATACCACCTCACACCCATTAGGAGCAGACAGGAAGCAGCAAATGGTGTCGAGGATGTGGAGGAACAGGAACCCATGCGCTCTTGGAGGGAACTAAAAATGGTGTGACCACTGTGTCGTGTTTCCTCAAAACTTAGAAATAGATTTATTATGTGACCGGCAATTCTGCCTCAGGGTACACACCCAAAAGAATTGAAATCAGAGTCTCGAAGAGATATGTGTGCATCCATGTTCACAGCAGCAATTTTTTTAAAGATTTTTTTTTATACATTTGAGAAAGACAGCGAGAGAGAACATGAGTGGGGAGGAGAGGGAGAAGCAGGCTCTCCACCGAGCAGGGAGCCCAACACGGGGCTCATCGATCCCAGGACCCTGGGATCATGACCTGACCTGAAGGCAGATGCTTAATGACTGAGCCCCCCAGGCGCCCCAGCAGCATTATTCACAATAGCTAAAATGTGCAAGCGACCCAAGTGACTGTCAACCGATGAACGGATAAGCAAAACATGGTATATACATATGATGAACTATTATTTCTGCCTTAAAAAAGAAAGACGTCCTGACACCTGCTACAACATGGATGAAGCTTGAGGACATTCTGCTGAGTGAAATAAGCCAGTCACAAAAAGGCAAATACTGTGTGATTCCACTTATATGAGCCACTTAAAGTCATCAAAATCATAAACACAGAAAATATAATGATTGCTGCCAGGGGGCTGGGGGAGGAAATATGGGGAGTTAGTGTTTAATGGAGACAGAGTTTCAGTTTTACAAGGTGAAAGAGTTCTGGAGATGGAGGGTGGTGACGATTGCACAACATTATGAATGCATTTAATACCACTGAGCAGTAAATACACTTAAGATGGTAAATTTTATGTTATGTGTATTTTACCAAAATTTTTAAAAAGAAAAGTTTGCAGGGGCGCCTGGGTGGCTCAGTCATTAAGCGTCTGCCTTTGGCTCAGGTCATGGTCCCAGGGTCCTGGGATCGAGTCCCGTGTCGGGCTCCCTGCTCGGCAGGAAGTCTCTCCCTCTCCCACTCCCACTGCTTGTGTTCCTGCTCTCGCTGTGTCTGTCTCTCTCTCTGTCAAATAAATAAATAAAATCTTATTTTAAAAGAGAGAGAGAGAGAGAAATGCAAAAGAGAAGAAAATCTCCCTTTCCTCTGATCCAGGAAGAAATGAAGGGAGCTGATGTGCCAAGGTCAGGGGTTCCTACAGAAGTGGCGGGTTGGGGGATGGCTGTTGGCCATATGCCAATGACAACATTTCCTTCCCCTGTGAATGTATGGATTTTGCAAACCATCACCAAGAGAGGCTGGTACCCTGAAACCTAGGATGTGGTGGTTCCACAAGATACTTAAGGCAGATTAGAACTAGCGAATACCAGGGAACACAGGATGTTCTTCGTCTTTATGTTTTACATTGTGTCATTAGAAAAATTTGCATGCTAGCTGTTCTACAACAACTCTGAGAGAACAGAGGAAGCCTTCTCCATTTCCCTAATGAGGACAGGGACATTAAAACCCATTGTCTTCCCTGTCAATCACCTTGGGCAGAAAGTAGGCAGCTAGCCTTGCTGGAGAAAAGCAGTGGTTATAGCCACAGAGGATCCTGCAGACTAACCTCTTTCTGTCTGCGCTCCGGAGTAGGGAGGAGTAGGGAGTGCTGGAGTCCTGGGCTGACAGAGTCCTCCTCAACAGAGGGGCTGAACACTGATGGCCACATCCCATTGTTACTTAATGTACTCTTAATTGGAAAATAAAGGGGCTTTCTTGAGAAAATCCATTCTGACTATTGTCTCCCTCTGAAAGCTAAGCCTTTTACAGACTGCCTTATAAACAGAGCCCAAATTGAGCCGAATTTGCGTCTAAAATGAGAGTGCTGAGAGTGGTCCCCAAAGAAGGGGGTAGGGGGGCTCTATTAGCTTCCTGCAGGCGCCATAACAAAGTACCACAGACTGGATGTTTATACAACAGAAGTTTACTCCCTTACAGTCTGGAGGCTAGAAGCCCGAGATCAAGGTGTCAGTAGGTTGAATTCTCCTGAAGCTTCTCTAACTTGCGTTGTAGATGGCCCACTTCTCCCTTGTCCTCACGTGGTCTTGAGTCAGCGTGTGTCTGGGTCCTAACCTCCTCTTCTTACAAGGGCACCGGTCATATTGGACTAGGACCCACGCATATGACCTCGTTTTGTCTCAATTACCTCGTTAAAGGCTCTGTCTCCAAAGACAGTCACATTCTCAGATACTGGGCGTTAGGATTTCAACCTATTAATTTGGGGGAGGAGGGACCCAATGCAGCCCATAGTAGGAGTTTAAGAAACGTGGTGGAAACTAGAACAATTGTTAGGGCATGTCTTGGAGAAAAGGCAGTGATGAGACTACCACAGAGCTGTAGCAGCATCCATTTGAAACGAGAGAGTTTAGACCTGTCCTGTGGAGGATAAATCAGCAAAGAGCCGTGACCTTCTCCAAATGACCTTGAGATGCAAGGATCAGACAGTGGGACAGTTGGGAGTGTGACTGTGGAACCCGGGTGAGGCCCATGCACCTTGTATGATTCTCAGAGGGAGCACACCCATTTCTAGGGATTACTCCTTTGGAAATAATCGGAAAGCTCTCAAAGATGTTTACCCAAGAGCTTTCACTGCAGCCTGGTACATAACATCAAAAATTAGATACCAGGGCGCCTGGATGGCTCAGGAGGTGAAGTATCCAACTCTTGATTTCGGCTCAAGTCATGATCTCAGGGTCAAGATCAAGCCCCGAATCGGGCTGCATGCTGGGCTTGGAGCCTGCTTAAGGTTCTCTCTCTCAAATAAAAAAATTTAAAAAAAAATTTTTTTTTAAAAAGGTTCTCTCTCTCTCCCTCACCCTCTGCCCCCCCTCCCCACTCACACTCACACTTTCACTCTAAAATAAAAGAAAAAATTTGATACCAACTGAGGACTGATTGGCTAAATTATAGTACAACTAAATAAATAATAATATTTAAACATCAAAATAGCTAAAATTAATAATGCAGGTCTATATGTAATCAGACAGGAGTAAGAATGGGTTTTCTTAGCACAATTGCTGGAAAGATGTCCACAGCTGTTGAGTGCATGGCAAGTTACAAAATCCAATCCTATTTATGTAAAGAAGGTAGTATAGAGAGAGACCTGTGGATATCTGGGAAGGCTTCACTCTGTTATCTCTGGGTGGCAGACTTGAGAGTGATTTTTTTTTCTTTATTTTTTATGATTTACTGTTTCAACTGAATTTTCACAAAATATATGAGTCATATTCATGATCAGAAGAAAAAAAACGAAAGGTATCCTCAGGGGATTGTTCCCAGGGCCCAAGGTGCAAACCCAGCAGACCAGAGTCAGCCACTGGCCACCAACAAAATCCAAAGGCCGCGGGCCAAGCTGTGGTGACACAAGAAAGGAATCTATTTCAGGGAGGCCAGCACCAGGAAGATAGTGGACTGATGCCCCAAGAATTGTCTCCAATATGTAGGATGATTCTGGGTTTATAGAGGGGAAATGCAGAGCAAAGGTCAGTGGGTGTGTGGGGCTTTGCAAGAAAGGTCAGGTGGATCATTGTCTTGGGGTCAGTCACTCCGGGTCTTGCTGGCGTCAGGGCAGCCGTTCCTGCTTAATGGGGTAGTTTCGGTTCCATCACAGGATGTTTTGCCTGTCAGTTTCTCGCTTGAGTTGAAAGATAAGCTGAAGAGAATGGATCAGTGAGGTACAGGCTGAAATCTAAATGGAGGAGGTTAAAGCAATAACAGGATCCTCTCTCAGGAGGACCACCAAGAAGCATCATAACTGCATCACCTTGTGAATTAACTACACCCTAGAGTCTCACTCTCAGCTTTGCTAGCTCAGAAGCTCCACTTAGAAACTGTATCGAGAACTGTATTACTATTCTGCTATAAATAGTAGAAAGCCCTACCAACCTTGGCTTACACAGATAGGGACCTATTCATCTAACAATGACCAAGGGAAAGCAGTTCAGGGCTGGTGCAGCAACTCATGGATGTCATCAAGGAGCCAGACCCCTCTCTAGCTTCTTGTCTGACATCCTTGGGAATGACTTATCCTCATTGTCACAAAATGGATGCTGCACTTCCAGGCCTCATACCCATGTCCTAAGTATAAAGAAGAGGGAAGGAAGGGCAAAAACATTTTCTCCTAATAAGGCTTTCCTTTTGTTATCCAGAAAAGGAACACACACACACACACACACACCCCTGCAAGGACTTCCATCTACATTGCATTGGTCAGAACTACAGCAGCAGCTACCTTTAGCAGCTAGGGAATCTGGGGAAGTGAGTATTTTTAGCTGTGCACATGGGATGCAACTAATAAGGAATAATGGAAAGTAGACTGGGATGACAACAGTCAGTGATGCACAGTACCCATGGGGTAATCATTCTAGCAGGAAACGGTTGATATTCTCCAACTTGCATTATCCAGACACTAATGTATTCATTCTCAGTGCAAGAGATCCCATTCCATTGACCAAAATTCTAATGTTTCCCATCAGAACATCAGGGAACCAGCAAGTAAAATTATTAATCTAAACATAATGAACATGGAATCAGAGCCAAGGCAGGCAGGTAATAGTGGAGGATATTTTTAGGATGAGAACCGATGGCTATCCCTGCCCAAGCAGACCAGCTCTCTGTGACCTGATTGCTCCTGTCACTCGGATTCAAAGTCCCAGTCCCCCAGTTGTCTTGGACACACACTGTCAACTTCCGTCTCTCTGACTCCCCATTTTGTGGTGTGTCTATGCCTGAATCCCCTTCTCTTTCGTCACATGATTTCTTTAGCTCTGTTAATGACATCTCTTTGTCTTGTGTTTGGCCCAGAGATGCTCTTGTCTCTCACCATTTGTGTTGATTTTATTGGTCAAGCTTTCAGAATCTTGAGGGGCCCCTATTTCCTTCCTACAAGGCTGACCAAGAGTTGAAGCTCTGCAGGCTAATAAAGCCAGTGACCTCGGGCCACCGGTGAGAGCCTCAGTGCCATTTGTTGTCAGCATCTCAAAATCATGTCCTACGAGGAGTGGTTGTAGTATTGGGGGTTGTTTGCCTGGAGAAGAAAAAGTTGAGAAGAATGAGCATCTGCTTAGCACCCTGAGTCATTGTTGGGGGTTGGACGTATGTGGTGGCCAACAGAAGAGACAGGACCAGGGGATGGAGCTGGCCAGAAGACAGATTTAGCCTAATAATAGATATTGTCCAGTAAAGGAGAGCATGCCCCATTCCTGGTCAGAGGTCCACCCAATCTGGGATGCGGTAGAGGGGATTTTTGTTTTGTATGGGCTCAATGGAATATTCCAAGAGTGAGGAATTTATATTTACACTAGATGCAGTTCTTTTCCACTATCTTAAAAACAGTTTAATTTCTCTAACCTCTTTCTTATTTCCTTTGTTTTTCTACAAAATTTAGAAATTGTCTTTCCTGCTGCCAACCTCCCTGCTACATCACCTAGGGATGCCTGCCCCCCCCCCCAATCCTGGCCTGAGTGTGAAGTTGTGAAAACCTCCTTCCCTGATACAATAGCTGATGCAAGTTTGGGGCACACGAAAGGGATCATTATGAGATAATAATTCAAAGGAAAATGCAGAGGCGAAGATTATTTTGTTGAGGAAATGAAGAACTGAGATGTGTGAGTACTTAGTTAGTGCTCATGCCCCCTTCCTTTCCCAGCCTCCTTGTGTTTAAGTGGGACCACGCGGCTAGCTCCAACCAAGCACAAAGAGCTGATGTGTCTCTCCCAGCTATGCCTGGCAGCAACTGTAGCGACCGTATGGTAGAGGACGGAGCCACATGGAAGCAACCCAGACCCTGTCATAGCACAGGGCAGAGCCGCCTGGACTTTGAGCCAAGAAATCAACCACTGTTGGGTTGTGTCTGCGAGAGTTTCGAGTTTGCTTGCTCAGACAGCTAGTATTGCTTAAACCAAAACAGCCAAACCTTTTCATATATCCTTCATATTTTCATAACCACACATGGGGAGGTAATATTATCCCCATTTCATAGGTGCAGTCACTGAGATTCTGAGACTTAAAGCAATGTCTCCAGAATCACACAATCAGCACATGCTGGAGCTCATATTTGAACCCAAATCTGTCTGACTCCAAAGCAAATGTTTCCACCACTTCCTTTCTTAGGAGAGTACAGTCCTGAAATGATTTTGTTTGCTGGGAATTCTTTCTCCTCTCTTAAACCCACCTTCACATCTTCCTATTTCCATTGAGTGGGAAAAAGAAGGTTGAACAAAGTCACTTTTTAAAGTTTTATTTATTTAAGTAATCTCTACACCCAACTTGGGGCTCGAACTCATGACCCCAAGACCAAGAGTCACATGCTCTTCTGACTGAGCCAGCCAGGCGCTTCACAAATTGGTTTTTAAAGTTTGCAAGGTTAATTTTTGCTCGCCTGGAATGGCCCAGGACCCTAACCCTTATGAACCTGCTGAAAATATCTGGTCCTGGAAAACTTGCTTGCTTCAAAGAAGGGATAATATTTAGATCTGTATGAAATTTACACAAAAACTCCATAGCATAAAAATAAAAGAAAGAATGGCAGACGAAGATACACTTACCAAAATTTGTGTTGCAATGAACAGATGAAAATCATATCTAAATATTTTGCCATGAATTTTTTAAACTCAATGAAGCAACAGCTCAAGAAAGATGTGAGAGAACAGAAGGATATGATAAGTGAGCTGGCAAAATTCAGGAAAGAGTAGAATCAGAAATAAAATCATCACAGAAATGAAGAGAAAACCAGAAGCAGCACCAGACAGAATAGACATCTCTGAATACAGATAGGGACAAAGGACATACATTAGAAAGGCAAGCAAAATGAACAGCAAATAAGGAGAGAACGTGGTAGATTGGAAAGAAGGTAAAAGAGCTCCAACCTACACATAATTGGAGTGTCTGGGGGAGAAAAAGTAACAAAACACAAATATTTAAAGACATAATTTGCTTGCATTTCCCTAATGAGATAAAGCACTTTTTCCTATGTTCTTTGGCCATTTGGCTTTCCTCTTTTGTAATGTGCCTGTTCATTCTTTCAGCCATTTTTTATTGGTTTGTCTGCTTTTTTCTTATTGATTTGTAAGGATTCTTTGTATACTCCAAATGTGAGGCTTTTGTAGTTTAGACACATTGCAAATATCTTCCTCCACTCTGTGGCTTGGCTTCCTGCTCTCTTAAAGATGGACTTTTTAGTAAACTTTTTATTTTGGAGTACTTTTAGGTTGACAGAAAAGTTGCAAAGATAATTCAGAGAGTTCCAAATACTCTTTAGCCAGCTTTCCCCAATCTTAACATCTTAAATTACTATGGTACAGCTGTCAAAATTACAAAATTAATATTGTTACAATACTATGAATTAAACTATAGGCTGTATTCAGATTTCACCAGTTTTTCCATTCGTGCCCTTTTTCAGTTCCAGAATCCCATTGAGGATACCACGTTTCATTTAATCCTCATGCTTCCTTAGTGTTCTCCAGGTTGTGAGAGTTTCTCAGTCGTTCCTTCTTTTTCATGATCTCAACACTTTTGAAGAGTACCAATCGAGTATTTTGTCAAATGTCCCTCAGTTTGGGTTTGTCAAATGTCATCTAATGATTAGACAGGGGATCTGTGTTTCGGGAAAGAATACCATGGAGATAAAATGCCCTTCTCATATCTGGGGACACATGAGGACCATGACTTAGCACTGCAATCTTAACTTTGAACATTGGGTTAAGGTGGTGTCTTCTGGGTTTCTCCACTGTAGGGTTTCTCCAACATTTTTGCACTGGGGGTTGCACCTGCAAACTTGTCCTCAAGCTTAATCTCCCATCTTGACAGCAACTTTATAAGCACCTAATTCTCTGCCTTGAATCCCCTTCTGATTGAAATAGCTACTTGTTTCTGTTGTCTGCAACTTACATCTGCCTGATCCCTCTACTAGAGAAAGGAAGAGAGGGTAAGTCGACTAGACAGATGTAGTTACCAGAGGAAGAGGAAAAATCAAGGAGGCGAGGACCACAACCCAGAAGGAAAGAGAAGGATGGACGAAGATACACAGAAATGGAAATAACCATGTGTGACAGATGGAAATGCCCAAACCGTCATTCACATCCCAAGAAGATGCTCCATCTAACAGTAAAAGGAAATCAATAAGGCACCTGGCCTTGGATTGCTGGGGACATTGGTATGAGGTTGGGATGTGGCCAGTTGCTGGTGTGGACCTGAGAGCCTAACTTGTAGTGAGATTGACGGGAAGTCAGAGTGATGCTAGTGGACAATGAAACGAAGATGTTGAGAATGGTGAAGGACAGTGTGGAGTGGACCAGGGAACTGGGACATCTGGGGAATAAACAGCTAGCTCTACCGTATCAGGCTACCTCGGGTCTCCAGTATCACAACTTCCACATGTGGTTTCCAACAGAATTAAAGTTCCTGGAAAAGATTCTCCAACACTTTAAAAATGATACATGCAGGCAAAGAGCACATTAATCAGGCATAAGACCATGTCGGCTAAATAAGAAATCTATCCCATGTTCATTGTGAAGCAGCTGCAAATGCTCTCCAGACAAAACAGAGTGGAGTCCATCCAGAACAGAGTGGAGTCACTGTTGCTGGTGTAAGAGATTGGTGAGGGGTGGACTTCAAGAGCGAACAAGGGAAGTATGACTGCAACCATTCTCCTTGTAAGTCAGAAAAGTTCCTTGTGATATTTCTAGACTACTGAGAATTTGGCACATGCCCCATGCAAGAAGCAGGACCCTGAACTATGTACATCCAATTAATTAAAGAACCAATGCATCCACCTGGACCGGGGAATGTGACTGATTCACTTTGAGCGGCCAAGTGAATGCCTGTAGGCAATGGAATAATGGCCCCAGACAGACAGAGAAAATGTATAAGTCTTGGCACCTATTCTGACTCCTTATTTCCTCCTCTGCCTGTGTGAGGGTTTCAGGCTTTTAAAAAGAAGCTCATTTGTAGGGATTCAATGGTCAGAATAGGGAGCAGAGCACTGCCCTTCTTTCCCATGCCCCACCACTGGGTCCAGAGATAGAGGGCTTCTTTTTGATGGCTTTTCAGGCTTGCGGACCTCCTAAAGTGATGGCAGAGCATTAGGGTCTCTCTGAGCCAAACTTAGCCCACAGCCTGGGGCCAGGTCCACGCGGAGATTAGCCCAGAGGAGACATCCAAAGGTACAGTGGGACCTCAGGGGGAACCCCGAGCTGACTGGAAAGTGCTCGCCACCAGTCACGATGGCCATAGCTGACCAACTGACCACACACCTTCTGCTTGATGCCACAGATGGGAAGAGCTGGCCTTCACACTTCTGACTCCTTTTCCGAAGACATTTGTGTACCTCTTTATCTAGGAAATCCTCCTAGGATACATTCATTTGGCCTAACACCCTTGTCTTTCACTGAATAGTGCCCCCCTAAATCTATATCCACCTGTACCTGTGAACATGGCCTTTTTTGGAAGAGGGTCTTTGCAGATGTCACTGAGTTAGGACAAGATGGTATTGGAGTAGGTGGGGACTGGTGTCCTCATAAGAAGAGAAAAGACACACGGGGCGAATGACAGGTGGATACAGAGGCAGGGATTGGAGCATGCTGCCACCAGCCCAAAGCCGGCAGCCACCAGACCTGGGAGAGGAAGAGCCATTCTTCTCTGGACCTCCAGAGGGAATGTGGCCTGCCAAGTCCCTCTAGAGGGACTTCTGGCCTCCAGAACAGTGAGAAAAATTAATCTGTGCTGTTTTAAGCCACGCAGTTTGTGGTACTTTATTACAGCAGCCCCATGACCTTAAATCTTTCTTACGTTTGCTCAGTAGGTGTCCCTTGGACACATTGCTCTGAATGGGACATTTCCAACACATAGGATACAGTGATTGATTAGTGTTGCGTTAATCCCACCAGGTGCATACTTACACTTCAGATTTCTTAATAATTTCAATTAATAAAAAGTAGATAAATATTAATGGTGGTGGTTGTTTTTAACACCCCCAAATCTCCACATAAAAAGAGACCAGAAGTAGAAAACAAAACCCAAAGCCCATGAACGAAATCCACAACAGACTCGGGACAGTGGATCCCCCTAAACCCAAAGAACGGATGGTTACGAGCAAACTGCTCACAAACACAGGAGCAGCCTCCTAGAAGCCAGTGTTCAGGACGAAGATAAGGAAAGGCAGCTGGCCCTCTCTCTGATGGGCCTGAGAACCACAAAATGGCAGCCAAACCGGGGAGGGGCTTGAAGGCCGCAGGTCCTGGGTAAGAACAAGGGCCTCCATGTGGTCAAGCTGGGCCTGAGCATCCCAGCCCTGGGAACTCTCAGACCAACACAGCAGAGCTCCATCCCAAATCCAAACCCAGCAGCAAGGAGAAGCTGCTCAGAGAAGAGGCGCATTTGAGAGGCCCAGGTTGGGGGTGGGGGGAGTCAAGGAAAGAGAAGGCCCTGCACAGTGGGCGAGGGGTCAGAGAAGACAGGTGTCAGGAAGCGGGAGGCCGTATCTTCTAAATTTTATGAAAAGAACAGAAGCGAGAGCTCTAGAGTCATGACATTCCAAAAAGTGATCTCGGCCCAACCTTCTCCTCTCCAAGTACAGAAAATTCATTTTACTTAAACATGAGCAGCCAAAAGGACTCTCATTCAAATATCATGCCGAGTTGGTCTGAGAGAAAAGAAAAAAGAACACAGTAACGGGCCTCATGGCCCAGGGAGATGCCCCAGGAGGATGTGGCCAGAACACGGAGGAAAACCAGTCATTTAATATTTCGAGATGAGCAGAAACAAATAAAATGACGGCAGCTCCGAAAGAAGCACAGACTGAAGGACAGCATGAAAAGACGGGGGTGGGGGGAGCAGAAACTGTCTTAGAAATGAGTCCACACCAGGGGAATCACAGATACAAACACACACGGTAGATGCTGGCTCCGGTGAAACAGAAGATGAAAAAGACAAATGTTTCCTTCCAAAGGAATGAATGAGAAATGAAAAAAAATTCCAGAGAAAGTAGCAGGAGCCAGGCAAGGATCAAACACTTGTAAAACAGGAATTACCAGGAGGAAAACCCAAGCTATAAAACAGAATACTACTCCAAGGGAAAGTGTGGAACATTTTTTCCTAAACGGGCACCATGCATGGTGAGACTGGGCTTGTGGAGCTGTCGGGCTTTGGAAAGAAACCCACTCTGTACATTGGCTAGAGAGTCCAAGTTGCTGAGAAAGGAAAGAGTATCAGATTGCATGTAGACTTCTCAACAGCCACACTGTATGCCAAAACTCAGCAGAGTGAAATATTTAAGATACTCAAGGAAAGAACACGTGAGCAAGCCAACCTTGAAGGACGAAGACCATAGACAGACAGACCGCTATGGACATTCAAGAGCTCGGGGACTATTCTTCCTAAAGAATCCGCTAGAGAACGAAGTTCGAACAACAAAATGACTGGAAAGACAGCACCATATGGGCGGGCAGCAAGCTAGCTGCCAAGAGTAAGAGATACTTGTTAGGGAGGCGACAGAGAAGGCCATGCCTGGGTCCAGACGCTACAGGTGTAATACAGCTATCAGAAATGGGAGGAGGGAGGGGGCGGGGAAGATGTCATACAAAGCAGAATCAGCTTGCCGATGGCTCACAGGTAGAAGCAGGAAGGAAAAGTGTGTTACTTCAGGTTATATACTAGGTGAGGGGAGGGGGAGCAAGAAGTTATTAGCTCATTTTTTTTTTAAGATTTTATTTATTTATTTGACAGAGAGAGAGACAGCGAGAGAGGGAACACAAGCAGGGGGAGCAGGAGAGGGAGAAGCAGACTCCCCGCTGAGCAGGGAGCCCGATGCGGGGCTCGATCCCAGGACCCCGGGATCATGACCTGAACTGAAGGCAGACGCTTAACGACTGAGCCACCCAGGCGCCCCTTAGCTCATTTTAATACTGCTCCTGTTAAGGAACTCATAGGAAAAAAGGCAAAACCAGGGCACTAATGGTCTCATGTAACAGTATCGAATCAATGTACCCATGAGAACAATAATTCAAAACTTCCTAAATACCGAAAGAGAACACACAAAATAGATCCCATGGAGACCTACATGTAATAAACCAATGTGACCGGATAGAGGCCAAGCATATCAATCGTATTGATAAATGCAATGGGGCTTAACTCAGCTATTAAAAGAAAAAATATTCAGGGGCACCTGGGTGGCTCAGTCGTTAAGCGTCTGCCTTCAGCTCAGGTCATGATCCCGGGGTCCTGGGATCGAGCCCCACATCGGGCTCCAGGCTCTGAGGGAAGCCTGCTTCTCCCTCTCCCACGCCCCCACCCCCCGCTTGTGTTCCCTCTCTCGCTGTGTCTCTTTCTGTCAAATAAATAAATAATAAAATCTTTAAAAAAAAATATTCAGATTGGCTTGAATGGCAAAATCTCATACATATTGGGGACACTCCTAACACAAAGAGATTCAGAAATGTTAAAAATAAATGGGTAGAAAAAAATTAAAAGTATTTAAAAGATAGAACAGGCAAATACAAATAAAAAAGAAATCAAGAGTTGCCATCTTGATATCTAGCAAGGTAGAATTCAGGCCAAAGAGCATTAAGTGAGCCAAAGTAGGACACTGTATACTTTGAAGCCCAAAGTTGGCAATTCATGATGAAGATTTAACAGTAATACTTTTGCTGCATGCAATGACTTAGCAACAATGTTCATAAAGCAGAAGCTGTAGGAGATGACAGGAGAAATATACAGAAACATAGTTTTTTACCAACAATATCTAGTATCTCAAATACAGATCAATGAACATATAGATGATAGATAGATGATAGACAGATGTAGGTAGAAAACTTAACAAAATCATGAAGGCAGATCTTATAGATGGATAAGAGACAAAGGCAGGTGCTGTGACAAACCACCCACTTTCCTTCAGATATGAAAGATTTACTCCCCTACCTACTGCAAGTGTCCTCAGAAGATGGCCCTCAGCTGTCAGCCCTCATGTGGGTTTGCCTCAGCAGAAGAAACTGCTTCATCCAAGGTCACGCCTCTTTCCAAGCAGCCCATATCCAATGATGGGTTAGCGTGAGGCAAGAGGGGCCCCACCTGTCACCCCATCCCAGCTCCAGAGCTCCCTATGGGCTTGGCGGGGTACTCTGTTGAAATCGTTCAACTTGTCCCTCTGTCCAATCCTACTTCAGTCCTGTCCTTTCCACAGGTGTTCATCCAAGGATCATTCTTTAATAAACACCTTGCATGCTAGTCTCTGTCTCAGAGCCTGCTCCCCAGAAATGCAACTTGTGATAGAAACATACAAATTTAAAATGCATGAAAAACAATTTCACACCTACCAAATTGGGCACAAAGCCAAAAGTGTGACAACGTACTCTGTCAGCAAGGTGAGGGATAAAAGTACTCTTACACTGCTGGTGGGAAATCAAGTAATATCTTACAGAATTACATACCAGTAACCTCTGACCCAGAAAATTTGGGAATCTATCCCATAGACAAACTAGCAGATACTTGAAAAGATGCATGCACGAGACTCTTTATTGTAGCATAACTTTGTAATAACAACAAAGAACTGGACACAAAGAACAATGAACAAAGAACTGGTTAAGTAAACAAAGTCTGGCCACACAGTGAAGTACTATATAGCTATGAAAAGGAACAAGGAACATCTCTTTCTACTAATGTGGAGTGCTCCCCAGATAGCAAGTGGAAAAGCAAGGAATAGAAAAATGTGCCTGGAATGCTTTTATTCATCTAAAAAAAAAAAGTAACGGTTCTCAGTTGGTTAAGCGTCAGACTCTTGATTTTGGCTCAGGGCGTGATCTCAGGGTCGTGGGATCGAGCCCCGCGTCAGGCCCTGTGCTCAGCAGTGAGTCTGCTTGAGATTCTCTATCTCCCTCTCCCTCTGTCCCTCCCCCTTCTTCTCCCTCCCCCTTAAAATAAATAGATAAATGATAATTTTTAAAAGTAGGGGAACTAGATACATACATACATTTGCTTGTCTAAAAAAAATGGAAGTACAAAAATAGCTGAATGGTTATCAGTGAGGGAGGAAGGGATGGAAGAGAGGAGACAGGGATAGAAGCTAGACTTCTCTGAATACCTTGTTTGGTATGTTCAACTTTGGAATTAAGCTTAAAAAGCAAGGCCTAAAAATGAAAAGGGAAATTATACAAATAAACCATAATTATGTAACGTAACCACCAGTTTGTAATATAACCAACCAAGGAATTATTCCCAGTGACTTAAACAGTAATTTGACTATATATCCCTAGTGGGATATGCTGTAAGGACAAAAAAAAACTTCAAAAATATCACAAGCTGTTTCCTGTAATCATGTTGTTAGCTGTGGTGGTTCTTGGTGTTAGTCTGAGACTGGTGTGTGTGTGCTTGTTTGGGGATAAAGCAAATGAGTGATTATGGTGGTAGCATTATGAGTCAGGATTTTCAGTGTGGGGGGAAAGGAGATTAAGATGTGAGATCAGTGAGGTTCAGTTAAAACTCTGTACTTCTGCGTGTGAATTAGTAATATCAGCATGAACATACTATATATTTTATCTCTTAAAAGCAGTATATATGGGACACCTGGGTGGCTCAGTCAATTAAGGGTCTGCCTTCGGCTCAGGTCGGGATCCCAGGGTCCTAGGATCGAGCCCCATGTCGAGCCCCATGTCGAGCCCCATGTCGGGCTTCCTGCTCAGTGGGGAGCCTGCTTCTCCCTCTCCCTCTGCCCCTCCCCCGGCTTGTGCTCTCTCTCTCTCTCTCTCTCTCTCTCTCTTTCTCATGCAAATAAATAAATAAAATCTTAAAAAAAAAAAAAAGCAATACATATTTCCTAGCTATAGCTAGGTCTGGAAGCACCTAGAAACAGTGAGCAGTCTAGGAGCAAAGAACATCCCCGTCTGTGAATACGTTTCCCAACAGAAAGGACCACGACTCATCACAGAAATGGCTATTCCCAAGATCAGGACAGGCACATACAAAATCATTTGCTTCAGAACATCTTGTCAAATCATAAACAAGGTGCTCCTGTCAAAGTAACTCAGGAACCAACCTGAGTAAGTTTCCACCAGCCGAAGATGAAAATATGCCAACATCAATAAGAAGAGTAACTACAAAGGACTGAACATTTTTTTTTCCAATCTGTGAGTTTATAATGCTACTAAAGGAAACTCCTTCTTCACTTTTCGGCCATGCCAAGGAACCATATTTTGAAAAACTGGCAAGTAAAGGAAAAGAATCAAGCACTGACAGTGCCTTCATTATATGAATTGCAGCTCTGAGTAACCAAAGAGTCTCAGAGACTAAGTTTCTTGTTATAAAAGAAGTCCCGCTAATAAATGGAAAAGGGGAGGTAGAATTAGAATGTCGCCATTTTGCAACCCTAATGAATGAAGGATTTACACAATGGTCATTAATGCCTGCTAATATACAAAAAAAGAAGCAACCAGCTATTTATGTGCCTCCTGATGCACTAATATACCACCAGCCAGGGAATAGTCCTGCCAAAAAATTAAACCTGAGTCTGATAAAGACTCTAGATTTAACTACCAACTCATGAGAAATATAAGTGATGGGGAAAAATGTAGGGTGACTGACCATCCTGGTTTGCTCAGGATTTCCCCAGTTTTGGCACTGGGCAAACTGGGTTGGTTGTCACCCTAATGTTAAGCTGCATCACACGGATGAAATTACCAAAATCCAATTGTAGAAAACTCTAAAAGATGAACAACCTAAATCCTTCGATTAAAACCCAAAAAGCAAGGAAAAAATATGGAGAAACATACTATAGGTTAAAAGTTATTTAAGAGTCCCAAGCACATGGGGAGCCTGAGTGGCACAGTTGGTTGAATGACTGACTGTTTGTTTCAGATGGGGTCATGGTCTCAGGGTCGTGAGATCAAGCCCTGTGCAGGGCTCTGTGCTCAGCACAGTCTGCTTGGGATTCTCTCTCCCTCTGCCAATCCTGCTCGTGTTATCTCTCTCAAATAAATAAGTCTTAAAAAAAATAAAAAGAGTCCAAGTACCAATTGCAAGGTTTGGACTTCATTTGGTTTCTGGATTTTGGGCTTAGTTGGATCACTAACTGGATATTTGATTATATTGAGGAATTATTATATTTTAGGTGTGGTTGTGCTATTGTGGGCTTTTTTAAAAGTCATCTTTTGGAAATCCTGAAATACTTACAGATGAAACTATATGGTCTCTAGGATTTGCATCCCAGATTTGGAAAGTCATCTGATGTCAGGAGAGTGAATGGTATGGGTGAAGCAAGATTGGACATGAATTGTTAATTGTTGAAGCTTGATGATAGATACACAAAGAGATGCCGATTATCCAAGTGGGTGGTGATTGAAACAGATTCCACTTTCCATCTCCTCGAAGACAGCAGCACCTCTTGAGTGGGCTCAGCACAACCCTGCCCCAGTCCCAGAAAAAGGCTCCCAACACAGGCTGTCTGACGAGAGTCTAGCACGTTACCTTCATGCCCAAAGAACAGCCTGGGTTTTATGAGGGTTTGTCCTAAAGGTTGGAAGCTCATGAGTTGACCATCTGGCAAGATAGAGAGGCCAAAAGCCCTGTGTTCTAGACCTGGCCTTGACACTGATCATCTGTGGGAACTTGGGCAAGCCCCATGTTCTCTCTCTGGGGCTCAGCGGCTCAGTCTCTGAATGGATGGAGCCAAGTGCTCCCCCAAGTCTTCCAGCTCAGACCTTGTGGCCCCATGAGCCTGTTTCCATGCCTTTCCCAGCTCCTTCTCCATCACTTGTGGAGTTTTCCCACAGCCCACTTTTCCAACCCTGACATTTTTAATCAGCCAACTAGCCTGCACTGAGCCCAGCCCTGTGCCAAGCTCTGTGACAAGTGACAAGGACAAAAATGGACAACGTGAAAACATGGGGCTTCTATTTCCTGCACTCAGGGACAGGGGACGCAGAAGTCAGGAAGCGTGGCTTCTTTCTGGTGAGAGGCTTGCCCTCACTTCCTGTCAGGTTCGATCTCAGCCCCCTCTTCAAGGAATTTATAGTAGTGTTAGGAAGACAAGATTAACACAGATTTCTATTTCATTTTGCCAAAGGTGAAAAATGCCACAACAGCAACCAGTAAAATGTATCCCCAAAATAACCTCGTTTATATCAGGTCTGTTTCATAATTTTTAACCCTTAACATGGGCTTTTAAATCCTACTCTAGGGCACCGGGGTGGCTCAGATGGTTAAGCGTCTGCCTTCGGCTCAGGTCATGATCCCAGGGTCTTGGGATCGAGTCCCGCATCGGGCTCCCTGCTAGGCGGGGAGCCTGCTTCTCCCTCTGCCTCTGCGTCTCTCTCTCTCTCTCTCTCTGACTCTCATGAATAAATAAATAAAATATTAAAAATAAATAAATAAATCCTACTCTAAACTACGAAAAGAACAAATCCGCCATTGATTTATAGCTCTTTCTTCTCTGGCCAAGGAGCGCATGGCTGCCTGGTCTTCGTGAGGGTGTCCGGCTACGGCTGGTCCGTTCTGCCATGAACTGAATGTTTGTGTCCCCTCCAAAATTCATATGTAGAAACATAATGCTGAAGGTATGGTGTTAGGAGGTGGGGCCTTTGGGAGGTGAGCCGATCCTGAGGGTGGGGCCCTCAGGAAGGGGATCCGTGCCCTGATAGAAGAGACCCCTTCCGCCATGTGAGGGCAGCCGTCTGTGAACCAGGAAGCGGGCCCTCACCGGACACAAAACCTGCTGGGCCTTGATCTTGGGCTTGTCAGTCTCCAGGACTGTGAGAAATGAATTTCTGTTGTTTATAAGCCACCGGATCTGCAGTATTTTTGTTACCACAGTCCATATGATTAGGACTCCTCTGGCACCTCATACTCCTCTGGGTGCTGGAGCCTAAACTCCTGTTGGTAGCCCCTCTCTCTCGGAGAAGCCCCTCCCCGAGCCACAGCTCCTAGCGGCCCCTCACGACTGTGCAGGTTGCTATCCTGGTTTGCATTGTCATCAGACTGGCCCTGTCTGAGGAGATGGGGGACAAATGGGACACTGCCAGGTTCAGATTCCAAATTTGTGGGTTCCTCCCCTACGTGGGAAAGATTGCAGGGAACGATGGGGCATTGCCGTAACTACCGAAGCCCCTTCTCAAGCTCCCATTTACAGCAAAGAGAATGCCGTGTCAGCCCAGAAAACCCCTGCGCCAGCCAGCCTGAGCAAGAAATGCAAGTTCAGTCCTTGCAAGAGTCATCTGGGGCCCACCCCCCGGGGGTGGGAGCACTGTCACGGGTGAGATCAGGTCTCAGGTAGGCAGGTGGCACATAGGTGACTCTGAGCAGAAATGGCTTCCAACTCGAGTTTACCTGGGTCCCAAGCTATAATTCTTGTGGACCCCTGCTCCAGCATGGGGCAGCTTCCAGCTTTCTTGTGGGAAGGAAGGATGGCAAGGACTAGAACCAGACACATCACAGTCAGAGGGAGCCTCCGCTCCTAGAGAGTGAACATTCCCCCCAAATCACAAGCTGTACTTGACCAACACAGAGCTGGACGAGGGGCAAGGTGCTGACACACCTCCCCAAGAGTCAGGAGATGTCCTGCATCCAGGGGGAAAACCCGGAATTGAGAAAACTGGGAATAGGTCACACTGCAGATAGGCTGAATGAGGGGCGCCAGTTCTTTCTTGCCACATTTTAGACAGCTCACCCCCCGTCCCTCTCCGTGGAAACCCCACAGGGAGCCCCTCTATGCAGTAGGATGTGCCTGTGTTCAGCCAAGAAGTCACGGAGTGGGCATGTCCTTATCGAAGAGAGCATCTCCATCCACACTAGAGAGGTGTCCTCCTAAATTCCAGCTCTGCTTGGCCAACACAGTTCTCAGAACTAAGAGTTGGCCCAGAAGCATGGCTTGTCGCAGAAATGTCACAAGATCACTGACAAGTCTTCATGGGGAAGGCCACCTGCGAGGCCAGTCTTGGAGGGCAGGAGGACTCGACTCGCAATAAAAGAGCTCTCCAAGCACTCACGGGAGTGGGGGCTTGGTTATCCCCTCGCATTTCCCTCCTGTGTTCGCAGCTGAACTACGGGAGGCTGAAGCACACGGTTGGGTCTCTGCGCAACTGTCCTTGCGTCCAACACACCTCCTGGCCTGCAGCGGGCTAGCCCTTAACGCTCCGGCCTTTGGCAACTTTGGGGCCCATTCTCCTCCACTGAAAATTGAGGGGGATAACCTCTGTTCTCTGCGGGCCTTTCCTGGCTTTCCGCCATTCTAGATGGAGCTCGAGAAAAATCTTTGAATTGAAAACTATCCTGCTCTTGGTTGAGCTATAAAGTCAAGACAGGGGAGCCTGGACTTGCGACCACCACTGCAGATAGTCCGCTTGGCTCGGTCCAGAGTGAGGCGAAAGGGCAAGAGGTCCAGTAGCGCTGGCCCGGGCTGCTGGGGCTACACCAGAGTCTGGAGCCGGGGAGATGTTGTGTGCAGGGAGGGAAGTGCTGGTCCCGTTGGCATTGGGTCACTTCCAAATCACCGAGCACTTAGTCAAAGGAGCTACCCCTCTACCAAAGTTACTTGCAGCTTTTCCACATTTTATTCATTTCCAAACCACAAATTTGACAGTTACCCAGAACATTCAATGTTTGCCAGTCAGCTGGCAAAAAGCTCGCGGGAAACCATGAGTCCGTCCTTGGCAAGCAGGGCTTTGCCCCCAGCCCTGCCTCGGGGCCGGGTCTGATGCGACTTGGGTCTCTAATCAGCAACGGGGCTTACAGTCCCTCCCAGACCCAGTTCCTTCACCAAATGCGTGAGGTCCCAAGAGAGTAACCTCGGCTGGAGGTGTACTTTGTGCCTCTGCAAGAGGGAAACTGACTGGCTCATGAAAAAATTTTCCTAAGACCTGGGCTGAAGAGCTTGGCCTAAAATCAAGCCCTATCTCCATGCCCTTCAGGACTTCCTGTATGGACGGAGCCGAGGCATCCTCAAACCCAGACCATGCTCTGTTCTCTCGGGCTCTTTTTACTGTGCATGCTCTTCACCTCCTCTCTAAGTGCCCACCTCTAGAGCTAGATGCCTCGTTAGGAATCACTAAGTGTTGTGGGAAAACTGCTTGCTAATCAGGAAGAAGGGAGGGTGGGGAGGAAAGGAGGGAGGGAAGGAAGAAGGGAGGGAGGGAGGAAGGAAGGAAGGAAGGAAGGAAGGAAGGAAGGCTTTCCTCAGCCACCTCTCCTTGTAGGGCCATGGTTGGTTCATCTCTGGGTCCATCTGATGTATATCTGGATAGTGTCCCAGTAGCTTGGAAGGGTCTTTTGGAAGAAGGGTAGAGCCTTGGGCAATGTTTGCTGAGAAGAGCCTGGAGAGACTTGAATGTATCTGCCCAAACCATTGAGGGGAATTCTGAGCATCTGGGAGCAGGCCAGAGAAGTGGGGAAAAAGAAGAGTCAGAGAAGTGTCTTCAGAAGGATGGGAACCAACCAAGAAGGTCTTGGAAGAACTAGGAAGGAAGTCAGCCAATGAGAAAGGCACTGGGAAGGAGGCAGCCAAGAATTTAGAACTGAAATGTCTGAGATCATCTTTTTGGTTGTTTTCCGGTCTGTGAAGTGAGACAGCCTTCCCCAGGACCCACAGCAAGCCCACATCTTCAAAAAGCATCTGCTACACACGACCACCTTTGGTGAGTGGTGCTTCAGGATGATAAAGCAGGTCGGGGGAAGCGTCCGGCTTGAGTCAGGGGGGCGTGGAGGAGCGTGGCAGCAGGCATTGGGGTCTACAGCATGCTTACGAGACAGGTGCCTACAGAGATGCAAGTCACAGGGGGGGTCAACCCAGAGCAGAAGCCTCACCCCTGGGACCTCCACAGAGACCTGGGGAGGCACTGGGCATAGCCTTCTCTCCACGGGATGGGGCATGACCCATTTCCCATCATTTTAAGGGAAGCGCTCCCCGCAGGCTGGCAGACAGAGGGCAGCTGAGTCATGTCACTAATGGCTTATTCACCAATCCTCCTTCCCCGCACTCCTCACACCAGCCCTGAGAATAACTTTTCTTTATGACCACTCAGTGCCCCACATAAAACCAACTTCCCTGCAGGACGGTGGCAATTCCAAGACGCCTAGGGCGGTCTGACATTAAAATAAAGCACTCCACGGTCATTTTCCCAACTGCTAAGAGTTTTATTCCACTTTAGGCTGCTTAAGACCACGAGAGCAGCCTCATTTGACCTTACTGGTGTCCCTAATCATCGAGTTCCCTCTGATGCTCCGGCTGTCAGCTCCTGGTGAAGCAGGAAGAGGTCACAAAGTCATTACATATGGTGGCTTGTTGTGCGAGCCCTCTCCAGACTGTTTCCCTAATGACTGATTTTCTTGCCAGTTAGCACCTAAGTCTTTTGCAGCCAGACCTTATGCTATTGCTAATTTTAAAATAATGGTAACACAGTTGTGCTCAAATCTTCTGCTCTGGTTTCTTGGCGATGGCTCTTACAGACTTCCGACTCACTTATAAGGTATGATCATAAAATAATGAAGCCGATTATTTAAACAAATGCCTGGGAATAGATTCTCTTAATTTGGAAGACAAAAGTTAAAAACAACAACAACAACAAAAAGTGAACTGTACTTGGACTTTTAGAAAATACGGTATCAAGAATCACTTTATTGAAAATGATGCTCCTGCATTGATAAATCAAGAAAAATTGAGCTTTTGTGGGGTTTAAGATCACGCACCCATGCAGCTTTAAGGAAACTTACTATCCAACCTTTTACTAAATCATCATTAATTTTCACACCAGCCACTCTTTTATGACATACAATTATCTCAAAGTGTCTCAAAATAATCACCTTAGAAGTCTCTGTGTTTCTAATTTGTTTCAGCATTTTTGAGGACTTGAGATAAATGGACCCCCTGTGTGTCCTTCATATGGTCGCCCTGCGGTGAGACCAGCAGGACGCCAATGAGGAAGGCGCCTCTTACTATACGAGCAGGTAAGGTCTCACCTGAGCAGCCAGGCTGAGTACTTTTCAGTTCCCACTGGACTGTCCACCACCCGGGGGAAATATGTGTCCCACAGACCTGAAGTTGGAACTGAAAAGCCCTAGGAGGAATCTCCCTCAGCCTTGACCATCAGAGGACTAATGGACAGCCACACGGAGAGCAGTAGTGGAAGCCCGCTATACGGAAGCCAGCTGGGAACTGGACCCTGAGAGCAAGATATGCTGGCAAAGTGCCTGCACAGTCTCCCCGGGGCCACGACGAAGGCGTCCTGGAGGAGATGTAAAGATGACCACTACTCAGCCCGACCCTTCCGGAAAACAGACAAAACAACAGGTGGGGTGTAGTGGGGGCTCTAACAAAGGGCTGAGGCCAGAGCTATAAGGAAGCTTAGATTCACAGAGAAGCTCAGAGACGCCTGCCTCCTGCAGGGAGGCAACACCTGAGCCAGGACTTGAAGGATGGATGGAGTTCCCCGGACCGGGAATGACAGAGTTTGCATTCCAAGACAAGGGAAGGATGGAGCAAATGCAGGGAAAACACAAGCACAGTTAACAGGACCTGATCTCCTGTGGCTGGAGTGTCAGGCACAGGGCAGGGGAAGTATAAGGGCAGACGAGTCTGGAAAGGACAAAGGGCCTTGTGTCCTGCACGCAAACGGGCCATCTCTCCCTTTAGGGCCTGGGCACACTCTGGTCCATCTGCTTATGCATCGTGGGCAGGCGAGTGGCAGAAAGGACCTGACATCAGACCTCCTTCCCCCTGGCCCTGCAGAAAACAGACCCTAGAAAAATCAGCCAGGCTGTAGGGCTGCCTCGGAAGGTTTGGCCAGGCACCCGAGAGGGTGGTGCTGGGAAGCAGAGCGGGACCTCCCCAAAGCTCAGGTGAGCAGTGGCCATCACGGGATGTCCAGATGTGCCCTGAGATGCCCACCAGCAGGGATTCCAGCCCCAGAGGGCACCAGACAAGGTCCCTAATTGTAACTCAGAGCAGGGACCCAACCCCAAGTGTTGAGCTGAGCCAAGAGAACGGGGTGGAAGACGAAAAGAACGTGGTCCCTTAGGGGCCACCTCCAGGGTACCACGTCCATGTCTGTTCAGAGCAGGAGAGCCTCAGGGAGTGCCAGAAACCCCGAACCACTTGCTCAGCCCTCATGCCCCGAACCTGGCTGCGCAGGAAGACACAACCCCCTAAAGTCAAGCACGAAGGCCCTTTTGATGTTAAGGATTTTACTGCTAATCGCTACCCAAATCCAGAAATGTTCCCTTAGGAAATTGCTCAGTGCCTGCTCTGGGAGAGCCGCTGTGCTTGGTGCTGGGGGGAAACAGAGAGGGGCGCAGTGTAGCACAGAGGCAATAAGCCCCCCAGATCTGGCAGTCCAGGGTAGGAGGGGGAGGATAGGGAGAGCAGAGGGTGCTGCAGTTGCACAGAGGGGTCCCCAGCCCCAGGGAGGGGGTGATCCAAGCATTTCTTACAAGAATTACCTGAGGACCAGCAGGAATTCACCAAACAAAGGGCCCTCCAGACAAAGGAGCAGAAGGTACAAAAGTCTGCAGGGGAGAGAAGGTTCTCAAAATCCCAGACCCTTGCAAAGGTCTCCTAGCCATTGTCCCTAGAGCAAGGGCAGCAGTGTGCCCAAGAGTTAAACCAGCAGGTGGAGGCGTGCCCCCCCGGGGTCCACACTCCGCTCCACTCTCTGGAGCTGCGGATGTCTGGCAAGTGACTTCAGCCTCTTGTGCTTTGGTTTCAGGCAGTGGAAATAATGCTCACCACAAAGGATGTGCTCAGCGAGTATCGATTACTCTTATTTGTTCATGAAATGTGAGAGCTGCCCCTGTCTGGGCTGAGCAGTGGCAAGAGTCCAGGTAAGGACAAGTACAGGGCAAGCTTTCGCCTGGACCCTGAGCAGTGGCTGAGTTCCCAGGCAAGGACACACATCAGGGCCCCACTCGGCTCCTGGACCTTCAGGTGCAGAGGTAGAGGTGGGGGGAGGCAGCCTGGTCCTGTGCTGTCATCGGGTCCTATCCCCAACCCCCGACCACACTCCAGCTCCAAGCTCTGCTGCCTGCCTTCCTGCCCAGATCGTTTTCCTTGCCCACCACCACCTCTTCCAGCCCCAACCCCACCCTCCTGGCCCTCTTGGTTTGGAAGAACCCTCAGCTCTGGACAACAAATCCCCAACACATGGGTGCCCGGTTCTGCAGGAGAGGAGAAGACTTTACCCTCACCTTTGCCGCTCCCTCCACCAAAATCCTTGTGGCTCTGGGAGCCCAGGTGACAGGGGAAGTCAGGGAGTGGGTCTGGGGCAGTAAGCAGTTGCCACAGGGCTGTGTCGAGCAGACATGAGGACTGGCATGGGGAGAGCTTGGTGACTGGCGGGGGGTGGGTGCAGAAGGTGAGAGGAGAGCCCTGGGAAGATGCCCTCCTTCTGCTTCTGCCAGGCACATGAGACCTTCCCCAGCCTCTGCCTGTCCAACCCAAGGGTCTCTGTTCCAGGGAGGACAGCAGTGTTTGTATCCATCCATCCATTCAGGAAACACTGAGCACATCCCAGTGCCGGGCACTGTTCTAGGCCCCACAGAACCAACAGGCCCCACCCCCATGGAGCTGGGGCTCTCTATCTACTGCTTCAGGCTAATGGAGGAACAGCCTAGCATGCGGAGGGCTGCACAGTGGTCCCTGTGCCTCCTGCTTTTCTCCCTTCCTGGGCTCTAGGAATGATACCCCTTAGGCACTCCTTCCACAAGGTTCCCAGGCTACTGCCTTCTGATGGTCCTTCATCTCCCTTCCAAAGCATTTATACTGATGGTTTCTACAAAAAACTAAATTAAATTAAATTAAACTAAATGAAATAAAATAACAAATAAGATAAGGTGGACATTAAAAGAGTGGGCGATACACAGAGAGCAAGGGTGGCCCCCGGAGGGACGTAGCCTGCCATTAGGCTGTACTCCCAGCTGGAATATGGGAGCTAGAGCTCCACCCCTCTCCAACACACCCGAGAACGCTCAGGGCTCAGGGATGCAACAAGGACCCTGTAAGGTGCAGCCAGTCTGGGGCCGGGGCCCCACTATGGGTAGTCATGGCCACCTTCTGCTTTGGGCAGACCCTGCCCAAAAACTTGACCTTCATCAGCCCAGCAGAGAGCTCCAGGACCGTAGGTACAGCTGTGGTTTATAGCACCACTCATGTGTGCCGGGCAGACCATGACCCCGGGCTGGCAGGAGAGGGGAGGGCCAGAGCAGGCTAGGAACGGGAGTGGGGGTGTCTCCCCAAACTGGGCTGCACTCCCAGTCACTGCACCCCTGCCTGCCTTTCGGGCCCCACAAGGCCCAGGTTTGAGCCTGCACCCTGTGGCCAGCGAGTGTCAGCCCCAGTGTTGTGCCCAGAGGGTCACTGTCCCTCCTCCTACGCAGTCTGAAACTGCGCACAGTCACCCGTCAGCGGTGTGAGCACTGGCCAGTCACTGACCATGCTGAGCCTTCATCTTCCCACTTGGAATAATTACTCCTACCCCTGAGGGTTAAATGACGCCCGCACTGAGCACCTAGCTGCATCTGGACAGGTAGAACAGTCCCTCCACCCACCTTCGAACCTCAGCAGGTGGCTCCTGGCAGGGACCTGGCACGGGGCATCCGAACCACACTGGCAGCTCCCCGGTACAGACTGAGCGGACTGACCCCTGGGACATCCATGTGCTTTCATCGAAGACAAGCGCCAAAGTCCACACCGGGCTGGTGGCCGACTGTGGGGCTGGCATGGTTGCTCCCTCCCACCAGGTGCCCACCAGCACCAGCCCTGACTCACTGGGATGGTCCCCAGCCCCTCGCCCAGGCGCCCCCAGCCTCCACCCCTGCACCAGGGCAGAGTGGTGTGAACCACAGTTGAGTTCCAGGACGAGGATACTCGAAGGCCAAGCGCAGACGGTAACAAGGACGGAGCCAGCTTCAGAGCGTGGGCACTTGGCCCAGCTCACACAGACCCGGCGTGCCAGGTGCACTGAGCCGTCTGTACATTAGTTCTCACCGGCAGCCTCACGGTCACCTCTGCCTGGGCCTGTCTCTGCCCCGTATTGAGGGGGTCTGCTCACCACCACCCCCCCGCCGACATCACATACATCAGCCCACCAGGAAGTCCCATGTGTGAACTCCCAAGTGATGAGCACGGTCGGCAGATCCCGGGAGGGGAGCCAGGGCCCTGGGGCAGAGTCACCTGGACAGGGGGAGATTCTCTCCCTTCTCTCCTCCCTGCTCTGGGCACAGCAAGAACCCTCCGGGTTGCTCAGAGACCAGGGTCTCTGCTCCCAACACCCACCCCACCCCAGGCATGGACAGTGAGAATAGCCACATTTGATTTTAAAGCAAGGTTAACAAACCCCCTTCAAAGGGTCAGGGATTGTGGGGATTGATTAGGAAACTGCTCGGCCGGTTCCGGAGGCCTGAGGGAGCATTGTGGCCACGAGCAGAGCTGGCCCCTGCCCGTCGGCTCCTCCTGCTGGCGGCAGGTGCCTGCCATGGGCACTACCAGCCACTGCCCCAGGTGGCTGTGTGTCCTCGCAAGACCAGCAGCATGCGTGCGTGCGTGGGTGTGCACACCCCTCCCCTGGCCCCAGGATGTATATTCTGACGTGTTTCCCCAGTAATGGCAATGAGCCCACCCAAAACCTTGCACCCTCTCTAGGCAGCAAGTCTGTGATGAAGGATCCCAGGCGCTCAGGAGATCATAGTGACCAAGGTGAGGCCCATCTGCAGCCACACACCCGGGGAGCCCCAGCTGGGGCTGAGGAAAGCAGTGTGCCCAGACTTGGGCTGCTGTGGGGTCCCAACTACACAGGGTCCGAGTGAGTCTGGGTTAAGGTCAAGATAAGGCCAAGTCAGGGGGTTGGGGGATATGGACCAGAACGAACCAACACTGCCCCAGGTTAGGATCAGCGTGGAAGGCGACGAGCCGGTGTCCGGCCCCGCTATCATCAGTCAGCAGGACCAGCTCTGGGAGCCAGTATGCCACCCAGGAAAACATGACCCTGAGGGGCTGGACCCAGGCCTGGCATCCCATTAGGACATCCTCTCTATTCAAAACAATCCAGGTGGTTCTTTGCTATCCTGACTCCAGGGCCACAAGGAAGCAGGGCCCTACAGAAGCAGGAATCCCCGGAGGTGACCCGCATCAGCCCCCAGGGAACATCCCTCTATGCGTGTTCCACATCCAAGTATCCGGGCAGCCCCTGTGCACACAGACGCACCCGGGTTCCCAGAGACCCCCGTGCGCGTGTGCATACGTGTGAGTGTGAACACAGGACAGAGCGTGTGCTGACGGCCGCACCCTCCCAGCACGGCCGGAGTCTCCTCAGGATAATTATTTATTATTCATGGTCATCAGCATCTTCATTAATTATTCATATGATCCTTAATTATTATCCTTAACAATAAGAGCAGTAAATAGCAGAAAAGTCCTTGAGGTGCCTAAGGCCCAGGCCGGGTGCCTCCGGGCAGTTAGACCAGCTAATGCCCCCAGGGCAGTGGGGAGACCACAGACCCCCGTCCACTGCCCGGCCCTGTCCTTGGCCCTGCCCTCCCATGGGGGCCCAGGGGACTGCAGAAGGAGATGGTCCCGAGGGCTGGGGGAGGGGCCGTGCCTTCATGTTCCTCTCCCCTTTCTCGGCCAGGGCCTCCCGGGCAGGGCCTCTGAGGGGAGGGGCCCAGGCAGTGCGCTGAACCCTGGGTGAGCCACGTGTCCACACCGGGCAGCCCCACTAACTGCCGGGGTCTGAGCCATGTCTGTGCAGGGGCTGGGAGGTGAGGGCCCCCAGCTGGCCTGGCAGGGAGAGGCGTCGAGGGGGGCCGTCTTGGGGGAGCTCTGGGGCCCCCGGGGGGAGCTCCTCGAACGCCATGAACTGGGAAACCTGCAGAGAACACAGTGTGAGCAGATGAGGAAGACTGCAGAACAGGAGGGTGGGGAGGGAGGGGGCTGCCAGGTGAATAAAGGGGAGGGTCAAAGGACA
The DNA here is from genome assembly GCF_011800145.1 of Mirounga leonina. Lineage (NCBI taxonomy): Eukaryota > Metazoa > Chordata > Mammalia > Carnivora > Phocidae > Mirounga > Mirounga leonina. The sequence goes on from NW_023270680.1 coordinate 96,188, forward strand.
GAGAGGGTCAGGAGAATTCGGTGACAGAGGACTGGAGGACAGAAGAGGGTCGGAGGGGACAAGGAGATGGGCCAAGGCACACAGAGCAACACTTGGGAGCACAAAGGGGAGGCGCTGAGGTTGCAAGTAGAGAAATGCATTCTCCGTGGGCAAGAGCCAAACTGGGCAGCCAGGAGCCATGGGAGCTGCCCTTGACCCAGGGGAGAACTCCAGACTGCAGCCACTCCCTTCCCCAGGGAACACGGCAGAAGAATCCAAACCCAACCCAGAATGAGGGGCCCTGAGTTGGGACAGAAAGAGAAACGAGGCTCCTTCCTCCGATCTAGAAAGAACTCAGAGACCTAGAAACACAGGCAGGCTGGCGGCCAGGCCTCAGAAGGCCGGGGAGAGCGCCAGGGCAGGCGGGAGGGGCTGCTGGATGCCGCCGAGGGTGTTGGGAGACCTCTGCGGGGGAGGCCGCGAAGGGAGACTCGCACATGTGCTGACGTGGGCCCTGGTGTCTGCAAACAGGAGCAGGCAGCCTGTGGGCGGGGGACCAGACGCCAGAGGGAGGCGGGGAGCAGAGACCCGGCCACCTCTGGGAGCCAGAAGAACCCCCTTCTTGGGGCCCAGGCACAGCTGTCTTGTCAGAAGGCTGGGAACACACATGTCCACTCAGGAGAGGACAAAGTGCGACAGAGGCCCAGTCCAGCAGAAGAGGGGAGATGCAGGCCAGAAGTGCTACCCTGGGGCTCAGCCCAAGCCCTCCAGACAACCCTGCAAGGCAGCTAGGGGGAGAGCCACTGGTCGGTGGTGGAGTCAGAGCTGAGCAGGGCCAGTCATGGCAGGGAGCTGGGACCCAGTCCCAAGGGTGCGTTGGCACACAGCCCCCACCCCCGGGCCTCAGGCTCACCCGGTCCCCTCCTCGAGAGACCCCTCATGGCCATGACACAGACACCTTGAGTAGGTCTGGTCATTCGGGTGACACCTCTCAGCCTGCTCGTTTCCTCTGCCCAGTTTTTGGGGGGCTTTGGTTTGGGGGCTCTCCTGCCTTGCCCTGTGCCTGCAGCTCCTGAGGAAGCCTTCCTCCAAGAGTACCATCCGGGACGACGGCAGAAATGGGGGGTGGGAGGAAGCTGAGGCCCAGCGCCAAGCCAAAGGACAGCACAGCAGGTTTGGGGTGGAACTGGGGCAGAAAAGGCAGGGCTGGGTGCCTTGGGCAGGGACAGGGCTCTGGAGCTTACCTGAGAAAGCGAGTCCAGGGTGAGGGGGGGGGATGGGGCTGACAGGCAGCAGAGAGGAGGTGGAGGTGGGACCAGGCCCTGGGGTGGTCACAGCACTGAAGGCGGGTGGGACCAGAGTCATCTGCCTCTGCAGCAGCTGCAGAACAGTGGCCATGTCCGCACTCAGCCGGGTCTCCAGCCTGGGGCAAGAAGGAGGAGGATGCTCTGGCTCTCGGGGATGTGGAGACACCAGTAACTGTGATTCTGGGACCACCCCATGGACGAGCCAGCTGCTCAACCCCAGGCGCCCTCAGCTCCTTCTAGGTGTGCAGCCTGGGTCTCAGCACTGAATGGAAGGAGGAGGTCAAGGTGCAGCACACAAAGGCCTACACAGAACAGACACTCTCCGTTCACTCTGTAACACGGCCAGCAACCCACGGATCACACACACCCCGCTAAGCCCACCCCCCCAACACACACAGCTGGGGGCTAAGCAGGAGCCCAGGAGCCACCCTCACCTGTTGAGCTGCCTCTGAAGGGCATCCAGCTTGCTCTCCACGTCGCCCCGGGGCCTCCGGCAGGGGCTGGACAGAGGGATGTTCAGGAGGCTGGGGGTGGGGGCAGGGCAGCGAGGCAGCTCCTGGTACTGGCGGCCCCGACTGTCCCCCCAGAAGCTGAAGATGTTGGACACTCCTGAGAAGGCACCTGGAGCCAGAGAACTGGGTTGAGACCAGGTCAGATGCCATGCCCCGCCCACCTGAAATGGCCCCTCCCCTACCTGACAGTGGGTTACAAGTGTCACTGCTCTTCTCACCGTCCTCCGTCAGGGGCTCCCCACCCGGCAGCTCTCCGGGGGGCCTGGGGCTGGAGAAGGGCACCAGGCGGAGGGGGCTGGAGCTGCGGCCTGGGCCCTCATCCTCACTGCTCTCAGGGCTGGAGGGGCCACTGGATGGGCTCTCCCCCCACGGCCTCCCTGGCCGGACCCGGCTACTCGGCCCTGCCCCCGCCCGGCCCGGCCCCAAGGCCGACACCTCCCCTGGCTGTTCCGGGTCTGTGGGAAACAGAGAACGGGCCTCAGAGAAGGAAGGAGGCATGGAAGGGGAAGGGAGGGGAGGGGACGGAGCGGGCCTGGCAGAGGACTGTGCCAGGACGCCCTGGTTTGTCCCCGGCTGTTTCTTCTGCTTTTTTCCCCACGCTCTAGCGGGCTGAGAGCTCCCAGGAGCGGGACCAGGTCGTCTCCGACCGCTGACTGCCCAAGCACGGGAGTGGCACTAATGGGCGGGGCTCTCTGCGACCCCCGTCGCTGGCCCCCTCGCCTTCCCCTGTGCTGTCTCTTCGCCCCACATCAGTTCAAGGCAGCCCCCGAGCCGCTTCAGGCCCAAAGAAGCTGAGGCCGGCACTCCCCCGCCCAGGAGGGTGGAAGAGGGCTTCCCGGAGGAGGTGCCAGTTCCAGTGGGCATTAGGGAATGGACAGCGTTTGGGCAGGTGGCGTGAGAGTAGGAGCGCGGAAGTCTGCAGAGCCCAGGTGCAGTTGACACCGCCCGACCCCGCGCTCCGCCCCGCGCTGTCCTCCCGCCTCACCTGGACCCCGCCCACCGCTCGCCCGGGCCCCGCCCCGCCCCGCCCCCGCCTCACCCTTGTCGGTGCGCCGGCGGAAGGACAGCTTGCGCTTGCGCTGTCTGCTGAAGCCGCCCTCCAGCTCCGCGCTGCCGGGAGACCCGGGGATCATGTTGGTCTGGAACCAAAAGCCGTGTCAGGGCCCTTCCGCGTAGACCTGCCCTGCCCGGGCCAGCCCACACCCCCTCATTAACATAGTGAGAAAGCGGGGCCCGGAGCACCCGCCGTGAGGAAGGGCCGGAGCACAGATGTCCCCTCTGCCCTAGGAGAGCTAAGTGAGGCTGGGACTTTCACCTCCGACACCATTTGACAGGCAGGGAAATAGGCCCAGAGAAGTCACACAGTTGGGGGCAGCCACCAGGGTGCAGCCTGCTCAGCGCAGCCCACTCACGTCCCGCAGGTTGAAGGTGATCTCCAGGCTGGACCAGAAGTGGTCAGAGAACTCCGGGTACATGTCCAGCACCTCCAGCAGGTCATCCCGGTGGATCTTGTGCAGATCGCAGTAGGTGAGGGCCCGCACATCCCCATTGGACTTGCCAGGCCGAGCGTACAGGTTTAAAGGCTCTCCAAAGATGTCGTTCTTCCCTGGAGGCCGCCAAGAGTGGGGGTTCAGCCCCTGGGCAGCAGCACAGGCAAAAGGCACCTGTCTTCCCGGCCTTCTCACCCCGGGCTGGGGGCCAGGGAACTCCCCTCAGTCTGATCACCCACCCAACCGCCCCAGCCCCCAGAGCCAGGGAAGCATCAGCCAGCCCCATCTCCCCCCTGCGCCCAAAGGCAGGACTTGTGAGGCATAGTCATCAATGCGGAGGGGGCGGAGGGGGCGGAGGGGGCGGAGGGGGCAGAGGGCTTGGGTCTCCCTGCCTTCCAACAACTGGAAGCAGCCAGCAGGACCAGCCTGGATACCCCTCTCTGCCCATGGTCCTGGCTTCCTTGGGTTCTAAGTCCACTTTTACCCACCCCTCCAAACCCCATGTCCCAAACACTCTCCTGGCCAATCACCGTGCCCTCAGTGTTCTTCGAGCTTACATCATAACACAGTAGGGAGACAAGACCAGCATTTTGTTTGCCAAAAGAAAATAGCATACCATAACTGATCACAGCACAGAACAGATAACACCAGAATGAATCACACATAGTAAAGTTAAGTGTTGTTTAGTGAAACTTTGGTTGTAGTTGTGCTTGGGATGTTTATGGAGTTGAGTAAGGTGTTTGTGCTGAACTGATAAATAAAAATCGAAAATGGCCCACTGTGATGCATCTGCACTAAGGTGTGGCTGCACAGGAGCAAGGGAAGGCAGAGGGCAGGAAGTCCCCCGCCAGGCACGCCTGCCCTGTGTACAAGTGGGATAGAAAGTTAGGATGGGAGGGGAAGAGGGGCAAGACTCTCTTTGCCTTGCAGATGGTGAGGGCTGGGCTGGGCTGTGTCACACGAGGCCACAGGGAACTTAGTAAATTTCCTTAGTAAAATCAGAGGCATAACCTCCCTCCACTGCCCACCTTGGAGTGTTAAAGCAGGTTTGGTCCTGCTTTCAAAGGAAGCAAGAGTGTCGCTGCCTGTGGGGAGAGCCTGAGGGGGGGCAGAATCCAAGAACCCCCAGAGTTCAGCAGCCCCACCCCATGTGGGGCTCCTCTCCACTGTCCCCCTTGGAGGGCCTAAGCTTAGGGGAATTAAAGGAACTCAAGGTCCCTGCAGGCAGTCCTGGGTCCACAGCCCCAACAACTGTGTCCTCGGAGAGCTCAGACCTCTCTCCAGGCACTTCCAGCCCAGCACCTGGTCCCCCTGACCCAGCCCCGTACCCAGGATGGCCACGACGACGTCCCCCCGCAGGATCTCAATGGAGCCCCGGGAGATGAAGTAGAGGGCGGTGAGCAGGTCCCCAGCATGCACCAGCGTGTCGCCTGGCGGGGCATGTGTCGTCTTGAACTTCATGGCCAGGGCCCTCAGGCAGCCCTTGGTGGCCCCTCGGAAAGGCTTGCAGTGCTGCAGCAGTGAGCGGTTCAGATGCAGACAGATGTCTGCCTGCAGGCACTCGGGGAAGCCCTTCAGCACCTGGGGGCGGTGGGCGGGCTCAGCACCCTATCTCCAGGCACCCGGCCCGGAGACCCCGGGAGGAGCATCAGAGGGTCCACCCCTTCTAGCCGTGCGCCCGTGGGGATGATGGCGCCTTGCTGCTCTCGGCCTCCATTTTCTTGGGTAAAGTGTAGAGACTGATCCCTGCCTGGGGCTATTGGAAGGTTTCAATGCTCTGCCTTTGTGCAAGGGCCTGCTTTGGCCTGCCCCGTGGTGAGAGTTCTCCCGGTAAATGAGCTCCATTGTCAAAAGGAGGAGAACATCTCTCTCAGGGGCCTGCTCAGCACTGTGACCCCCCGAACCACAGAGGGTGATGCTGTCAAGGGTGCTCCCTGCAGCCCGCCACCAGCCCTTCTCGAAGACCAGTGGCCTCACCGCGTTCATATCGATGCCATTGGTGTAGGACCAGGCGTGCTGGAAGTACTCCTCCAGGCGCTGGCGCAAGGGGTTGGGGATTTGGTGGAAGCGGATGAACTCCCGCACCCGAAGCATCTGCGTGTGGTAGCGGGCGGTGCCCGAGTACAGCCTCTGGATGATGGCTGACACGTTGCCGAAGATGCTGGCGTACATGAGGGCTGGGGGCGGGGGTGAGTGGGACCATCAGCGTCCGAGGGACCCCGCCCGCCCCTGCACCGGGTCAATGACACACGCAGTCACATCTCCGCGTGAGCACACACAAGACATGCACAAACACAGAAGCCCAGGTGCACGTGCCCTGGGGCTCTGCCTTGTGCCCCTGTCCCCAAACACGCCCCCATGGTAGACCCCGGAGCCTCCAAGTCCCAGGGCCCCACTCCGGCCCATCTGGCATCCTCCCTCTCCTCCATCACGGGCTCCTCCCGTCCCAGACTCTGCTGCTCCCCCACTCCCCGCCCCCCCGCTGCTGCCCCGCCGCCCACCCGAGGGACACACTCACAGCCAATGAGCATGACACAGATGGAGAAGATCTTCTCAGAGTTGGTGTTGGGGGAGACGTTGCCGAAGCCCACGCTGGTGAGGCTGCTGAAGGTGAAGTAGAGGGCCGTGACATACTTGTCCTTGATGGAGGGGCCACCCAGGCCGCTGCTGTTGTAGGGCTTGCCGATCTGGTCACCCAGGTTGTGCAGCCAGCCGATGCGGGAGTCCATGTGTGGCTGCTCCATGTTGCCAATGGCGTACCAGATGCAGGCCAGCCAGTGCGCGATGAGCGCGAAGGTGCACATGAGCAGGAAGAGCACGGCCGCCCCGTACTCCGAGTAGCGGTCCAGCTTCCTCGCCACGCGCACCAGCCGCAGCAGCCGCGCCGTCTTCAGCAGCCCGATCAGCTGGGGGGGGGGGGGGCGGGGGGGCCTTCGGTGGGGGGGCAAAGGAGCAGGCGGGGGGCACCGCAGCCCTCGGGGTCACTGGAAGTAAAATCCCCAAAGACTTCCTCCCAGAACCTCCTCATGATTGAAGCCCCTCCCATTCCCTAAGCCCAGCACAGAGTCCCATTCATCTTTGTGCTAGCTCTGCAACAAAGGGCTCATCTTTGTGACAGAGGGCTCATGGGGTCCCCCCGCTGAGAATGGAACTCTGAAAGGTACAACACCCACCCTAAGGGGACTGGCCAGAACTCCCACTGGTTCCCAGGCCACTTCTGTGTGATTAGAACCTGGCGGCCTCTTTGGATAGACAAACAGAAAAAGGCGGCCCCTCTGGACCTCTACCTGGCAAGTGGCTCACATGGAGAGGGGTCGTGGCCATGGGTTAGCGGAGGCACCTGCCATGCCCCCTTTCTCTCACTACCCCTGTACCCCACCATCTCCTCTCCTTTTCCAGGTGCCCTCCCAGCCTCTGCCTCCCTGCCAACTAACCTCCTCAGAGCCAGAGCCAAAGATGAGCAAGTCGAAGGGGATGGCAGCCACCATATCGATGAGGAACCAGCCCTTGAAGTAGTGGACGGCGATGCGGCCAGGATGGCTGACCACCTCCTCATTGGCATTGACGTAAGTAGTGCGGAAGTTGATGAGGATGTCCACGATGAACATGATGTCCACGATGAAGTCCACCACGGCCAGAGGCTGGCAGGCGTAGCCACAGTCGGGGGCCGGGGAGCCCTCTTCCGTCTCCTTCAGCAGGAAGGCGGCCGAGTAGGGTGTGAAGACAGCCGTGTAAATGACCAGCAGCAGGATGAGCCAGTCCCACACGGCCTTGAAGGGGCTGTAGTGCAGGATGGTCCAGCGGTGGATGCGCGGTGCCTGCAGCTTATACTCTGGCAGCACGTCGGCGCCCAGGGACAGGACCTGGACAGGCAGGGAAGGCAGAGGTGAAGGAACGCTGTCCCACTGGAGTCTGGGCCAGGGGAGGACAGGCCATGGGATCTCCAGGGTGGGAGCAGACGTCATCTCTGCTGGGGCCGCCAGAGAAGAGACCAAGCAGAGTAAGGGAGAAGCCAGTAAGTGTCGGTCAGGATGCCCATCCCTCAGCCAAGTGGCCATAGCCACCGCCCACCTTGGGACTCAGGCACTACTCTTCCCCATGCGGCACGCAGACCGCTGTCTGACGATCTGAGTTCAGGGCACCAGAAAGTAATATCCAGATGTACGGCTCCCCTCCCAGCAACGCACAGCCATACCTCTGGTAACTTCCCCACGCGACCTTGCCCACCGCCCCCAAACACCACATAGACCCCACCACCACACACACACACACACTCACTCACACCATGATGCCAGTATAGAAAATGCTCCAAGGGCTAAGACTCCAAGCCTGGGTGATAACCCCAGGAGGCATAGTTCGACACATAAAATGGGGGGTGGTCACTGCCGTTCCCATAGCAGTACCACTCCTGGTGACCCGGGCACTGAGAGCCTAAAGGTCCCTTTGCCACTGGCCCAAGGGTACCAGCCACCCAGACTCAGGCCCCTTGGCTTCCCTTGGGGAGAGACCAAGACACACACCCCCGCCGCTCCCCAGCCCCGGCCCCAGACCCAGGGCAGCCCTCAAGCTCTGCCCCCCCACGCTCCTCCAAAGTCCCACAGAAGACCTAAACCAGCCACAGATGTACCCACATGTGCACAGATGGACGTGCACACCGGCGAATGTTCCCAAGCGTCCTACCCAGCCCCGCACGGGCTCAACGGCCAGGCAGAGGCAGGCCTGCCATCCACCCCAAAGAGCCAGCAGCTCGTGCCATTCTCCTCCCAAGCCGAACCAGAAAGAACTGAGGCCAGACTTCCCACACTGGGCCAGGAGCCTGTCCCCTGTTGCCTCCCCCTGCCCCCTAGAATCCTCCCTCACAGACATCTGACTCACCCCCAGACTCTGTCCCTAGGCCCTCCAGGCCTGGTGCTGCCATCCCCAGGCAGCCAAACCCAAGGCCTCACCCACACCCTTGAGAACCAAGGTTGCTGGTCCCACTCCAGGAAGCACTGAGTGCCGGGGCCCCACATCCTCGGGCCTCTGGACCAGGAGCGAGTCAGGGTGGGGGGAACCCCCAAAGATACCCATTCATACTCAAGCCAGGGATCCCGGGGACCCACCATCCCCAGATAGACTCTTCGGAGCCTTAGAGGAAGTAACTGGAAGTTAACGCGGGCCATGGTTAGGGGTTTGGCCACCCTCAGGGAGACATGGCAGCTCCAGAGACATCTGACGGCTGGGGGAGCAGCTGTGCCCTGCCTTCACCCCAAGCTGCTTGCTCCTTAAGGCAGAGAGCATGAGGCAATGGCCTTTCGAGGGTCAAGTGAGAACTGGAGAAAGAACCGGCCAGGGCCCCCACAGACAAGGGGGCGGAAGGTAACTGCCCCTGGAAGGGGCTCCTCCCCAAGCCTGAGAGGCCAGGCCCCCTGGGGGCTGTGTTGGATCACACCCACAGCACCACCCTGCCCCTCCCTGAATCTGAGCAAGACCTGCACAGCGCCCCTGCACAAATGCACACTCGTGGGACAAACCTGAGACTCAAGGCCTGGGTCCACAGACCTCATCGGACAGGGGCCAGGCCCTGCTCTGCAACCACCGGCTTACCGTATGGCCTTGGCCCAGGTCTGTAACCCCCCTTGACTTCTGGTTCCACAGAATACTGAAGCTTATTTAAGTAAACCAAATCCTGGGTCCTCACCTATGGGTAGGATTCTTCCCCGCCTTACATCTGTTCCCCAGCTGGAAGGAGCACATGAGCCAAGGCAGGGAGTTCAGGTGGCAGAGGAGTGGGATTCTCAGACTCACTCCTAAACCACCTGCAACTGCCTGGAGCTTGCTCCCGGCTGACAGAAGCCTGGGGGCAGACAGGTGACTCCCAGGATTAGCCTACAGAATAATCAGCCTGGGGGGAAGGCAACACAGCCCCCAGCTCCTCAGGCTGCCCGGGAAGAGGTAATCCAGGTGGCTGAGCTCTGCCCGCTGCTATCCGGTGGCCTGTGACCTCACACGCTCCTCAGCCTCAGCCTCCAAATCTGGACCCCTGAAGCAGCCCAAGCCTCCTTCCCCCCCGCACAGTGTCCAAGCCAGCACACGGCAGGGAGCATTAGGGTCCCAGAGCTTTGCTGGCTGGCCTCTCACTGTCCCACCATGCTCTTCTCCTCCCCGTGTGCCCACCGTCATCCTCTCTGGGCACCCATTTCATTCCTGTTCTCCCTCTCCTCCTTTTGTATTTAGAGCCAGGACCGTGGGCCACAGAAGCCCTGGGAGAGGGGAAGCCCTGGCAAGAAAAACACTGTCCACCCAGGCCCGGCAGGCCTGGAGAGCGAGCAGGGGCCAGAAGTGGGATGAGCAGAGCTGCAGACCCCATGGCTCCCCAAACCGTCCTTCTCAGAAGCCCTCTCCCGGCCCGGCCCTGGGAGCCAGAGCCCTCCAGGCCGCACCAACTTGCCAGCGCCTGTCTGGGTGCCCCAGCCCAGGGAGGGAAGGGGAGTGGCTTGGGGGGGGCGGTCACCTACCTCCTGGGCCACCAGGCTGGAGATGCGCACGGCCCGCCTCACCCGGCCTTTCTGGGCCCTGGACTGCAGAGCCCCTGTCCCGCTCGCCTTCCCTGCTGGGGCCGCCATGGAGGACTTGGCTCCCCCCAGCCTGCCTGCCCTGGAGCCCGAGGGCCCGGCCAGCGCCTCACCTGCACCCCAGCAGCAGTCCCAGCCCAGGCTGCGCCCCAGAGACTGGCGGCCTGGCTTCCAGGGCAGCCTCTGGCATGAAGCCAGGGTCGCTGGGGCTGGGTCCCGGGGCCGGGTCACCCAGGCAGTGAGTGTGGACGGCAGCCCGCCTGGGTCGGGCTGCCCATGGCCCCCTGGTGCGAGCCCCGCTGCCAGGGTGCTGCGCTCTGCCCGCAGCGCCGCAGTCGGAACCTCAGCTCCTCAGCTCCTCAGCCGGCCCCTCCTCCCAGGTCCCCACCCCCACCCTGCCACACTGGGCTCCCCCGCCCCGCCCGTGCTGGCCAGCGGCCCCCTCCCCCGCGGCCCCGATCAGGGCTCCTACTGCAGCCGCTCCCGCAGCCCACGCCCCTCCCCCCCCCCCCCCGGGAGCCAGGCCTGTCACCGCAGATTAATGGTCTCCCCGACACCCCCGCCCCGCCGGTCCAGTGCCCAGCCAGCCAGAGTCAGACAGACACCCAGAGATGGAGAGACCGCCTGGTGACAGGCAAAGCCAGGAACACACGCGCATGCTGCCACATACAGACCACGCAGAGACCACACCGCGACAGGCACTCGCTGTGGGCCCCGGAGCAGGGCAGACACCCGGGCTCCAGGTGGGAAGAGAGGCAGAGGCGGGAGCGGGAGAGGGGTAGGCGGCCAGATATGGGGCCTGGGGTGAGGGGGAACATTCTAGAGTCAAGGCCAAGGGGCTGGAGACCTGGCAGGAGCCCAGAGAGCCAGAGGCAGCGGGAGCAGGGCCAGGAGGAGGGCCGAGGAGGCCGGCAGCGACAACAACAAGCGAAACGGGGCAGCTCCCTCATTCGGGCCAACTCAGGGAGCTGCTGTGGAAGGGGCAGGAGGGAGCCACAGACTGAGGCTCAGCAGGTGTGGGACGGTGGCCCCCACTGTCCCGGGCTCCTCACCTACTGCAGGGATCCCCACTCCTGACCCTCTCCTCCGACCCCACCCCCCAAGGCCAGGAAGGAGTTGGAATGGACTGGGCCGTAGGGTTGGTGCCAGCAATCTTGCTGCCAAGAGGGGCCAGGAGACCAGGCTGGTCGTGCCACCAGACAGTGTCGGGCAATGCCCCCAAAGGCTGGCGGTCTTCTCTGGCCCAGGATTTAGGGACCTCGTCCCTCTGTATCTGTGCACCGACCATCATACACTCCCCTCCCGACTTGGGAAGGAAACTCCCCTGTCCCGTGGTTTGGGGACGGATGGGCACCTCCAAGCCATTCTGGCGCTAGCATAGGATCCCCACCCTAGCTTATCACATTGGCCTAGAAGAATTGGGGACCTTGACTTTGACCTCCATGGCCCCTTCTAATTTGAATTCTCCCATAGGTCTGCCCCTACCCTGCCCCATACCTTCTTTACCACATCCTGTGAGCAGACCCCATCACGCCCCTGTGACTGCCTTCTCCGGCCCACCCTGCCTCAACTGCCCTGTCCTCCCTGTGCACCATCAACCTGTTCTCTGTATCTGTCCTGTCCCAAGTTCCCTGCCCTTCCTCTCTTTTCTTCCCCTCCCCTCCCCTGCAGTCTCCCTTTCTCAGGACCTCTCAGATTTGTTCTCTCTCACCCCAGCTCTGGAACCCCTCCCACCCCCACCTCCAGCCAGTGGGTCTGCCCACCCTCAAGAAGCCCTTACTGACTGGACCCCTCCACCACCCACCTTGGACCACAGCCCACTCCCACCACCTCTAAGCTCCTCCAAGGTGAGAGGAGAGCCAGGGAGCCAAGCACCGACCTGGGTGACCTTCTCAGTGACATTGTGGGTCCGCTCCTTTATCTTCGGTGCTATGATCTCCCGGTCACTGGTGGGCGAAGCCAGGAAAGGGTCCCCCTTGAGGTCCACAAAGTTGAGGGTGATTTGGGGAATCTTGCTAATGGTACGGTAGCGCACGAGGTCGGAATCTGACGTGGAGTTGAGCAGGCCGCCGCGCAGCGGGTGCATGGCCCCTGAAGTGGAGGGGAAAGTCACATCAGGGGGGCAGGCGGGGGAAGGGGGGTGTTGCACGGCCCAGGGGGTGGAGGGCAAAGCTGGGTCCGGGGGACAGGCTGAGGAGGAGACCAGGCTCTTTGTGAACTAGGCCACGGGATACCGTGAGTCAATGAGGTCAACTCAGGAGACAGGCAGTCACTGAGAAACAAGGCCAGAGTCCTGGCCACGGGGAGGAAGCGTGCCACCGCACAGCCAGGATATGACGGAGGAAGAAGATCCTCCATAGGGTCTGTTCAGCGGGCACTGGGCACCGGCCAGAGGGCCAGGTGGTAGCCGGGACCCAGAGGCCTCTCCTGCCCTCCACACTCCCCAAGGCCATCCCTGCTCCGGGCCGTCCTGGGAGAGGGAGCTCCACCAGCCAGCAAAGGCTCTGTGAGTGGAAGAATGTAATGGGATGAATGGACATTTAATGGAGTAAAAGGCCACTTAATGGGATTAAGTAAGTGCTTAATGGGATTTCCATCTCCCAGGCACACAGGCCGGGGCTGAGAGGGGGGCAGCTGAGGGCCCGAATGGGGCGGGCCTGGCGGGCGGGGAAGCGTCGGGGGCAGGTCCCGCAGGTCCCGCAGGGCTCCTGGGCCCTCACCGGTGCTGGCGTGGCGTGGGGGCGGCGGCAGCCCCGCGCGCATGGCTTCGATGTCGTCAGCCGAGGAGGCGCGGCGCACGCTGGCGCAGCTCTCCCGGGAGCGCGTCCGGGCCAGGCTGCAGCTGGAGCCCGAGGCGTCGGGGTTGAGGCTGTGCGCCCGGGGTGACGGGTGCGGCTCGGGCGCGCCGGCAGAGGCAGGCGGGGAGCTGGAGCCCACCAGCGCACACCGCTCCTCCGCCGGCCCGAGCCCCGCCACGTGGTTGTCCATGGCCGGCACCTCATCCAGGGCCAGCGACTCGCGGCTGGGCGCCGCAGGCGTCAGGTCCACGTCCACCACCACGGCCCCCGGGGCGCCCGCACTGCCCGCACCGCCTGGCCGCGCGGAGGACTCCCGGGCGGTCAAGGCCAGCAGCGCAGGCAGCTTCAGGCGGAAGGTCTTGGCTCGGCCTGCGGGAAGAGGGGAGGCAAGTGGCCACGGAGACCGCAGGACAGCAGCCCAGAGCAGGGAAGCCTGGGAGCTGGAGCCCCAGCCACCAAGGGGAGGCAGGTGGAGAAGCGGGAGCCCTGGTAGCCGGCACCCCTTCACCCCAACTCCCACTGCACCGAACTCAAGTCTCAAAAGACCTCCAGAAGACAATCTTATCTAAGGCTCTGACAGTACCTCACAGGTCATGGTGGGCTCTGCATAAACCATGCATGACTCTCACAACTGTGCTGGTGGGTGTCATTATCCCCAGTTTAGACTGGAGTTGTGTGATGTGCTAGAGGTCACACAGTAAATGGCAAGGCCTGCATTTGCATGGAGGAGTAATGCCATGGCCTTCAGCCACACCCTGCCATACGCTGGCGTCTTATAGACCGACCCTGGAAAACAGGTAAGGCCACTGTCCTTAAGACCGCCTTCTTGGAGCTTGAGAAACCAAGAGCTGGAATCTTTTGCCAAGACTCTGAGGGAAAAATTAAAATTAAACCCAGGATGTCATGAAGGAAGGGGGAGCCTTTACGTTATGGGAGAACGAGACGAGGCGTCCGTGTCTCCAGCCATGGTGAGCATTCCCCTCGACTCCTCTTCCCAATCAGCCACGGCCAGAGCAAGGAGCTGGCCAGTCCAGGAACAAGGCCCAGGGACCCGAAGCAACACAGGGAGGGGAGTTGAGTCCCTAAGACACAGAGCCTTCTGATGAGCTGGGGAGCCACTCCGAGGTGGCCAGGGCCATGTGGGAAGGGTGAATCCCCCATTCCTGGGGCTCAACACAGGACCACTCCAGGAACCCAAGCAGGGAGGGCTAGGAATCCAGGTGCAGTCCTGTCCCAAGGACCTGTGAATCTAGGCTCAATCCGTCACCCCACCCCTGTCTGTCCATCCTGAGCCATATGGGACTAGGCCATATCCTTGGTGTTCTCTCCCCAATATCTGAAGGGAGCACCCCCCCAACATCCCTTCCTGCAGAGCACTGGCCTTGGGGAGTCTCAAGGCCTCAGGAAAGGGACCTGAGAGCATGGCTGCACTTACCTGGAGCCAACCAGCTGCTGGGGGGGCCACGGTGATTGGTGTCATGGGCCGGGCTCCCCACCATGTCCTTTTCCATCACCACCTCGAAATTGAGGATGAACATGATGACAGCTCCATCTTCATTCTTCACGGGCACCACATCCACCAGGCACAGGAAGCAGCTCCCTGCAGAGCAGAGGACTTGGCCACTGGGGCACCAGGGCCCCTCGGGTGGGCAGAGCAGAACCCGACGGGGCCGGTCCATGCCGGCCCCACGGGCCCCATACCCATTTCCTGGCCCCTCCTCCGTGGTGTCTCCTGCCCAGACCCCTCCTTCGGCCATGTGCCTGCCACTCTGAGCTCCTTCCCTCCATCTGTCCACTCCAGCATGCTGCTTCTTGTGAGGGCCTCTCTGCTCGTCCCTCCCTAGCCTCTCAATCTTTCCTTGCTGCCCCTCGTGCCAGGCAGTCTAGCACTGCAGGGAAGCCCACAGACTTCAGGCCCAGGACCTCCAGGCTCCCATTCCAGTTCTGCTGCTTTGTCACTTACGCTTTTTTCCCCCCTTAATGATTTAGCCTCCCTGTGCCTCATCTTCCTCCCCTCTGAAATGGGAATGATAATCACTCATTTCTCATGTGTTGTAAAGATGAAACAAGTCAGTACATGCCAAGTACCTGGTGTGGCCTGGACAGGTAGAGGGGTCAGCAGTCCCTCTGTCTCTGACTGCTCTCCCCACATTAGCACCAACTGCTGTGCCCATCCACGGCAAGGTGGGTTCAGACGTTGAGGGCAAGAGTCTCAAAACCATTACCGCAATTTGGTATTGCCACAATATCCAAGCATGTCATTTTGTGTTTCACAAAAGGATTGGTCTGATATTTATAGAAATAAAGCAAGTGATCTTTCAACAAAGAGTTGAGAAGCACTGCTTCTAGAACTTTTGTTTCTGTTTCTCATTTTTCTCTCTTGTTCCTTGACTTTTTTCTTCCCTTCCCAATCTCTCAATCTCTCTCTCTCTCTCTCTCTCTCTCTGGCCACCAGAGCCCCTATTCCAGGTGAGATCAGTTCCCCAGGCCAAATGCACCCAGTCCACCTCTGCTCCTTGCCAGAACACTGCCCCCTCACCCCTCTCTCTGTCGCTTTTTTTTTTTTTTAAAGATTTTATTTATTTATTTGACACAGAGAGAGCGAGCGAGAGAGAGACAGAGAGCAAGCACAAGCAGGGGGAGCAGCAGGCAGGGGAGAAGCAGGCTCCTCGCTGAGCAAGGAGCCTGATGTGGGGCTCGATCCCAGAACCCTGGGATCCTGACCTGAGCCAAAGGCAGAAGCTGAACCGACTGAGCCACCCAGGCGCCCCGATCTCTGTCGCTTTCTGAAAGAGACCCTGGCTACGGCCATACCACCCTGAACGCGCCCGATCTCGTCTGAAAGAGACCCTGGCAGTCTTAGCCTCTGCCTAAGGCCCAGCTCAGAACCCCCACCCACAGGAAGCTCTCCTGGATGAAACATCCTGTTCCTCCTTCTTTATGGCCCCTACAGGGACCAGACATGTTCCTCATCTCCCTCTCTTTCTGAGGCAGAGACTTCTTTCCTTCCCTTGGCTCCCCCTCATCTGTCTTCTGTGAACTGTAGGGGCCTAACTCCCCAGTGTCTGCATCCCGTCTGAAGGGCCCAGCACCTAGAACAATGCACCAGGGAGGAGGCCCTGGCAGCAGGTGTGAGGGATGGAGTAGTGCTGACAGTGGGGAAAGGGTCAAGAAGGAGAAGGGTGGAGAGCAAGTGCGGGTGGTGAACTGAGTCAAGGAAGAGGCCAACAAACTTGGGGCCGGCAGCCTCAGACTTGAGCTAGTGCTTGATGTCTGCCAACAAGGCTCTGGGCGCCAAGCCTCAGCTGAGCAGGCCAGGTGCAGAGGGCCCGAGTCCTGGGAGATGCTCCCTGGCTTGCGGAGGACTTGCAGGGGACAAGGCCAGGAGAGGCAGGCAGATCAGCACTTCTAAGGGCTGTGGGATCAAGCTAGCTGAAGGAGGTCCTCTGAAACCAACTGCAACAGGACAGCACTGGGTTGAGGGGGGCTGGGCCAGGGGAGGGGCTGGCCAGGAATTCTCCACCCTGCCCTGAAGCCCTTCCACTCACCACATCCTGGCTTGGCCTATGGGACCTGAGCTGGGGGCTCTGTCTGGGTCTTCCTCCAGCAGCTGTCCCCTGACCTCCGGCCTCTGACATGGCCTGGCTAAAGCCAGGCTGTGGTGTCGGGCGCTGCAGGGGGCCGGGCCCAGCTGGAGACCGTTTGGCACCCAGACAGCCCGCCTTGAGTTTATGCCCTAATATGGTGATGGCCGGCAGCGGCATGAACAGGGACTGGCCCTCATCAGGACTAAGAAGAGGCCAGAGACCAGGAAACCTGAGCCCTGGAGACCCTCAACACCCACCCCTGGCACCCCAGTGATCCAGGCCCCTGATTCTCATTCCTCACGAGGAAACTCGTCTCAGAGAAGTCCACGAGTCTGGAACCCAGATGAGCCCACCCCTTCAGGATGGCCTGGGGATTCTGCCCCCAACACAGAGCCCCAGGAGTCTGAACCCCAGGCCTCAACAGCCCGTGCCCACTCCCTTCAGGCTTCTCAGCATTCTGCATCTCAGGTAGCCCAGGACCCTGGCATCCCAAACTGCCACCCCACTGCCTGCCGGGGCTGCAGAAACTCCAGCCGCAAGCCCCCTCGCAGTATAGACCAGCTCCCCACTCCAGACACACACTCACACAAAGCCCCCTTGGCCCTCTCCCTTTGTCGACATTCAAGGAATTTTTCCTTTCAAATAACCCTGTCAAAGCCCTGGTTATTCCAAAAATGTGAACTGGAGCCCTGCCTGAGGGCTGTGGGGATGGGGGGAGGAGGGGTAGGCTCCAGCGGCTGTTTTCAAGGGGGCATGGAAGGAAGAAGGAGAGCCGTGGCCCCAACTCAGCCAGGGCTCTCTGAGGCTCTACCTCCCACCACCCTGCTGGGTCGGCTGGGTCCTCCACGGACTGCCCTATCACCCATCCCCGGCTCTTCAGCCAGAGCGGCCGGTAGCCCCCATCCCGTCACTGGCTGGCCTTATGGGGGGGGGGGGCGTCGCTGAGGGCAGCTGAAGGTCAGACAGGACAGGGGTGGGGGCACAGGGACAGCCAGAGGTGGGCATCAGCACAGAGCGGATTGCAGCCGGTGGCTGGTGGGGCTCTGACCTTCTCACAACTTCACAGCAGGGAAGAAATGTCCAGAGTCCGCGGCTCAGCTGCCTCCGGGGGAGCCCTGGGCGGGCACTGCACACACACAACGGTCCCTCACCCTCCCCTAGCCCCGCGCCTACCTGCCCCCCAGGGCCCTGCCCATCACTCTGCTCCGCTTCCTCTTCCGACCTCGGTCTGCCCCCAGGGCAGGCAGCTCCCCCTGGAGCCGAGGCGGACAGGACCCAGAGCTGGGCCGGGCTGCAGTTCCGCCTGGAGCCACTCTGTGGCAGGAACGGCCCACTCTCCCGAGGCCGCTGGCGCCAGGAGCGCGCCAGGAAGGGACAGACAGGAGTGGAGCTGTAGGAAGCCCACACCGCCCACAGAAAGGCCGTGAGGTTCCCCGACGCAAAGGGAGGGCGCAGGCTGTGCAGTCGGGTGGCCTCGGCTCATTGCTTCAGAATGACCTTGGGCAAGTCACCTGCCCTCCGCGAGCCTCCGGGTGCTCCTCGGTGACACAGGAAGATCACGCCCACCCCACGGGGCTTGAGGGATGAATGGCATGATATATGTGAAGCAGGAGCTGGGCCCAAGGGCAATCTTGATAAATGGCAAGAGGAGGAAAGGGAGAGGGCCCTGGGCCAGCCTGGTTCACGTGGCTGCTGCTGAAGAATCCCCCACTCACATCCTCCCCAACCCTCAGCCCCAGCTGAAGACTCTGGAAGGCTGGGTGTCCAGCCTTCGCCTGCCTCCTGGAGCTTGGGGCACCTGGGCCCTGTGGGGATGGACACGAGGAACGGGGAGGCCATTGGTGATTGATAGGCATCCTCTGACAGGCTCCTCTGTGCCTCAGATCCTAATGGCCCATGGAGGTCGTGCAGCTCCCCACAAGTCACGAAGGAGGGGAGAAGGGATGGGTGGGGGAGGGGACACATTCCAAGTGTAGCAGGTACAGTTCCTCCGGACCCCTGCCATCATCCACCAGAACACAACACTGGCTTTCCCTGGTACCACCCCACACCCAGCAGGGCACCCAGGGGCAATGTCCCTACCCCGCATCCCAACCCATCCAGGGGTCTGAGACCCCACCCACAGTCCCAAACCCAATTTCCCACTTCTGGGCACCCCTGGCCTTGGTGTGGCTCCAGGCTCGGCTTCAACAGGGCAGGCCTTACCTTTCAGGGCAGCACGGGGCCGGCGGGGAAAGGGAGGACTGCAGGTGACCCTGAGTGTCCTTGGACAGGCTCCTCAGGTCAGAGGCTCTGGTTGCTCATCTGTAAACTAGATGTCATCCTTGTTCTTTTGAGCATGGCTCTTTGTTCCTCACAAACATTCCCTGAACACATACATGTGAGCATTTGGGGTGTCAGGAACAAGACAGGCCTGGCACCTGCCCTCACTGAGTCAAGAAGTCAGAAGGAACCCAATTCAGAGCCCAGCATGAAATGGGGGAAGGGAGAGTCACTCAGGCAGAGGGAGGAGCCCACGGAGCCGAGCTGATCTGCCCCAACCAGCAGCTGGGGAGACCCAGGCAACTGCTGTGTGACTGTGGGCATGTCACCCACCTCTCTGAGCTTCAGTTTCCCTGCAGCTTGTACTGCAGGGACAAGTGATTCCTGCCCTGGGTGCCAGATGAAATGACAGATGGCCTTATGGAAGCATCCAGAGCTGTAACGAGGCAGGGTGCCGGGTCCCTGCAAGGAAGGTGACCTCGGGGAGGCAGCCATCCTCACCCCGGTCGCCTCCCTGCCTGGCTCCCGGCAGGAGGAGCTGGGCCCAAAGTCACACTGAGGGCAGGAGGCTGGGGCTCCAGTCCTCCCTGTCCGCCCCCAGGCAGAGAGGCTGTCTCCAGCGGCCCAGGGCTGTGCAGTGTCAGGTTATATTTAGCCTGGTGGCGGCGACAGGAAGATGCAGCAGGAGCTGCTCCTGGCCAGGGGCCACCGTGTCGCTAACACCGCTCTCATGGGCAGCTGGGGGCCTAGGGAAGGCCAGGGACATTGCAGGCCCAGGGGACAGAGTAGGGAAGCCTGAGAGGCCAGCCTGTGAGTGTGTGTGTGTGTGTGTGTGTGTGTGTGTGTGTGACAGAGACAGAGAGACAGAGAGAGAGAGTCCTCTGCCCCTGACTCCAGGAGCTGAGCAATGCAGAATGCCCACTGCAGGGCAAGAGTTAGGGAGCCATGATACAGACCCCTCCCCCAGCCTGTCCAGCCTGACATCTGCCCAGGGATTTATAGGGTCATATAGAGGGCCTCAGGGGCCTCTGTGCAGTGGTCCAGACCACCACCCCCTCCCCTGCAAACCCCCTGCAGGCAGCCTGCCTGGGCCACCTTTCCCCAGGGACACTGGAACAGCGTCAAGAGAAGAAGAGTCCTTTCTAGACAAGCTCTGGGTCCCAGCCCCATCAACCTCCTGGGACACAGCCACATGTCTATAAACGGGGAGCCATGACCTTGCCCTGCCCCCAGAAGTCTTGGGAAGGTGAAACAAGGCCACGTTCACATGGGGAAGGCTGTTCTCCAGTTCCGTTCTCTTTCCCCTCCTCCAAGCTTTACCTTCCCCCTCCTACTTCCTGGAGTCTGCCCCTCCACCCCCACCAGAATCCTTCAGAAGCCCCCTGATCCCAACCACCTCAGAGGAGCCCCCTGATCCCAACCACCTTTCAGCCTGCCCTCCCATCCCTGCTGGGGCCTAGACGCTGCCTCAGAGCCCCTTTGGTGCACCCCAGCTTCACCTGGCACTCCCACTCCCCAGAGCCCCCAGCCCTCTTCCCTCCAGCTCTTGCCATCCTGCTAGGACCCGCAGGACTCCCCTCTACAAAGATGTTACTGACTGCTCCATCTGGCCCCCATGACGCTTCTCGTTGAGAATTTCTAAAACTATATTCCTAATTTAGGAGATAATTGTATACTGGCTTCTGGGGTGAGCTTTCCTTCTTCCCAGCACCCCCACCCAAGATGGAGCCCTGAGGCCAGGGCCAGCCTGGCTTCACAGAAGGTACCGGGTAAGCAGATGTCCAAGGACTGGTCCTCAGGGCAGCAACCTGCACTTAGGTGAGTGTGGACAGCATGATCTCCCCACCCTGCAAGCTCCCTTTCAGATCCAGGGAGACCAAGTGGCCTTTCACAACAGAATTTGCCCATTTCAAACCCATCCTGAGTCTAGAGAGTGGTTGGAACCACAGTGACAATCAAGGTGTCTTTTGTGGAAGTGCTATTAAATCTTATCATCAGAATGAAGGGGCACCTGGGTGGCTCAGTCAGTTAAGCGTCTGCCTTCGGCTCAGGTCATGATCTCAGAGTCCTGAGATCGAGCCCCATGTCGGGCTCCCCGTTCAGCAGGGAATCTGCTTCTCCCTCTCCCTCTACCCCTCTCCCCTGCTTGTGCTCTCTTTCTAGCTCTCTCTCTCTCTCTTAAATAAATAAATAAAATCTTAAGGAAAAAAAAAAAAAAAACAGAATGGAACAGGAAGGCTGGTGGCCCAGGAACCAGGACAGGGGACCAGAGCAGAAGGCTCAAAGGCATGGTGTTTCTGAACCTCAGACCCCTACCAGCACTCCTCACTGTGACTCCCACACAGCCTGCCACTGGGCAACAAGGACACCCAGCCGAGATCCACCAGGAAACAACCTGGGCTTCCTGCCCGCCTCTCCAGGGCTCTGCAAGCCTCTAGAACTCTGTGCCCACCTTGGCTCCCAGCACACCCCAGAGAGCCAGGGGATGCCCTGAGGACACCCATCCCAATTCCAGCTCTCCCATCCATCACCCAGGCAGCCACGGCTTCTCAATCATCACTAGGAGAGCTGTAATCCCTCCAGGATTCGCCCAGCTCCCAGGATGCTGGGACAAAGAACAAAATCCAAGTGCACGTGGAACGTCCTGAGAAGTCAGATGCAACGTTCCACCAGCAAAACTATGGCAATGACCCAAACATAGAGAAAACCGGCATTATCTGCAAATGATAGGATCATCTCCCCGGAGAACCAACAAAATCAACAGATAAACAATTAGAACAAATAAGAGAGCTCAGTGAGGCTCCAGACGCAAGGTCAGCAACAAAACGAACAGTATTTCTCTCTACCAGCACAAAGCTATTAGAATAGGTAGTCAAAAATAAGGTCTCTTTCGTAATAGCAACAAAAACTGTAAAGTAACTAGACTTGACCAAGAATGCACAAAGCCTTGGGGGGTGGGGGGGACTTTAAACTAATAAAGCATACAGAAACGATCTGATACATGGAGAGACAGTCCAGGCTCCTGGATGGGACAAATATTATATAGATGTCAATTCTCCCCAAATTAATCTATAAAACTAATCTAATTCCAATCAAGATTCTAGTGGGAGTTTTCTTTCCAGGAACTCGAAAAACTTTCTCTAAAGTTCATAAAGAAGAAGAGAGGTCTGCAAATTCCTAAGTCAATCTTTAAAAAGGAGAAAGAGGGAAGATTTGCCTTTCAGATACTAAGACATACTAAATGCCATAGTTGTTATTCTAGTGTGGTTTTGATGCAAGAATGGACAAATAAATGTTTGGAGCAGAATAGAGAGCTCAGGGGCGCCTGGGTGGCTCAGTTGGTTAAGCGACTACCTTCGGCTCAGGTCATGATCCTGGAGTCCCGGGATCGAGTCCCGCATCGGGCTCCCTGCTCGGCAGGGCGTCTGCTTCTCCCTCTGACCCTCCTCCCTCTCATGCTCTCTATCTCATTCTCTCTCTCAAATAAATAAATAAAATCTTAAAAAAAAAAAAAAGAATAGAGAGCTCAAAGACAGACCCACAGATAGATGGGCAATTAGCTTATGATAAAGGTGGCCCCACGAATCGCTGGAAAAGAACAGGCTGTTTACTAGGTGTGTTGGGAAAATTGGCTCACTACACGGAAAAAAATACAACCTGATCCCTACTTGACACCAAAGAGGGAAGCTCAGGATGGACGAAAGCCAACCGAGAAAGGTAAAACAATTAAATTAATAGAAGAAAATGGACCGCTCTGCAACCTCAGGATGGTGAAGAATTTCTTAAACAAAACTTCCAAAGCCCAAACAAAGCTAAAAATCAATTAATTTGGGGCGCCTGGGTGGCTCAGCTGGTTGGGCGACTGCCTTTGGCTCGGGTCATGATCCTGGAGTCCCAGGATCGAGTCCCGCGTCGGGCTGCTCAGCGGGGAGTCTGCTTCTCCCTCTGACCCTCCCCCCTCTCATGTGCTCTCTATCTCTCTCTCATTCTCTCTCTCAAATAAATAAATAAAAATCTAAAAAAAATCAATTAATTTGTAGCAATATGAAGTGTCTTTGTTGGATAAACTTAACAGACTGGGAGAAGATATTTGCAAAATCTCAATTCAACAGAAATTAATATCTAGAATCCATATTTTGAATATCTAACTGTAAGCATCTGTATTTCTAGAATACAAAAGCAACTCCTGCAAATCACCGAGAACAAAAGACAGCAACTTCACTAGAAAAGTGAGTAAGGATACAAGCAGGCAACTCACAGGGAAGTCAACATGAAAGGTGATCAAGCCTGAGATTCCAGGATTCACACAATATCAAAGAAATGCAAATTAAAGCAGCAAATTATCACTCTCACCTATTAGGTTGGCAAAAATTAGAAAAGCGGATAAGGCCAAGTGTGGCAGGGCTACGGGGGAACCAGGAATCTGGTACTCTATTTAGGAAGGTGGTGATGGGGGGGTCGCCATTCTGGTGCCCAATCTGGACAGCGCTTAGTTGAATTAAGTGTCCACATACCCCGCGATCCAGCAATTCCACCCCTAGGGATGCATCCCAAAGACATCCTCACATGAGTGCAAAAGGAGCCATGGCTGAGGATGTTCACTACATTATTTATGGAGGAAATCTGGAGATAGCTGCCCCAGAGAGTGGGCAGGTAAACTCAGGTGGGTACACATCATGGAGTATGAAGCTACAGGGGCACCAGGATGGCTCAGTCAGTTGAAACGTCCAACTCCGGCTCAGGTCATGATCCCAGGGTCCTGGGATCGAGCCCTGTGTGGGCTCCCGGCTCAATGGGGAGTCTGCTTCTCCCTCTCCCACTGCCCCTCGCCCCGCTCGTGTTCTCTCTCAAATAAATAAATAAAATCTTAAAAAAAAAAAAAGACTATGAAGCTACAGACTAGATGTCAAGTAAGAACCTGGGTGGACTTAAAGGCATACTCCCGTGTAAGGAAAGTGAACCCCAGAATATAATATATAGCGCATAACATTTACATAGTTAAACCTATATGTATCCAGACAAAATACACATTTTGCGAGAACATGTGCAAAACAACACATTCACAGTAAGTACATCTGAATGGTTGCCTAAGGGAAGGGTAACAGGACCAGCAAGCAAGATAAAAAGAAAAGTGAAATGAAAGAGAAAGAACGAGAATGGGAACACAAACACGGCTTCAGTGATTTGAGGTAGAGGCAGGAGCTGGGGCTAGCAGAAGCCTGGGGAAGGACAGGGAGAGGCAAGCAGGGGTCTTGAGCAGGGGGCAGAGCATGGAGGGGAGCACTGCAGGGAACACGGATGCTGGCCAGGGCCTGGGGACACATGGCTGATGGCCAAGCAGGTGCTAGTGTGGAACTAAGCCAACACTGTTCTAAGTCATTGCCTCCCAGTATAGGGCTTCTGCAATACAGCGCACTGCCCACCGCATCCACTGCATTTGTTCGTTCGTTCATTCATTCATTCATTCGTCAAGTATGGACGGAGCTCCAGTGAGCACTAGACAGGGATACAACGGAGAACAAAACACGACTGCTCTCTGCCCTCATGGAGCTTATAAACTACTGGGGGGAAGTCAGACATGGCCCCCTCATCCAGAACTTGAGTGAGGGAGAATATGGGCCAAGGAGGAGACACTTCCTGGCCCTCAGGGTGCTTCTAGTCCAGCAGACATGTGACCCAAATGGAGAGGGGCCCATTTGAGGCCAACCACAGCTCACAGCATGGAGATCTTCACGGGCCCCTAGACTAAGGACAGGAGGGGACTTAGGGGGACAGCAGCTCATCCCGAGCCTCTCCCATTCTTGTCACGTGTCCCAGGTGTCCCACCACGCCCCCTCTTTGGGCCCTCCTCCCCAGGTCAGGGAAGGAAGTTTCTCTTAAAGTTTCTCTCACACTAAAGAGCTGGTTTCCACATTCCTCCCTGCATACAGGGGAGGGTGATGAGAGAGAATATGTTTTTCAAGAACAAGGCTCATTCTCCACCCAAGCCAAAGTTCCCCTAATGGAAGCATTTTGGGCACCATCAGAGGAGATGTTTAAGTGCAAAAGGGCTTTCTTGGAACCTCTCAAGTCACACCGCCCTGGAGGCACTTCTGGGCAGCAAAGAGGTTGAGTCTCACCCCATCTCCCACCCCCACGCTGGCCCTCCTGATGCCCACAGCCCCCCTCCCCAGAGCCCAAGGCCACCGCCAAACTCTGCTCTCACCGCAGATGACGACGCTCTGCACAAATATTTACACAGCTCCTCTCTGGGGGGATGGCAGACACAACACGGAGGAGCCACCTTCCCAACACTCTCCAGACCCCGGAGCGGGCCAGAAATGGTGGACACCCTCAGTCCTGGCAGACTGACTCACCCCTGGGCTGGGGCGGGGACAGAAAGCTCCCAAGCAAGCCAGGGCACCCTAGTCCCGCTCAGCAATGACCCTTCCGCGGAACCCTTGGAGAGAAAGTGCTGGCTGGGGACAGCAGGGCCCCTCAGGCCCCTGTGCCCGGCTCCTGGCAACCATGCAGGGGCAGGGGGAGGGGCAAGGGCAGGGGCCCTCACTGGCCCCATATCCAAGGGGCCCAGGCCCTGAATGGAAGGCCCAAGGCGGAGGGAGCCCCCCTGAGGCTTCCGCCCCCTAAGAGGGGTGTTACCTGTGTCTACCCTCATTCCCCCAGGGATCACTCTGGTCTGCTCCCATCGCAAGGACACAGGACACACCTAGGCCCTCACCTCTGTCTGACCTAGGCACCCAATCTATCCAGGGGCTCCTTCACCAGCAACCCAGCTGATGGGGGTCTGGGGGCCTGAGGATCATAACCTGGCAGGGCAGAGGGGATGGGTGTCTGAGCTTGGGGAGGGGTCAGCCATAATGGAGTAGGGAGGAGTATGGGACTATCACACTGAGGAGTCTGATTTCAGGGGACAGGGAAGAAATGGGGAAATGGCCTAGGGTACGTGCAGGTGGCTGATGCCAGAAGTGTCTGCCCAAGCACCTGGGAAGCTGAGGTCTGAGTCTGGGGGCCATAGACCAGTGGGTGTGGGGCCATCACTGGAGCTCTGGCTCCCCATGGGCACTAGGGACACTGGGGAGCAGGCTGGCCCCATGGTCTCCACCCCTCCCCCAGCCCACAGCTCAGCTGTTGCAGGGGGGCCCTCTGACCCTGTTACCATGGCAACCGGCCTGCAGCTGGAGTGCAGAAGCCGACAGCCTCTTCTCTAGAGACACCCCCATCCCCACCCACGCACAGGCTCCTGGGGACACAGGGACATGCAGACCAGGCCAGAACACGCAGAGGTATGGGGAGCCAGAGAGAGATTTCCAGACACAGTCCAGAGGGGCAGAGGAAGAGAGGCGAGGAGGAAGGCTCAGGGGTGCTGAAGGGAGGGAAGAAGAAAGGTGCAAGGAGAAGGAGATGACGACCAAGGGGGCAGGAGTCGGCAGGGAGGCCAACACCGGGAGAGGAAGAGGAGCAGAGACCAGGCGCACAGGCAGCCCAGCTGAACTCGGTGGGAGGCGGGGCTCAGAGAGATGAAAACAAAGAGCGCAGAGAACAAAAGGGACCGAGAGCAGGGCCCCTCCCTGAGGCCTGGCAGATGAGGGGGGCAAGGGAAGAGGAGCCATGCTCCAAGGGACCCACAGCCCCCCTTCCAGCCATGTAGGGACACAGGTGTGCAGCGGCAGCAGCTGCCGCCAGGACCCGGCCCCGGGCCCCGGGCCCCGCAGGGGTGTGGCTGCCTGCCAGCCCCCTGCTGCTGGCCCTATTCCCAGTTCCACCTTACTCCTGGGCCTGATGTTAAGGGGCACAGACGCAGGGCCAGTAGTGAGTCTCTCCCTCCGGCTCACATCCCCCGCCAGTCTGGCCTCCCCACCTCCCAGCAGTCCCAGCACCTAAATAATGGGGCTGTCTGGCTCCAGGCCCTGACACTGCACAGAGCGGGGCTAGAGGCACCGACACAGCACAGCTGTCCGCAGTGGCGCCTGCCAGCAAGAGGCCTCGCCTCATTCCCAGCCACCCACCTCCCTGGCGCGGAAGCCCAGGGACCCACTCTCCTGTGGCTGGCCCCGGCAGAGACCCAGAAAAAGGCCTGGACAGAAACAAGGGTGGCTCGGGCATCCCTCGCCTCTGCCGCCCTATCCGGCCCACGCACGAAGGTGTGAGCTCCGTGCACGCGCATACATAGCGCAGGCCAGGCCACAGGGATTCGCCCAAGGGACGAAGTGTTTCAAGGCAGAGGGAAGGGAGGCAGAGGAAACCTGCATCCTAGACCTCAAGTGCCAGGACAAATGGGGGTCAAGGCCAGCCTGTGGGCCAACAGGAGAAACGAGGTGAGAGCAGACAAGAGGGCAGGCAGAGATGGCTGGCATCCGACTTTCTGGGTGGCAGCCCCATTTGGAGGAGTAACTGGAGGGAGGAAACAATCTGAACTTGGGCAGGGGGCCTGGGCTCTAGTCCTACTTCGTCCACTGATTAACTGGTAACTGGACCTCGGCTTCTCAGTTTCTCCATCTGTAACTCAAGTGGGCTGGATTAAATGATCCTCAAAGTCACCAAGATCCCATGATAGCACCTCTGCAGGAGGGGTCCCATGGCTGTCTTCGCCCAAAGGAGCCAGCCTGGGGCAAGCAGGAAGGCCAGCTCCCCAAACTCTGTGGGGAAGACAGAAGCACCCAGGTCCCTGTTGCCAAGGGGCTGAGCGAGCACACTATCCTAGAAGTAGAAACAGGCTCAAGGCAGTAACCAAGTTCCCACATTACACACTTTCTGGTGTTAGACCTGAACCCAGGACTTATGCATCTGCATTCTTTTCATTATACCAATAGTCTGCAAACTTTCAAAATAAAACTGTACCTCAAGTAAAGTGCAATATAAAGATCTGCCTGTAACTATTTGGGGTCATTTCTAATAGGTGACAGCAGAGCAAGAACGAGTAGGGCTCTGCTCAGACTGACGTGGTTCCATCCGCAGCTCTGCCAGTTTCTAGCTGTGTGACTTTGGGGAAGTTTCTTAATTTCCCCGAAGTTCAGTTTCCTCATCCATAAAATGGAGATAAAAATAGTATCTACTTCCCAGGGTTGTTGTGAAGATTCCATGAGATAATGTAAGTGAAACCTTTAGCCCGGCGTCCCGTACACGGGAGCACCCACCCCTGCTAGCTAGCACTCGATGGCCCGTCAGATATAAAAACAGATCTGCTCCGATTACCGTTCTGGAGAGACTGTAGTGAAAAATCGGACAGAGGGCCCTGCCCTCAGAGTTTGCATCTAACCTCCCGGGCCTCTGCCTCCCAGCCAGAACCCCAATTTTCTATAAGCAAACTTTCTTCCACAGGGCCCCAGTGATTGATTGTGCGCCCTCTAAGGCTGTCCAGGGACGTCACAGGCTGTGCAGGCCTTCGAAAACAGCGCCGTGGATAGATGCAAGCCTTTACAGGGCCGCGCCAGCCGACTCTGAGCATACAGGGGATATTCCAGGGACAGGGACAGGTGCATACAGGGACGGCTGGCTCTCTTTGCCTGCCCCCAGGGGAAGGCAGAGTGCCCTGTATGGCAGGTAAGCTCCTTTGGGGCAGTAACCTCACCTGGCTACCTCACTGCTCTATCTACAAGACCCTAGCGCTGCACCTGGCTCACAGGGGTTCAGTAAGTGCTCGTCAGATACACACTAGTGAGTAGCAGTTTGGGCATCCATGGTCAGTCCAGTGGCACTTCCAGAGCCACCTCCCCAGCCCTGCGATACCTGCAAGGCTCCCAAAGCCTTTCCACTGCCCTCCTTGAGCAGAGCCCACCCCACCCAGGGCAGGCACAGTGCGGGGAGCAGCCCCGCCCAGGGCGCTGTTTATCCACTGTCCGGAAGCCCAGAGCAGCTGGGCTGGGAGGCGGTGGCTGAGCAGAGACACCTGGTGCAGGAGGGGGTGGTGGGCGGGTACTCATTAGATGAGACAAAGGGAACTGTGGTTGTGGGGAAAGGCACACATCTCCCACCAGGTGCTGTTTAAGTAAAGAAAAGAGAGGGGCAGGAGAAGGGCAGCCAAGAGCCAGCCAGAGTCCTGCATCCCCTCCCTTGCCTCGTCCTCAGTGACATCTACGAGACCAATCACCTGGCAGGGGCTGCCCTAGCGTAGCTAGAGGCCTGTAGCCAGCCGGAGATGAGCGCCCAGCCGCCAACCTGACCTTCTAGCCTGACTCCGTCCACGCACTTGCCATCCCGGCCCCCTCAAACTCCACTCCACCTACCTCAACCTGCCCACGTTTGTCTAGGGAAGGAAAAACCAAAGGCGCCAGACCCACAGCCAAACAGACCCTTGGCCACCCCGAAAATCATCCCGCCAGAGTGCGTGAGGTGAAGAGACCCACACCGTCCTGCCGCCCCAGTGCCCAGCCCGCGCCTGCCACCTGACCCACAGCAGTGGCCCCAGTTGAGGTCACGCCCCCAGGGAACTCGCCGGGTCTCCCCCACCGCACCCTTGGGCCTCCCGGATCCCGCTGCCCCTTTTCCCAACCCATGTCCCTCGCGGCCCCGCCCCCTCATCGCGGCCCCGCCCCTCGTCGCGGCCCCGCCCCCGCCTACCATCCTTCCGGTAGAAGGCGATCTCCACTTTGCGCTCCTCCGCGCCCAGCAGGGCCTGCGCGATCTGCGCGGCCGCGCGGCGCTGCGTGCGCGGCCCGTGCAGGAAGTCGCAGGTGCAGGGCCGCTGCATCACCTCGGCCCGCGAGTAGCCGCACAGCTCGCAGAAGCCGTCGTTGCAGTAGATGACGGCGCAGTTCTCCACCCGAGCGTTGGCGATGATGAACTTGCGGCCTGGGGGGCGGGGATGAGCAGGCACGTGAGCAGGGACCCCTGCCTCGGGGGCTCCCAGCCCTTTCCCCGCATTCTCTTGTCACACACAGCCACCCGCCCGGGGACTCCCCGCCCCAGGGAGCACAGCGGGGACTGGGGTCCCCAGCAGGGGGCGAACACAGCTGTGCCCCAGACACAGGTGCCTCGGGCCGGGTCGGCCCGGCGACGCGCCCCCTCCCCCGCCCGGCCCGCGGGCTGGCGGCGTGGCTTCCCTCCGGCAGCCCGCCAGCGGCCCCCCGCCCCCTCCGCGCCCGGGGCCGAGGCCAGCCTGGACGGGTGTCAGCAAAGCGTGTCAGCAGCCGTGGCAGAGGGATAAACACTGGGCCTGGAGAGGGAGCCTGGGAAGGGCCAGAGATGGCGGCTAGCCTTCGCTTTGCATCAGGTCCTCCGGCTTCTCTTCCTGACCCCTGCTCTCTAGACACGGCGGGGGGGTGGGGGGGGCACGCGCTCACTGGGCACTCCTTACCCCGGGGATCCTTAGGAAATCACTCCCCCAAGTATCTGCGGACCCAGCAGGTCAGTACTTCCCCGGGACTTACGCACCCCTCCAAGGGCAGTCAGGGGCTGGAGAGTGGGCTCTCTAAAGGGGACGAGGGAGGTACCACGTGAGCATCTGCGATGCTTTTTCTCATATAATACTCAGACAACCCCATAAGGTAATCATCATTATCTTTGTTTCTTAGATGAAGAAACTTAGGCTCAAAAGAAGTTCAGAGCCATGCCCACATCTTGCAGCTTGTAAAAGAGCCAGCTTTTGAAGCTAGGTCTGGTAGGAGAAGAAATACACTGAGGGTTACAGGCAGAAACTCAAGGTCATAGGGAGCAAGGAAAGGAACCCAATCCCTAGAAATACCGGAGCCAGGGGTGGACCTGAGACAGTAGCCCACTTGTAAGAAGACAGATCCAGGAAAGGGACCTGCCCCGGGGAAGTGAGGCCCCATCAAGGAGAGGTGCCCTGATAGACCCATTTCAGCTAGACATGGCTCACCCCCACACACACACCTGCCCCAAGAGCCAGACTGGCAGGTGAGCAGCAGACAGGCAGCAGACCCAGCTGGTGCCAAGGAAGATGCTCTGGGATAAGACCTTTTTATAAACACAAAAGTTTCCGACCACTTTGGCCTTTAATGCTGGGGCTTTGGGTGGCAGTTGGAACTCTGCCCCCTCCAATTCCGGTGGACACAGCCCTCAGGCTGCAGCCCTGGGTAATCCCATGGGCGAGGGTTGCAGCTGCAACAAGGGCCCCCCCCCCCCGGGGGGGGGAGGCTGCTTTCCTAAGCCCTCCCTTACCCTGACTCCAGGAAGTTACTTTTTGAAGTTGGATCATTTTTAGGTCAGTTCACCAGGCCCCCAAAACCCCCAGGCAGCCAACAACCTCAGGAGTCAGGGTTCCCTGTCCCATGAAAAGACCCCTGACTTGGCCTCCATCTCCACCTGAGCCCAAGGCAGTCCAGACTACCAGCCACACACACCAGCTTTGGAAAAGAGAAACCAGCTCCCAGGCCCAGAGAGAGAAGATCGAGTTTCTTCGAAGGCAGGCCCTACCCCCACCCCTTCCTTGAGCTCCTGGAATACCACCACAGAAGGGATCTGAAAGGCTCCTTCGGCCACCCCGTCCTTTCTAGATGTGGAAACTGAGATCTGGACAAGATAGAGTCACTCAAGGTCACATGGCTCAGTGGCAGAGGTGGGGCCAGAAGCCAAGACCCCAGATCCTAGCCCAGATTCTTTCTTTCCATACCTAGCTCCTGGGCCTTCTGGAGCTTTTGAGAAGGAAAGACCCTATCCTGTGGCCCTCACGGTGTCAGTCTCCTCCCCCTCAGGATCATCTTGTTCCTCTGCTTCAGACAATGCTGCCCATCGAACTGATCCCTCCCTCCCCCAACCACAGTTACAAGCACACGTTGTCCTGTGCTCGCAGGGTCATGGGCAAGGAATGTCACCCGCTCCCTGCTCCCAGGGCCCTTGGCAGTCACACCCACCATGGCACATGCAGCCTTGGAGACGGACGCATGCATGCTGGGAGGATCAAACACCCACGCCAGAACATTCACCTAGCCTGGGACACTTCTGGAAGCCTCCTCTACTGGGCCAGCCTTAGGGGTGCTGTAGTCCCCATAAAGGGGCTCAGGACAGGAAAATCAGCAATATGGGGACACTGCCTGTTAGACCCTTAAAGCCCAGCTTCAGGCTATGACACCCTCTCACTTGGGAGTCCACAGTTTGTAGCTCTGTCAAAGATTCCTCCCCACAGCCCATGCAGGACCGAACTCATGGGCTACACCTACAGCCCCAAGAGCAGGTTGGGCACTCACTCTAAGCTCTTGGCTCTCAGTCTCTCAAAAACACAGTCAAGACGGCTCAGGCACAATACTTAGTGTCTCACACTTTGGACCATATACCTTCTGTCCCTGCCCCCACACAGCCCCATCCACATCCAGGCACCCAGAGTTACGGATACCTGCACACTTGAGATGTCACACACACTCCCGGACCCCGCAAGCCTGAGCTGAACCTCCCGCCCTGCGCCCCAATACAGTCCCCTTGGCCCCAAACCCACGGCCCCCGGCACCAAGCTTGCCCTCACGACCCCTGGCCCGCGGCTTGAGGCCAACAGCCCCCACTGACTTGCACTAGCCCGATGCAGACGGCCCCGGGCACGCCCCTCCATTCACACTTGGGAGAGCTCGGCCCGCCCCCAGCGCCCCCTCCCCGTCGGCCCCCTCCCCCACTCACTCTGGCCCTCAAACTTGCGGATGATGGTGTCCAGGAAGGTGTTCTGCGGCGCGACATGGCCCCTGCGCACCGGCATCCTGAGCCCATGGGCGGGCCGGGCGGGCCCCCACCCACCCCGGCCCGGCCCGGCCCAACACAGGCTTCGGGTGGCCCGGCCCGGCCGTGATCCCCGCACCCCGCGGCCAAGCAGAGCACGGGCGGGGCCGGGACTGGGTTGCGGGCGCGGGGTCCCCGCTCGGCTCCCGGCTCCTGACCGCGGGCCGGGCCTGGAGCCGTCTGAGCTCGGGCCGCCCGGCCGCCCGCACACCTGTCTGCCGGCCCCCGCCGAGCCACGGGCCCCGCTCCGCCGCGTCCCCGCGCTGCGCTCCGCCCGCCCGAGCGCGGGGCTCCCGGCTCCCGCCCGCCGCGCCGACAGCCGCTCCGGCGCCCGCGGCTCCGGCTGCGCCTGCGGCTCGGCCCGGCGGCGGAAGGGTTAACGCGGCGCGCGCCCCTCGGGCTCCGGCCCCCGCCTCCCGGCCCCCTCCCGCCCGCCGCGCGCCCGCAGCACCGCCCTCTCCCCCCCCACACCCCGCGCGCCCGCCCTTCCCATTGGCTGAGCAGCGCCAAGGGCTCCCCCCACCCCAGCCCCTCGCTCAGCCCAGGAGCCCCCGGGACTCGCGCGCTCCAAAGAGGGGGAAGGGGCCCCTAGGTAGGGGAGCAGTGAGGACAGGTGCGACGGTCGGCCTTGAGACGGCCAGGGAGGGGACTGGGGGTTTGCACCCCCACCCCCGACTGCAAGGGCTGAGGAACCTGACTTGGAGTGGGCTGGTCCCTTAATGCCCTGGCCGCCCACCACGCCAAGCACCCGCTGGGTACACACAACAGGCGCTCAAAGCCTGCCGTAGGTGACATGGTCGAGACCTGGGCCCTGGGAGGACAAGCCCAGGGTCAGGGGAGATCCGGGAAATGTGAAGGGCAAGATAATCTGGAGGACCCGGGTGGGGCGCGATTTGAAATAAGGATGGGTGAGACTTAGGAGGGGCATGCACTCTGAGCAGCGGTGACCTCCCAACACACACACACAGCCCGATCTCCGGGGTTATTCGGGGGCCCTCCTGCACAGAGAGGTAACATTCTGACACGAGTTGCGGCCTCCTAGCTGAGGGATCAAAGGCCCCTGAGCGCGAGGTTCCAGCCTGGGGATCCCCTTGTACGAGTGGCCCTCCCTCCCTCTGCAGCGCGGGCCAGCCTTGCAGGCCCAATCCGCGGCGGGCTCGGGGCCCTGCGGCGCTGCGGCGGCCCAGCCCCTCGGAAAACCCTGGCCTAGCCGCAGGCCCCTCCCCCCCCGCCGGCCAGCTGGCTCGCTCCAGCTGCAGCTCCCTTATTTAGGCAAGGAGGCCTGAGGATGCTCAAGGGCAGGCAGGGTGTCTGCCCGCCGCCTGCCCACCGCCTGCCTGGGTCTGAGTGAGGGTCTCTGGGGCGCGGTGTCCCCGGCCTGAGCAGCCAGGCAGGGCCCTGCGAAGGCCAGGGCATGAAGGCAGAGTGTTGACAGCTGAGCTGGCCGGTGGGGAGGCGTCGGGGCCGCTGAATGGACAGCCGTGGGTCCCCTCCCCTGCAGCCGAGATCTGAGACCCGGCTAGATGGATGGGGCCATGTGGGGGCCCCTGAGGGCTTGCAGCTGCCTCTGTCCTTGGAGCAAGGGGGTGGGTCT
Source organism: Mirounga leonina (assembly GCF_011800145.1). Lineage (NCBI taxonomy): Eukaryota > Metazoa > Chordata > Mammalia > Carnivora > Phocidae > Mirounga > Mirounga leonina. The sequence continues at coordinate 129,930 of NW_023270680.1, forward strand.
TGTCACCGGGGAGAACCATCATGGGATGTAGGGGGAGGGGAGGAACAAAGGGCAAAGAAGGAAGCAGAGTCTGGAAGGAGAAAGGCCCACAGGAAGAGGTCTTGGTGAGACCACCCTACCCAGACTCTCACCTTCCACCCAGAAGCAAAAAGATGCAAACATTGGGGCCAGATGGGGCCATTGGCCAGCAGATGACACCTCTTTTTTATTTGCTGGTGGGTGGGCAGTGACTCAGGGAGGCAGCCAGTGGGAGAGAAGGAGGTGGCTCCATCAGCTGATGCTAAAAAAGACCAGAGGCTCTTGCCTGTACAGTCATCCCCTCGGCCCTCTCCACCTCCCTCCGGCAGCTTCCTCACTCCAAGATGCTCCGGGCCTTCCGTAGCATAACTCCCCTTCTTTTGTGACCTGGCATTAGACACATCAACCCATCTGGGTCCTGCCCAGCTCCTCCCCAGCCCACGACCACTCCTGGATGCTGGGTTGCCTGCCCTAAGTCCAGGCTGATTCCAGTTTGAGTTAGGTGTCTTCCCCTCCAGGCTGAGGGTTTGAGAGAGCGGGGAAAGGCCTGCAGTTCGGACAGGCACCAGGAGAGAGGACATGGAGGGGGGCATTGCAGCATTCCCTTCTCTCCAGACTAAGGCCAAAGGGAAGGAAGCTGGTCATCTGGCCTGGCCAGCTGTCCACACTGTGGTAACACGTTCCCAGGACAGGCCTCTGCTCTTATCCCAATGGGAGGATGAAGATTTCAGAGGGACCCTGGATCCTCCCAAAAGAGAAGAGACCAGACACAGAGTAGCCCTCCTCCTGTGCATAGAGGCAGGTGTGAAGAGAGCTGTTCCCTCGGCTAAGGAGAGGCAAATCTCTCTCTCTCTCTCTCTCTCTCTCACACACACACACACTCTTAGACACTCACTCAGAAGTCAAGCCAAATGCAGGTTTCTGACTTCCTGGAGGTTGAGAGGAGGGTCTGAAGGCAGCCCCCCTGAGCCACCCCACAGCCAAGGATAGGGATGAGGAAGAGAGGCTGTGACATGGGGGTGAGGTGTCTCCAAAGACATCCTTCTTGGGGCCACAGGTACCAGGCACCAAGAGGTAAAGGGCAACAGAGAACCTGATGGAGAGCAGCCCCCCACCCCACACACCATCTTCCCACCTCCATTACCGCCAGATCAAAGAGCAAGAGGAAAGTGCCCAACCTTAAAACCTAAAGCAACCAGAATCCACCCACCCCACTTCAAGCTCACAGAGCCATTTGCAAGGACATTCCAGGGAAGAGCTCTCTCCCCCAGCCTGTCTGTGACTGAGGGAAGGGAGAGGCCGTATTGACAGCAAGACAAGGAGGCTCCTCCCAGCTCCCAGAAAGAGACAGTTTAGGGAGAAAAGTCTGTGGGGAAAACAACCTGCCCACCCCACTCTCTGCTCCTGCTCAGTTTGAGCGAATCAAGCCAGAACATCCTAGAAGGAAATAAGAAATTGAAGCCTGTGCTTGCTGGTGGACCCCCAAGGAGCAGGCCAGGGAAGACACAGCCAAAAGAGGGCCTGGGAGAGCAAGGGACAATCACAGGGGACTGGGAAACAGTTCCAGTCAGATGGGCGCAACGAAGACATCTTACAGCAGAATGGTTCCTCAGAACCCCGGGGGAGGTAGAACACTGTACCATCCCTTGCCGTGCAAGGGGAAGCTTAGGATACATAGAGGGGGCCTTACTTTTCTGTGCAACTAAGTACTGAGAAGGGGGATATTTTCGGCTATGAACTGGGGTTGGAGGAAAGTAAGATCAAAGCAGCAGCATGTTGCACCCCCAGAAGTGGGGACTCAGGGCATGCTGAAAGCAAGGAAGGAAGGGAAGAGAGGGACAGAGGAGGGAGGGCAACCCCCCTCAGACCCCTAGCCAGGAGCCAGAGCTCCCTGCAGCCACTGCCATCTGCAGGCCCCCCTGCAGCAATTCTGTCAACCCCCAGCCCATAATCAAGGTCTCCCGGCAAGCTGCTACCCACTGTTGGTGACATCACCCTGCCGTGGTGATGTCAAAAGAGGCAAGTAAGGTGCTGGACACTAGGATTCAGGAGACCTGACTTCTAATTCCGGTTCTTCTACCAGTGACATCAACATACGTTTACCGGGGGCTTCCTGTGTGCCAGACCCCATGGGGGGTGGGAATAGAAGAGATAAGCCAGGATCCTTCCTCTGGGGATTCACAGTCCACTAAGGCTTGAGAAAGGCGGAGGACAGAAAGACATGGTGTAGCCTGTGTGATGTGCTGTGGGGTTATTACAAGGATGTGTCGTTTACTTTCAACTGGAAGAGTCTGGGAAGGCCCTGCAAAGGGAGATTTCAGAGCAGGTCTCTGAAGGTCAAGATGGGACAGGGCAGAAGCACGGCAGGAGGAAGGGGGACAACAATGAGCAAAGGCATCGGGACTGGAGAATGAAGATCAGGTCTGGGGACAGAACAGTCTGGTGTGGTGCCACTGGAGCAATAGGCTAGAGCATTAATAGAGCACTGGGGAGTATGGATTTTACCGTGTGTGTATAGGAACCGTGGTGGAAGCTGAAACATACTGTCCACGAATACAGAAATCATATTCGTCTTTGCATAGATCCTAGTACAGAGTCAGTATCTAGTAAAGGTCTGTTGAATGAATGAAATGTGCATATTAGCTTGGAGAAACTGAGGCAAAAAATGAGGTGTTTCAATACCTTATTGCTGCATAAGAGCCGTCCCAAACCCCAGTGACTTAAATCGATGACAGTATTTATTTTGCCCATGTCCCTGTCATTTGGGTACGTTCAACCAGGACCATTTGTGTCTCTGCCACTCATATCAGGACTGAAAAGCTCATTCGCTCACGTTTGGTGGTTGATGCTAGCTATCCGCTAGGACTTTTCTTGTGGCTGGCCTTGTTTCTCTTTTTCTTTTTTTTTTTTTTAAACGTTCTCTTTATTTTATTTTTTTTTTTCAAGATTTTATTTATTTATCTGAGAGAATGGGAGACAGAGAGCATGAGAGGGGAAGGGTCAGAGGGAGAAGCAGACCCCCTGCTGAGCAGGGAGCCCGATGCGGGACTCGATCCAGGGACTCCAGGATCATGACCTGAGCCGAAGGCAGTTGCTTAACCAACTGAGCCACCCAGGTGCCCTGGCCTTATTTTTCTAAACGCCTTTTCTTGTGGCTGGCCTCGCTTCCTCCTAGCATGGTGGCTGGGTTGAAGGGCAAGTGTCCCAAGAGAGGTCCAGGCAACAGCTGTACCACCTTTAACAACGTAGCCTCAAAAGTCACAGAAAATAACGTCTGCCATAATCATGGCCCATCATACGCAAAGAGAGGTCCAAAGACCCCCACTTCTCAATGGAGGAGTGTCACTGACATGAGAAAAACAAGTGCAATGGTATCTATTGGCATGACCATCTTGGAAAAATATAATCTGCCACAGCGAGATATGCAGTAGTCCAGGAGAGGGATGTCAAAAACTTGAACCAGGTCAGAGGTGATGGAAAGGGGCCTGTTTGTTGTGTAACTTTAGGAGGATCACTAAATCTCACTTTCCTTACCTGTAAAATGAGAAGACCAAAAAAGCTGATCTCTGAGATCCCTTCCAGCCCCAACAGTGAATGATTCCCTTAATTCTACACAACCACATTCCCCACCCATTCATTTTCCCTCAGTACCCATCTCCACCTCCATCTCCAACTCTTGCCTCTGCCCTCTAATCCAGGTGACCTTGAGGCCAATGATTACTCCACAGCTAGCACCCTGGTCCATCCTACATATTTATTTCAGACCAAAATAACTGGAGTGGGGGACCCATAAGGGTAGGTGAGAACACCCTCAGACCCATCAGTCTCCCACTGAAGCCTGCTGTGTGCTCATCACCATAGGGTCTCCTGAAAACAAACAGACATTGGTACAGACTCCACCTGCAAGGAGTTCATCATTTAACTGGGGAGAACTAATGAGCATGAATGTTATGAAAACAATCTGGTGTGACATTGTGCTGCTGATAATAGGTTCAGGGGAGTTCAGAGGACGGAGGGCTCTGAGTGGGTTAGGGCAGCCAGGAGGGCTTCCTGGGAAGGCTGCATCCTCCTGTATGGGCAGGGTTTTCTTGGACACAGAAGAAGGGCGTGAACATTTTCATTAAGCAAAATCCCAACGGGAGTCAGATGTGGAGTCTCCCCACCGATCTATTTACCCCCAAACGACAAAGAAGGGAGGTCAGTTTAAATCTCCTCTGCTTGGGAACTTAACAGCCATCTGTCCCTAAGGATGATTTAAGGATGGAGCTCGGCCTCCTCAGACACAAGCAGGGCTTTGGTGAGGCTCCAGAACTTAGTGAGTAGTAGAAGTTCCAGAATTACGATATAGGAGGCACTGATGGGGAGAGAGAACCTGATTATAAAGGGAGAACTAGGGCACTTTCTAGAGGCTGAATTTGCATGTGTTCCTTTGAAATAATTATTTACTAAGCACCTACTATGGACCTGACACTGTTCTAAGATATAGTTGTTGTTGTTGTTGTTGTTGTTGTTCTTAAATAATGCCCTCAGAGCTTGCAAAACCAGTGCACTGTTTGACATAGACTAGGGAGTTATTTTTGGGTGTTCTGACAGACTAAAAAATATTAAGGAGCAAATCACGCTTTGGTGTCACCCTGCCAGGGAAGCTGGCCTGGCAGGAGATCCCAAGCTCTCTTGGCTGCTCAGGTCCAGCAGGGCGGGAGGCTGTCTCTGTCCAAGGTGCTGAAAGCCTTCCATGCCAGGATCGGCAGGAAACCAGGGAGGGCAGCTCAGGTGAGCAAGAGAGGGGCCCTCCTCCCGACACAGTGAATTATACAGTCACCTCAAACCATGAAAATGCATCTGTAACTGGACAGTAGCTCCAGGAGGCAGCATACGGGGAAGCAAGAGCTGGTTTTGCCAATTGGTGCTACAAAGCCTCAGGTCTCACTTCCCTATGCCCCAAAAGTGCCTTAATCCCTCACCCCCACCCAAGTCATCAAGGAAAAAATATGAATCCTCCCCTGAACTTTACATTTGAAATTCCTTGGCTTTTCCTTGGGGGTTTGTGTTGCTTTATGAAATATTAGAGCCAGAAGGGAGCACTTTCATATTTTAGATGAGAAAACAGATTCAGAGCAGTGCAGATCCTTCCTCAAGTTTGTGCCAGAGGTTAGAAACAGAGCTGCACAAGAAGCAGCTCTCCTGGTTCTTAGTTAAGTGATTTCCCACCCCACACACCAGACCAGGTCAGGGATTATATACCACATATAACAAGAGTTGAAAGAAATCAGGAATTAGGGGTGCCTGGGTGGCTCAGTTGGTTAAGCATCTACCTTCAGCTCAGGTCATGATCTCAGGGTCCTGGATCGAGCCCCACATCGGGCTCCCTGCTCAGAGCCTGCTTCTCCCTCTTGCTCTGCCTCTCCCCTATGCTAGTTCTCTCTCAAATAAATAAATAAAATCTTTAAAAAAAAAAAAAAAGAAAACAGGATTTCAAGGTGTATATATGAGAGAGAGAGAGAGAAAAAAAAGATACAAGACCCAGAGAATTCTAAATACAGAGGTAGCTATGTCAGCTCTCCAGAACTATTCCCTGTTCATTCTGCTAAACTCATCAGGCAGAATTCAGAGCCTCCCCCAGCTTGGGAGGGAGGATGAGCATGGGAATGCTAACCCCAAACTAGCTCCACATCTTGAAGGGTAGCTATCCCACCCCATGAATCATCGACCAACATGAAGGACCAGAAAAGAGAACTCAGGTCCTACCAGGTCTTCCACTCCATCGTCTTCCCAATCTACTCACAAATGATTATCCATCACTCTGTATGTGTCCCATACTGTAAGAGAGCCCTAGAGAAATAAGGACATATAATCCAGCCTCTGGACCTTGAAAAGTTCGCACTTAGTTGGGAAGAAAAAGTGCTCACATGTGAATAGATAATGTATTGCAGGGGCTAAATACAACGAATGGCAGCCAACAAGAGATGTCACAGGGTCCTGGATCCCAAGTGGCAAGAAGTGGTGCAAACCATAAATGCTTTGACTTCAGAGTAGGAAGAGATAATTTTAAGCCTGGAAGGGAAGGGAAGGCAAGGCTTTATAAAGCAGGGTTTAGGGAAAATTTAGCTGAGTGGCCAGGACACCTCATCTCTGTCCCTCTGGATAATAGCAGTCCAGACTGAGGCCTTCTTGTAGGAAGACAGAGCTGGTGAGGGTGTGAAGGTGATAGCAGAAGCAGATTATGTGCAGGGGCCCAGAATGTCCAAGAAGAGAGGATACAATTTTTCTCCCCTGAAAAAGAAAGAGCTCAGGCGCTCCCTCTTCTGGATGTACGAGGCAGAACAGCAGCTAAATCAGGCTCCTCTAGGCACTGAGGTTGGCCAGTTCCTACGGCAGCCTAGGCTGGAATTTCGGAAGCCAGAGAACAGAATGGGAACCCCAAGAAAGGCCCACATCATCATCAACAGCAAATGTACCAGGAACATCTAGTTTGCTGGTCACTGGGAGTCAAGGGGTTTATAATCCGATTGGGAGGGCAGGAAGACAACACAATGGCTAAAGGTCTATCAGGGTTTGGGATCAGGGTCTCTGTATTTCACAAATCAATCTAGAGGATCTATCTATAGGCTTCTCCTCTCCCCCTGGGTTAGAGAGAGGGCCTGGTCCCTCCCCAGGGCACCTGAGAAGCAGGCAGAAGGGGTTCTGCCCAGCCAGTCCCATGATGGTTGCTATGGAATCACCAGGCTGGGCACACTTGATGCTCAAAGGCCCAGTTCCCAAGAGACCCAGCACCACACCAGGAAACTGGGCCAGGCTGAAGGGCTGGAGGAGAAAAGAGGGGAGGCCGGAGGGGGAACGGGGGCAGGCCTGTGAGACTGATCCCTGACGACTGTGGCCTTCTTTGAGGAGCCTCCACTGCCTACATCAGGGGCCCCCATGATCATCATTCAGGAGACCCCAGCTTGACCCTAAAAACTCCCCATTTTCACTCTGGATCCCAGGAACAAAGGGCAGTTTCAAGTCCCCATGGATGTGAAAACATTCATATCCATCCTGATGTTCTCAGTTCAAATTAGCTTTGAAGGGACAGGAACTAAAAGAGGAGGCAGGTCAAGGAGGGAGCTCCAGGAAACACTGCCCAAGGGCACATACATATGTGTGATATGTGTGCTTACACATATGCACACATACACATACATATTCACTCATATATACACACATTCACACACATCCATACACACTCACACATGTTCCTACTTACAAACAGACACACACACACACACACAGGCATGGGCACAAAATCTGCTCAGGGCTCTGGCTCAGCAGAAAGAGTCTAAACCTCCAGGAGAATCAAGGCCTGGAGATACCCAGGTCTCTCTCAGGAAGTTAGTGCAAACTCCCCAGGAGTCCCCAAAGGCTGATAGTCACAGGTCACTCAGGGCAAGGTCTTAAGATTCTCAGAGGTCTCCCTGCCCCCTCACTTTCCTACCAATCTGAAAGCCAGGAGACAGAAGAGTATCCAGAAAAGGGTCAGCGTGCCCTTGGGAGCCCACCTGTGGGACAGGGGCGGCAGTTACAAGCTCCAGAGTGAGGCCCCTGCACTCTTTCCCACAACTCCCCAGCAGCGGCTGCAACTGCCTCCTCCCTCAGGAGCCATGGCCCCTGGTGCTCACGCCTCCGGCTGTGCTGAACATCACTCGCTGTGCCTTCGATTCACCCTACCTGGCATGGTCTGTGCAGCAGCAGAGAGGTTTCCCAAGAGAAGACACCCCTGTTCTCCTGGAGTGGGCTGGTCCCAGAGTCATCATCAGGACCTCCAGGCTTATGCAAATGAACCACTTCAGGGTCCCAGAGGATTAATGTGGACCCCCACCCCAGCTGAGCCCAGAGGCACGTGCCGCTGGGCCCTTGCTCATTCTGGGTATCATTGTTTAGGGACGCCTGATCCCAGGCCTTTGCTCCAACCTCTTCTCTTCAGCTCTCTGCTGCCCTCATGTGGCTTCCTTAAGAAGGGTTGGGGCTGCATGATGGCTCCCCAGTGCCCGCTCAGGAGCCCCTTTTAGAAGGGCAACATCTCCCACTGCCTGAGTCCTAAATACCCCAGACCCTGCCCAAAGCCCTTCCCGAAATATCCAGTTCCACCTTGCAATCGGGAAGCTGGGCAAACCTCTCAGCTCCCAACCCAACCTCCCAGCACAGCATGAGTTACATCAGACAGAGGCTCCTAAACTAAAGAAGGGCTGCTCCCCTCCCTCTGCTGGCTTCCCCCCCTTCCCTTGCCTCCTTTTCCCTCAGCTCCCCACCCAGGCCTTGCCAGCAGGCAGGAAGGAAGCTGCTCATAGTGGGGAGGGTGGGGCACTTCCAGCTCACACTGAACAACTCCGGGCTGGGCTATAAAGAGTCAGGGCCTTCCGCTCCCGTCACCCGCCACCCTCCACAGCCCCCACAGCCCCACGCACCCCCTTCAAGGCCAGAGCTTTCCCTCCCCCAAGGTCAGGGCATCCCATCTCAAGCCCTGCCCAGAGCTCTGCTTTGAAGGGAAGACAGGAAAAAGATTTACCTCCTTCTAAAGGAGGAGCCATGGGCCTGGCTACTTACCCACAAAAGGGTCTGTCACCTGCACTGACCAAGGCAGATGGGGGTGGGGTCTGGACCAGCCTTCCCAATGGCAAAGAACACAGCCAATCCCTGAGACCCAGGGGCTGGGCTCCCAAAGACCTTCCAGCTTAAAATCCCACAATTCAAAGCTAAAATTGCTTGCCTCTCAGTGGAACTTCAAGTCTGTGGGTCTTGAAAATTTTGTCTTTTCAGAAATTACTCTTCAAAGTGCGGTTGCTAGTAAGAGCAGTGGGCCACTGAGCCGCATAAGCCTTAATGCCCTAGTAGGGATGACAGACAAAGAGCAAGGTGGAGAGAGACAAGACTGGGAAGGGCCCTGGGGAGGAAAGAGAAAGGCCCCATCTCCCCATCTGGAAGATTTGGGAAGGCTAGAGTCCCTCAATGGAAGTTAGGACACCGGGGCCAATGCCAGCCACAGCCCTAGGAAAAGTGGGAGAAGAAAACCTTCCCAGACAAAGCCTTTCTGTCTCTCCTTTGACTCTTTCTCCTCTTCCTAAAACCTCTGCCATGGCTCCCTTGGCCCAGATCAACATCAATACAGCCACCAGTGCTGTATGGAACTGTCCCCGATCTCCCTGTGGCCAGAAAGTGCCCCATCTTGGACATCTCATAAGAGATTGACTGGGGGTCGTGTCTGCGAAAGATAATGGGGAGGCAGGTCTCATATTTATGGAAGGAGAGAAGGAAGAAGAAACAGCGAAGAAGAGGCTCAGAGCACAGTGAGCTCTGAGAAGCTCTCTGGCAGGCCAACAGGGGCTCCACATCAAGACTGGCCACAGAGGAGTGCCGGCTGGGCAGAACTGGCGAGCCCACAGACTCCCCATGGCTCAGGGAAGCTTCCAGGGGAGCATGTGGCCTTGAGCCCTGGGCAGATTCCGAAGGCAGGCAGTTCCTGTAGCAGGTTCTCTCTGGAAGGGAGACCTAGGCAGGTTACCTCCAGAGCTGCCAGGGCTGAGCCATGAGGAAGAGGAAGAAAGATTCTCTTTAGTCAGAGGGCAAAGGGTGAGATCAAGGGACAGCAACAGGCAAGGGCCTGAAAACTGTCTGGGGATCCATGAGGAAACCCCTTTGTCCAGAACAGAAGGTGTGAGCAGCATACTTGGGAAATCGACGGCTGGGCCAGGGTGGTACTGGGCCTTGGCCTTGGGTGGAAGGTTTCAGGGAGGGCCAGGGCAAGAGGTGAGCCCTGCTTTTGAGATGATTCTAGCAGCAGTGGGAAGCACAGAGGGGAGGGGAGGTCCCAAGGTCAGGAGACCACAGGGAGTGGCTTTGGTAAATGGTGCAGGCAACTGCTCAGGAGAACTCAGCATCTGATGCTTATTGTCACCTTGTCCCTGAGGAGGCCAGCCACTGCTCCATTACCTGGAGTGTAGGTAGAGTCCTTCCCGGTCATGTGCATTTTAGGTAGTGGCTGAATGGGAACCAGAAATGGGGTCTGGTGAAGATGTCTGAGAGGTAGGGGCCTGGATCCGCCTCCTGCCTTGCTGGGAAAGGGGGGTGAGTGGGGCGGAGCCTCAGGCTCCGGGGCGTAGGGAGAGGTCTGGACTGAGCATAGGCATTGTGCTTCTGACTCCCACCTGCCCCTTTGTGAAAGAGGGGCAGCAAAGCTCTCCAGGTGTCCAGGAGCTCAGGCTTCTCCATGGTTACAAGGTCCCCTCGCCCTCCTCCCTCCAAACTGGCCGACCCTAACTTCTTGGTATGACCCCAGAGCTCGCAGCACAGCCTGTTCCTTCCGGCTGATCCGCCTGCCCGGCTCCCACCCAGGCCCACCCCAATCTTATCCTCCACTGCTTTTCAAAGGAGTCCAGCCAACACAAATCTACGTGTTTGTTTGTCTGCCTGTCTGCCTCTCCCAGTCTCTGCCTATCCCAGTCTCTCAACTTCCGTTTCTTGCCCACAGTTTCTCTTAGTCTCTGTGGTCTCAAATCCACGAGGCTCAGACTCCTGCAGACCCAGATGCCCCTGCTCACCTTTCTCCAGCCCCCCAATGGCTTAGAACTACAAACCCCAGTTTGCACGACTGCCCAAGGTACGTGAAGAGAGCTGGTGTGCACCATCTGCACTCTGGGAATTGTAGTTTCCCTAGCCCCATGCTCTTGCTAGGACTCCAAGATCTTCCCAGTGGGCAGTCCCTGCTCAGCACTGACTGCTGGGTCTATCTGCTGACCTACCACCCCCAGGGAAGCATGCGTCACTGGATGACAGGGTGGGGGTGGAGGCCCTGGATGGCAGCTTCCTGCTCTTTTGTGTCCCCCACTTGAGTCATGGGGGGCGGGGGTTCCAGGAAATTGGGGCTGGGAGGGGAAGGGATACCCTAATGCCAGACTCAAGGACAAAGGGTCACTGCATCCTTGCTGAACTGTATCCACAAGATCTCCAAAGCATTCCAAGGTGGGGGTCCAGGAGTGCTTAGCTGTAGACAGGGCAGGGAAGGAGAGCACCTGCAGTGACCCTAGAGGTCCCTGTGGTCACTCAGAGTATGGGAACCATCCCCTGATGTTGACACAGTGCTCACCTCCCCCCCCAACCCCTCAGAGCAAGGCCAGCCAGGGCAAGGTGGAAGTCCTCTGCTCCGGCCAGACAACACGCAAGGACCTCTCTGACCCTCTGATTGTCCACCCTGCCAACTCCACCCCTGCCCCCTACCCCCACCTACACCCCCCCACACACACCCCTGCTCCTGCGCTCCAGCCCCAGGGCTCCAAGAACACCTGGCTTCCCACTTATCAGTCCTAGTCCTCCGAGCGGAACCCAGGCGTCCGGCCCCCACCCTCTGGGCGGGCATGGAGCCGAGCCTTTAGAGCCTCCCAGCCTGCCTTGTTCCTGTCCCATTGTGTGTGGGGCAGGGGCGGGGCAAGGGCCAGCACCAGAGAGCCCCCTCCCACTGCCCCCTCCCCTTCCTAAGGAAAAGGTCTGGGCTCTGCTTGGAGGGCCAGAGCTGAGGCAAGGCTGAACATGGGCAACTTGAAGAGTGTGGGCCAGGAGCCCAGGCCCCCATGTGGCCTGGGGCTGGGCCTGGGCCTGGGGCTGTGCGGCAAGCAGGGCCCTGCCTCCCCGACCTCCTCAGAGCCCAGCAGGGCACCAGCACCCGCGCCCCCACCAGCACCAGACCTCAGGTAAGGGCCCGGGCGGCTAGAGGCAGGGGGCAAGAGGGAGGGCGTCAGGCCCAGGAGCCCCGGGCTGGCAAGGGCTGGAGCCTGTAGCTCAGCCAGGAGGTCCGGGGCCCCCACACAAAAGGGCTCAGTACAGAAAGAACAGGACAATCAGGGAGGCTCAGATAAGAAACCAGGATCAGGACCAGCAGGCAACAGGTGAAAGCAGGGGGTAAGGGTGCCAGTTGACCAGGTTTGAGTGCTGCTCTGCTGCCAAGAGCTGTTTGACTTTGAGCAAGTCACTTAACCTCTCTGAGCCTTCATGTATATAGAATAAGGACAGAGCAGTGATTACTCCATGGAACTGTTATAAGTTTCTAGCTCATGGCAAGCCTTCAACAGACACTGATGATTACTTAACAGAAAAAAGAGGCTGCGGAGGATAGTTACGGGAGAGTGAGAAGACCCGCTCACAGAAAGGGGAGAGAGTTGGCCCAGGAGACTCAGGCCCTTGGGGTGGGAGGCTGAAAAGACAGAGCAAACAGGCCTTTTTCCTCGACTCCTGGCCCCACCTCCTAGTGGCCGTCAACCCCGAAACTAACCTGGCATCCTCAGCCCCCAGAAGAGAGAAAGGGCAGCTGGAGGCCAGGTGGGGTGCCAGGCCAGGCAGGGTGGCCAGGGGCTGGAGGTAGCTCTGCAGGGAAGGCTCCGCACCGGCGCACCCGAGGTCCGAGTCCCTCCCTTCCTCCCCGACGCAGGCCTCAGCCTCTGGGAGGAAGTGATAAGGCCTCTGAGGCTTCCCTTCACACGATGGTTACTGTCAGGAGGGGTATGAGTGGGGAGGGAAATCTGGGCTGAGGAATCCCTGCGGGGGCTTCCCTCAGCTCAGCCACGGGCTCCGTCCCCCTCAAAGTAGGGTTCACCACAACTCCAGGGGGCGGGACACCCCGCATCCAGAGGAGGCGAGGTGGGCCCTGAACAGGGATGAGGACCCAGCCTTGGGTCAGGGGCTCAGGCGCTTGTCTGCCGCTGCTGCCCTGGGCAGCCCAGGCTCTGGAGACACAAGAGACAGGCGGGCCTGGGTTTTGAAGGGACCTGATCCTGCCCATTGGGCCTCTGGCAAGATTCCTAACTTTTCTGAGCCTCAGGTCCCTCATCTGTAAATGAGGATGCTAATACCGTCTACCTCCTAAGGTGGCTGTGAGGGCTGACAGAGGAAACGTAAGGAAGCGTGAGGCAGGCGAGCAATAGTCACTGGGGTTATTAATGTTGCCGGAGGGGTCTCTAGGGGCACATCCAGAAGGAAATACATTCCTCCCCCATGACCCCTCCCCTGGGTCCCAGCAGCCCCCCGCTCACCCGGCCACCGGACGGGCCCAAGTTCCCTCGTGTGAAGAACTGGGAGGTGGGGAGCATCACCTACGACACCCTGAGTGCCCAGTCACAGCAGGTAAGGCCAGGAGCCCTCTCCATCCCACGTCAGGGTCAGTATGGCTACGGCCAGTCCCCTCCTGAACTCAAAGAGACACTGGGAAGAGCCAGAGGAGCTAAGGGACACACAGGGGCCTCTGGTGACTCCTAGCCTCCAGCCCTTGCCCCAAGTCCTGCCACAACCCAGCCCAACCTCACCCCGATTTCCAGTCCCAGCCCCAGCCCTCAACCCACACCTGCCCAGACCCACCCTCCCTCTGGCTCCCCACGCTGCCTCTGCACCCTGACCTGGTCCTGACCTCCATGCTCCCTGCTCTCTCTGCCTCTGCCCTCCACCCCAACCCAGGATGGGCCCTGCACCCCCAGACGCTGCCTGGGCTCCCTGGTATTTCCACGGAAACTGCAGAGCCGGCCCTCTCAGGACCCTCCGCCCCCTGAGCAGCTGCTGAGCCAGGCCAGGGACTTCATCACCCAGTACTATAGCTCCATCAAGAGGTGAGACCATGCCTTGAGACCCACAGCCCACCCTTGTCCTTTGACGTGGGGCCCTGGTCCTACCAAGCCCTCGAAAGGATGATCACCTTCCCCAGGACCCACTCCCATCCCCCACCCTGACACCAGCACCCACCAACCTCCCCCCAACACCCACACAAAGCCTGGGGAGCCTCTCCCCTCAATGTGACTTTCTTTTGCTCCCCTTTCCACACCAGGAGCGGCTCCCAGGCCCATGAGCAGAGGCTTCAGGAAGTGGAAGCAGAGGTAGCAGCCACGGGCACCTACCAGCTTCGGGAGAGCGAGCTGGTGTTCGGGGCCAAGCAGGCCTGGCGAAATGCTCCCCGCTGTGTAGGCCGGATCCAGTGGGGGAAGCTGCAGGTGTGGCTGGCCAGCAAGCACCCAGGATCGGGACTGGGGGAGAGAAAAGGAAAGGAGCAGTGAGGGCAGCTCCTGAGGACCCCCTATGGGGTCCCAAGCAGCGGGGAGATCCTTGCCCGTTCCCTCAGAGATTGGTACCCCTGGGGAGCCCTCAGCCCAATAGCTAACACCTGGTTGTTAAGCCCCATATCAATGCCTTGGCTGGCTGCAGAGAGAAACACCCAAACATACTGAGTCAGTGAGGACAGCTGGGCAGTGATCGGGTAGGGAGGGTGGGGGTTGTCTGAGCAACAGAAGCATTCTTCTGGAAAAGGCCCCTTGCTGCTTCTTCCCTGGTGGCCCCACTTGTCCAGCCCAATCCTCCAGCACCTTGGCCTCACACCCTCCTTCACACTCCCACCACTGGAATGGCCTAAGAGAAGCAAGCTGACCCACAGGGGAACTTAATCCATGACCTGGGCCTCCTTAGCTGTAGCTGGCCACCAAAGAATTTGGAATGAAGCCACATGCTCAGTAAATCCCCAAAGGAGTCTCCAATAAAAGAACGATCCTGTCTGATACTCGCATCCCCTTGAAGTTTTCAAAGCTCCAGCTCAACTCTGAACCCATCAGAGCTTCCATATTGGATCCCACTCACTGCTACATCCCTTCCTTGGCCCCAGACCAGCCACTGCCACCCCTGCTTCTGTCACTAACACAAGCAGGCAAGGGACCTCCCAGCTCCCTGCTGGTGGCCCCACTCAGCCAGTCAAGGTGCTTCTCCTAGTATCAGAATGTCAGGATGGGCAGATTCCCCGGACAGCCACCTAGTGCGGCCAACCACCTTCCCATCATCAGTGTGCTCAAGGAGAGTCTGCTGACTGGCTGGGGTCACCTGCCTTTGCTTGAGCACCATGGGTAATGGGGAACTCACCACCCCCACCCCTAGGTGGCCTCCCTGTCACTTGGTGCCCTTCCCCAATTATCAGTTTAGCAGTGACTGGGTCCCTCCTCTGTATCAGGTACTGAGTCAGCTTCTGCAGCGGTGGGGAGATGTCCCAGCAAGGAGATAAGGAGCAGACCAGGCTACGTTGGGTGTGTGGTGTGCAGGGGAGGAAGGCGGGGTCAGTGTGGGTGCAGATGGTCAGGGAGGCTCCCCGGAAGGGAAAGAACCATGACAAGTGACCCCGGCAGCCTTTGGAGGCTGCAGAGGAGGTGGCTACTCCCTCCCCTGCCTCCTCACCTTCTCCTAGAGCTGAGACTCAAGAGCCCTTCCCCCCCGCCCCCCATCCCCCTGCCTCGGCTGGCTCAGGTGTTCGATGCCCGGGATTGCAGCTCTGCCCAAGAGATGTTCACCTACATCTGCAACCACATCAAGTATGCCACGAACCGGGGCAACCTCCGGTGAGTGCCCTCTACACTGCGCCAGATGCCACTCCTACCCGCGGTGGCAGTGAAGGCGGGGCTCTGACACCTGTCGTTCTCATGTCAGCTCGGCCATCACAGTGTTCCCCCAGCGCGCCCCAGGCCGCGGAGACTTCCGAATCTGGAACAGCCAACTGGTGCGCTATGCGGGCTACAGGCAGCAGGACAGCTCGGTGCGGGGGGACCCAGCCAACGTGGAGATCACTGAGGTGGGCACAGAGAGGCAGAGCAGGGGGAGGCCAGCCGATGAGGGCTCTGGGAGGGGGCGTGGGGGTCCAGCCAAAGAGTGGCCAGTGGAGCAGGGAGGGGGGACTCTGAGATGAAGGAGGGAGATGCCAATGAAGGGGGTCCCCAAGGAGTGCAGGAGGCTGGGCCTCTCAGACCTACCTCTGACCCTGCTCCCCACAGCTCTGCATCCAGCACGGCTGGACCCCAGGAAACGGCCGCTTTGACGTGCTGCCCCTACTGCTCCAGGCCCCAGATGAGCCCCCAGAACTCTTTGCTCTGCCCCCTGAGCTGGTCCTCGAGGTGCCCCTGGAACACCCCACGTGAGCATGAGAGGGACTGGAGTCAGGTGGAGGAGGGGATGCCCTGGGGTGGCCAGGCAGGCCAGGCTCCACAGGCAGCCTGATCCCCCACCCGGACACCCCCAGGCTGGAGTGGTTTGCAGCCCTGGGCCTGCGCTGGTATGCCCTCCCGGCAGTGAGCAACATGCTGCTGGAAATCGGGGGACTGGAGTTCCCTGCGGCCCCTTTCAGCGGCTGGTACATGAGCACTGAGATTGGCACGCGGAACCTGTGTGACCCTCACAGATATAACGTCCTGGAGGTGAGGACCCGTGGGTAGGGAAGGGGATGCATCCCCTTTGGGCCAGAGCCTGTGACTCGCAAATAGGTCCCCACCCTGTCAGCAACTGGGAGAACCTGAGTGAGGCCCAGGCTGCCTCCTACATTAGAATTTTGGAAGGCTCCGGGATGGCGAATTTGGGGCAAAGGAGTGTACATGCGTGGGTACAAATATGCAGTTATTTTTCTGGGATCTATAGTTCTATAGCTTTCCTCAGATTCTCAAGGCAGATCTTGCAAACAATGTCATTTTAGAGACGAGAAGTTAAGATCCGGGGCAGAGAAGTAACTGGCCCAGGGTCCCTCTCTGCTCAGGGGTGCCTTTGCAGGGAAGAACCTGAACCGGCCCCAAACTAAGCAGTCTGGCCTCTCGATGGACACCTACCTACCCTCATTCGTTCTAGTCATGAGTTCCAGACAAAGATGTTCTCCGTCCACTCCCCCCATACTTGTCCCTACCAATGCCTTGCACCCCCGCTCCCAGGATGTGGCGGTCTGCATGGACTTGGATACCAGGACAACCTCATCGCTGTGGAAAGACAAGGCAGCGGTGGAAATCAACTTGGCCGTGCTGCACAGTTACCAGGTACAGACCCACACCGGCCAGGAGGGGAGGGGCTGGGGCTGGAAAAGAGGGCGGCACCTAGAGACGGGGGCAGGCCTTGGACACAGCTGGGAGGAGTACCAGGGTCCATGGGGCACACTGGGCCTGCGCTTCTAGGGACACAGCACCTACTGTTCCAGGCGCACAGTATGGGGGTAGAGTGTGCCTGGAGTCCTGCTGATTGGGACATGCTCAGTAATGCAGGCCCCCAGGGCAGAGGGGGTATTGTGATGTGTGGGACCCCCTGGATCCTGGAAACACCAACTCCAGGACTGAAGGCCTGCTGAGCATTGTTGGTCGAGGAAACTAGCACCTGCTGAGAACTTGGCCAGAGTTCAGGATGTTTTGGTTCAGGGGCAGGACAGACAGACGTGGGAGACTGGAGCTGCTACTGTTGAGTTTTGGGCGCGCCACACAGGCTGCAGCTAGGGGTGACAGCATGGTGGGAAAACACAGCATGTGTTAGATGTGGGGTGACCCAGGGCACAGCGGTGACTGGAGTCACAGAAGTGTGAGTCTGTAGGCTGAGTCTAAGCCCCTGCCTCCCCAACCCCAGCTGGCCAAAGTGACCATCGTGGACCACCATGCTGCCACCGCCTCCTTCATGAAGCACCTGGAGAATGAGCAGAAGGCTAGGGGGGGCTGCCCTGCCGACTGGGCCTGGATCGTGCCCCCCATCTCTGGCAGCCTCACCCCTGTCTTCCATCAGGAGATGGTCAACTATGTCCTGTCCCCGGCCTTCCGCTATCAGGTGCCCACCCCGCTGGCTCTTGCCCACTGTGGCCAGCTCTAACGAAGCAGCCCCCAGGGGCCTCCAAATGCTTGTTTTACTTATCTCCTCCTCCACTCCCCCATCACTCCCCTGCAGCCAGACCCGTGGAAGGGGAGTGCATCCAAGGGTGCCGGCATCACCAGGAAGAAGACCTTTAAGGAAGTGGCCAAGTAGGTGCCCTAGGAGTGCTGCCCTTCCCCCACACCAGGGGACCAGCTCTAGCAATGGGGAGGCCCACCACCTCCCCACACCCACCACTCAGCGCCCCAAGACCTTGCTTGGACCATGCACCTGGGGAGGCCCTGGCTCAGTGTGCCTGGGACCGCCCTCACCCTGCCCTCCCCTGCAGTGCGGTGAAGATCTCTGCCTCACTCATGGGCACCGTGATGGCAAAGCGAGTGAAGGCGACCATCCTGTATGGCTCCGAGACCGGCCGGGCCCAGAGCTACGCCCAGCAGCTGGGGAGACTCTTCCGGAAGGCTTTCGACCCCAGGGTAGGGCTAAGCCCAGTGGAGTGGGGATCTGGGAAGGGGGAGGGGGCCCATCCATAACTTCAGATGTGCCCTGGAGGACAGAAGAGGGTCACAAGTCAGAGCCCAGGAGGAAGCCTGGGATCCAGATGGATTCAGGGATTGAGTCCAGGCCCGAGTCAGGGTCTGAACTGTACCCTGCCAGGGAGGGTCAGGGTAGAAGTGCCAGGAAAGCAGGGGCCAAGTCCCTGGGACATCAGTCTTCTCCTCGTCCACAGGTCCTGTGCATGGATGAGTACGATGTGGTGTCCCTTGAGCATGAGACGCTGGTGTTGGTGGTGACCAGCACATTTGGGAATGGTGATCCCCCGGAGAATGGAGAGGTGAGGTCTAGCAGGAAAGGGGCCACTGGAAATGAGGGGAGGTGGGGCAGGAAAATGGGGTGGTTGGGCAGGAACCCCACCTCCATGATGGATAGTGGAGATGCCTTGAGAGTCCCCCAGAGTGCAAGTGTGGACATTTCACTGGGACCCGAGAGCCTGCACAAGCCATACTCCAGCCCCAGCCCTCACAGTGTGTCCCCAGGTCATTTCCATTATCCATGCAAGTGTTTAATATGTGGAAGGCACTTGGCTGGCCGACGAGGTCAGACTGCTCTCAAGCACTGACTAGTTAGAAAAACAGCGATACTCCACTTACTACTCAATTTCAGCTTTCTCTTTTCTTCTTTCCTTAACAAAAGAAAAGAGCACTGCTCAGATGTCAACAGAGATTAGGCAACTTCACTTTCTGCACAAATCTTTAAAGAAACAAACTAGAGCACCTCCACTGAACACTTTATTATCAGCCACTATCTTCCCAGCTTCTCTCTCCTGGCAGCCCCTGCTACAGTCATTCCTCATGCCCTTGGCTGCGGCAGCTTCTAGGTGATAAATGCCTCCTGAGCGCTGGGTACCTCCTCAAGCAGCCCAAAGCAGAATTCTGAGGCAAGTTCCCACCGCCCCCCTGCCGACCATGCTGCCCATTTCAGCCGTCATTCTGATCTGCCTTGTAAAGAATAACAGAATCACTTTCTTTTTTAGTATAAAAGTGGTATTTACACTACCCTGTGAAGACACAGAACATTTCCATCACCTAGGCAGTCCCCTTGTCAGTGCCCCCAGCCAGCCCCTCCCCAGTCCATCCCTTCCGGTCAGCCAGGTTAGTTTTGCCTGCTCTAGGATGTCACAGAAAGGGGAGCACACGGTAAGGACTCGGCCTGTGTCTGAGGCTCATCCCACTGTGAGCGATTCAGTGCCTCGCTCCTTTCTACTGCCTAGCAGCAAGCAGCGTTCACTCTGTGAACACACTGTTTCTCTGTTCTCCTGCTGACGGGCGCTTGGGTCGTTTCCAGGGTTTGGCTATTATGAATAAAGCTGTTATGAACATTCTTGGGCAAGGCTTTTGTGGGCTTATGTTTTCATTTCTCTTGAATAAATATCTAGGAGTGGAATTGCTGGGTCATCGGGTAGATGTATGTTTAAACAAAAAACAAAAAAACAAAAAAACTGCCAAACAGCCACATGGATTGAACTGCACCTCTAAATTCTGTACATTTCAGCGTATGTAAATTTCACTCCATTTTTTTTTTAAATGGAGCAAACCTAGGAATATGGCTCACAGAAAATATTCATCAAAGCCACTAACAAGAATGTTTATAGCAGCATTGTTCGTAATAGCCCCACACTGGAAACAATTCCAATGACTGTCCACAGTAGACTGGATAAATAAACTGTGGTCTATTCAAATTCTATGCAGCAATGAGGATGAACGGATCACAACCACACAACATAGGTGAATCTGAAAATATAAAGGAGAGGGGAAGAAGCCAAACACAACAGAATCGGACTGTAGGGTTCACTTTATATTAACTCCAGAAAGAGGCAAAAGGAATCCTTGGTTTTTGTTTTTTTTTTAAGATTTTATTTATTTATTTGAGACAGAGAGAATGAGAGAGAGCACATGAGAGTGGGGAGGGTCAGAGGGAGAAGCAGACTCCCTGCTGAGCAGGGAGCCCGAAGCGGGACTCGATCCCAGGACTCCAGGATCATGACCTGAGCCGAAGGCAGTCGCTTAACCAATTGAGCCACCCAGGCGCCCAAGGAATCCTTGGTTTTAATCGGGAGAATGGTTGCCCCCCGCTGGGGTGGGAGGTGGTAACTGGGAGGGGTCCGAAGCTGAATTCTAGGGTTCTGGCAACATTTCCTGAGATGGTGCTGACACAGGCATGTTCAGTTTGTGAAAATCTAGAAAGCTATACGTTTATATGTGTGCTTTTCTGAATGTATTACACTTCAACAAAAAGTTCAAAAAATAAAATTAAAGTAGTACACACTAATTATGGTGAATGTAAAGGCCCGCCACCCAGACGCACCTAGAGCTAACACTGGGGTGTTCCAGGCTTGCCACATTTTGGGTTTTGCTGTGTGAAGGTGTTCCGCGTAGCTCTTAGCGATTTTCGTGGCAGCACATGACATAGCTCAGCCTTCTAGAAGATGTCAGTGCCACCGACTAGCAATGGAGGCAATGCAGGGAGACTCAGGGCTGTTTTCCACCTATCAAGTTGGCTGAAACATTAAGGACTGGCCCCATCCAGTGTTGGTACGAGTGAGCAAAGAGCGCTCTCTTGCTGCGGGCAGATCTGACCACCCACCTCATCCTGCCTTCAAATCCTGATTCAGCAACTCCCCTTGCAAGGACTACCCTACCAAAATACACAAAAGAGGAGGTGGACGTGTGTATATACAAGTGTTTGAGCATTGGTCACAGGCCACCCAGATATTCTGAGTCAGACGAAAGTCTCCTGCATGTGGTCCATGAGAATGTGGGGACACTATGCAGCCATTCAAAAGAAGGTCAGTCTTGGTGTGTTGACCTGGAAGGAGGTCCATGATAGGTTGCTGAGGAAAAAGCAGCTAAGTATGGTGTAGCCCCATTTTTACTTTTTGGAAAAACTATAAAGGTAGATACATATGGAAGTACAACTGAACAGATCTAGGAGGTTAAACACCTGTCCATAGAGCACATGCCTTGGGGGCGAGGACTGGAGGAAAGGTAAGGGCAGATTTTTCTCTTTTGTTACTTTATGGTTCTGTAATGTTTTCAAAAAGCCAATACCAGTTTTAAAATTTTCAAAACAGGGGTGGCTGGGTGGTTCAGTCGTTAAGCATCTGCCTTCGGCCCGGGTCATGGTTCCGGGGTCCTGGGATCGAGCCCCGAATCGGGCTTCCTGCTCAGTGGGGGGCCTGGTTCTCCCTCTCCCACTCCCCCTGCTTGTGTCCCCTCTCTCGCTGTGTCTCTCTCTGTCAAATAAATAAATAAAATCTTAAAAATAAATAAATAAATAAATAAAATTTTCAAAACAAATTAAAATCAGAATTTATAAATAAGGATCAGTCGACCGCAGTTTTAAACTTCTGTGTGGTTTGAAATAAAACAAAACTAACCATGATACCGACACTTCCCCTCCCCAGAGTTTTGCGGCAGCCCTGATGGAGATGTCCGGCCCCTACAACAGTTCCCCTCGGCCAGAACAGCACAAGTGAGTGGGGCTCGGAGCTTAGGGGGAGGTGGGAGGGAGGGCAGTGAGGCATGTGGAGACAGTGAGGAAAGGAGGGCTGAAATGGTCTCCCTCTGTGCCTCCAACAAGCTAGAGGGCAGATGTGAGGAGGCCTGGACCCCCATCACAGCTCAGGATGCCCTACTTCCTTGTGACCTGGCCATTCACAGCCCCCGGAACTCTGAGGGCTGGTCAGTCCTGAGGTCCCCTTCAGAGAAGGGAAGGGAGGCACAATGGGGCCTGAAGGCACAGAGATCCCCAGGGCGACAAAGCCAAGCCCAAGGGCAGGGTCTTTCCCATCCCAGATGTAGAGACCCCGGAGCTGTCCCCAGGCTGTGTCTGGGCCTGTGCCATGCTCCCAGTTCTCTGTGACAGCCCTGTCTCTGTCTTCTCTTGCCAGGAGTTACAAAATCCGCTTCAACAGCGTCTCCTGCTCAGACCCGCTGGTGTCCTCCTGGAGACGGAAGAGAAAGGAGTCCAGTAATACAGATAGCGCAGGGGCCCTGGGTACCCTCAGGTGTGGGAGCTGCAGTGAGGGGAGGCATGGGAGGGAGGGCAGGCTGCCGGGGCATACAGGGGGCAGGGACAGGTGTGGGCTCCAGTGACGGCTCCCTGAACCCCAGGTTCTGTGTGTTCGGCCTGGGCTCCCGGGCATACCCCCACTTCTGCGCCTTCGCTCGTGCGGTGGACACACGGCTAGAAGAGCTGGGCGGGGAGCGGCTACTGCAGCTGGGCCAGGGAGATGAGTTGTGTGGCCAGGAGGAGGCCTTCCGTGGCTGGGCCCAGGCCGCCTTCCAGGTGAGCCCCTGGGCCTGTTCAAACGTGTGACCCAGGCTTCGCCTCCCACCCCAATTCTGGCTCCCTCCCACCTGCACCCCTCCCCTTTGAGACATGCAATATTGAGGCTGGAGGCCTTGCTGCTGTCCTGATTCTGTTTGGTTCTCTGGTCCCATCCTGTTCCTTCCAAAATCCGTCCTCATTTCACCACTGTACAGCCAGCCCTTCTGGCTCAGTCCGCAGCAGTGGATGACGCAGCCCTAACAACACGGGAGGTGGCTGGCCCAGGCAGAGGAGAGCAGAAAGGGCCCCCGCAGGTAGAGCTTCAGCCAGGCACAGACGGGGCCCCTGAGTGGGAGCCTAGAGGGTGAGCATGCATGGCAGGCAGGGTGGAGGGAGAGGGGAAGGCCCAAGAGAAGGCTGGACAGAGGCGAGGGCTGAAACTGAGGCCAGGAGAACCTACAGAAAGTCAGAGGCCAGACAGGCTTGGGGAGGTGCCTGGACAGATGGTGTCCTGGCTCAGGGAAGTGCAAGGAGGGGTGCATCCCAGGGCTGTGACTTTCTCAGCCGGGGCTTCCCCCAGAGGCAGCTCTGCCTGGTCTGGGGATTATGCCTGGAGGTGAACAGGCTCCTTCTCCCCGTCCTAACACTCTTTCAGGGCAGTGCTCGCCCCACCCAGGGTTCCCAGGCTTGAGTTTATCAGGTCTGGCCTGATGGAGCCAAGGGGTACATGCAAGGAGGAGGGCTGTGGGGGCACCTGGCACAGGTGGAGGGTTTGCTGGGAAGGAGAAAGTCAAGCTGAAGAAATAGATAGGCTCAGGCTGGGAGGAGGAGAACAGGAAGGAAAACAAGAATCCGGACGAAAGGAAGCGACTGGAAGCTAAGAGTAGAACAGGAAAAGGAGCACAAGGTGAAGTTTTAGGGATACTGCTTTAGAGACGCAGGGTCAACGAGAGGAACATCCAACTAGAAAGCAGGAAAACGCTGAATGAACTAGGGTGGTAGCAGTGGGGCTAGGAAGGAAGGGAGGGGGCCAAGGAAGGAAGGAAGAGATATAAGACCTTACACACACAAAAGAAAGATTAACAGGACTGGTGATACGCATTGGGAGGAGAAGGAGCAACCAATCATGGGTGAGCCCTGGATTTCAAGCCTGGGCCGGGACCAGCAGTCTGCAGGACTCCTACCTGAACAGAGACAAATAGGATATGTACCCTCCCAGGGGTCCTGCCCCAGGGGCCCCTCTAGCCCTTATGAGCAACGCAAGAAGGACAGAGCGGCCAGAGACCCCTCCCACAGCCACCCAAATTTGGTGTCCCCCTCCGGGAGCACTGTAGGGTTTTTACATAAAGCATCTCATTTCATCCTCCCCGGAACCTAATGAGGTGGAAAGAGGGCTCAGCGAGACATGTGGAATATAAGCAGACGAGTCAGAATCTGAATGCACTCCGAGCGCACAGCTGCGTTCACTGAGTGCTACCGTGTGCTGAGCGCCGCGCTCCCTGAGAGTACCACTCACCAGATTATGGAACCAGTGGGTGTGACACGAGTAAATACGTGCAAAGGGAGAGTCAGTGCAGTGGCCAAGCCATGAAATGGGTCGAAGAACAGGCACTGTCAGCCTCAGCTACTGGGGCTGCCGAGGCCGCAGGCGAGAGGGCCCCCCCAGTCCCAGGAACAGAAGGAAGGTGGCCTCTGGGGACCCCACAACCCAGCTCAGCCTCCCACCTCAGCCTCCCTGAGCTCCTCCCTGCTCCGCTCGCCCTGGTGGCCCGAGGCCCTCAGCCCTCACCATCTCGCCCCTCAGGCCTCCTGTGAGACTTTCTGTGTGGGACAGGATGCCAAGGCCGCCGCCCGGGACATATTCAGCCCCAAACGGAGCTGGAAGCGCCAGAGGTACCGGCTGAGTGCCCAGGCCGAGGGCCTCCAGCTACTGCCAGGTGAGTCTCTGGCCTCCCCCTGACCCCGCTGGCCCTCTGGGCTCCCAGGGTCCCAGGACTAACTGTCAGCGACCCGGCTGGGTTCCCAGCTCAGTCTCAGTCTCCCCCCAGGCCTGATCCACGTGCACAGGAGGAAGATGTTCCAGGCTACGGTCCTTTCAGTGGAAAACCTGCAAAGCAGCAAGTCCACGTGAGGAGGACCACCTCCCCCACACACACACACCTGTCCTGGCCTCTCCTTCCCTCTGTCCCAGCATGCTCCCGCCCATGCCCTCCTCGCTCCCTTCTAACTGCCCCAACTCCTGACCCACAGCCGGGCCACGATCCTGGTGCGTCTGGACACTGGAGGCCAGGAGGCGCTGCAGTACCAGCCAGGGGACCACATAGGCATCTGCCCACCCAACCGGCCCGGCCTCGTGGAGGCACTGCTGAGCCGCGTGGAGGACCCGCCTCCACCAGGAGAGCCGGTGGCCGTGGAGCAGCTGGAGAAGGGCAGCCCTGGTAAGGCCGAGCGATCTGGGGCACGAGTGACAGCCTGCTCATCCCCCTGGCCTCAGGGTCCCCGTGAGTTGAGGGACCTGGTAGAGGACTGCCACCTCCCCTCACAGCCGTAACGCCTGTGCTCAGAGCCGGCTGTGCTCCCTCTTGTCGGACTGACCTTGTGGCTGGATGGTCCACAGAGTGTGGCTCCTTTCTCAGTACCTGCCCCTTCCCCCCAAAAGGCTGCACCCCTCTGGGCTCCCCCCAAAGTCTCCTCCTGACAGCCTAGCCCACTCTGTAGCTGGCCTCAGTCTATCTCCTGCCACGCCGGTGCCTGGCATTAAAATAAGAACCCAGACCAACCCAAACCAAGCAGAGACCGCCAAACACACACACAAAGGGGCTGCCCAGACAGGCCCATCACCACTGTTCAAGGGCAAGGTCTCCGATAAAACACAAGGCGTGGTCGGTCCTGGGATACCCCCAAAGCAATGACCACCTCAGACTCTGCAGTTCCAGGTGGCCCCTTCCTCAGACCTCCCCTGTACATCACCCACAGGTGGACCACCCCCCAGCTGGGTTCGGGACCCCCGGCTGCCCCCATGCACGCTGCGCCAGGCTCTCACCTTCTTCCTGGACATCACTTCCCCGCCCAGCCCTCAACTCCTTCGACTGCTCAGCACCCTGGCCGAAGAGTCCAGCGAACAGCAGGAGCTCGAGAGCCTCAGCCAGGTGCGGGCAGCCCCAGTGGGCAGCAGGGGCTCGAGAAGCAGGAAGAGCCAGGCGGGAAAGGGGGGTCCACCTGGCTAGCACACCCTGGGGTTTAAGACCCAGCTCTGGAGTCACTAATTCAGCTCTGAATTCTCGATGCTCAAGAAATGTTTGTTGGCCTGAACTGAAAAGGGAGAAACCCCAGTTGGCTCGGCTCAGGAGGAGTCAAGAAGGGAGGTCAGCAGGCAGGGTTGGGAGGTTCTGAGCCCATTGCACCCTGCTCCCACCAGGACCCACGGCGCTACGAGGAGTGGAAGTGGTTCCGCTGCCCCACGCTGCTGGAGGTGCTGGAGCAGTTCCCATCGGTGGCACTGCCCGCCCCCCTGATCCTCACCCAGCTGCCCCTGCTCCAGCCCCGGTACTACTCGGTCAGCTCAGCACCCAGCGCCCACCCAGGAGAGATCCACCTCACAGTAGCCGTGCTGGCATACAGGACGCAGGGTGAGGTGCTGAAGGGTCAGGGGCAGGGCCACACAGTGACCCTGGGATGGGCCCCTCATGGGCACCCTCTCCTCCCCAACCCCCAGATGGACTGGGCCCCCTTCATTATGGAGTCTGCTCCACATGGCTGAGCCAACTGAAGGCCGGAGATCCCGTACCCTGCTTCATCAGGGGGTAAGTGAGTACTTCAGGGGACGGGGGTGGAAGGGACATCAAGAAGAGAGCGTCTGTCCAAGCAGGGATGGACAAAGTGCCACATGGATGGTCAGGGACAGATGGAGGAATCAGCAGGTGGCTGCACAGGGTGAGGGTGGGAGTTTTGGTGAGGGGTGTGATGGGGAGCAGGGAGGACCCACTTAACACATCTCGAGAATGGGGTATCTGGTTAAGCTACTTCAGAACTTTGACTAAGCTTTGGGTGTTTCGCTAATTTGGACTTAGGGTCCTGTCCCAAAGCTTCCCTTCCCAGAGACAGGGCTGGGATTCAATCTGCAGGCCCTGCTGCTTTTAGGTAAACTATGTCCCTCGCTACATTCTTGGGGTCAGTCTGATATTGGGAGGCATGGCACTTGGGAACTGGTGCCCTGTTCAAGGCCAAGTCCCCACTTAGTCCAGGGAGAACTAGTTAGGTTACCACAGTATCACTGAGGACTCAAAGAAAGTAAAAGATTGCAGGATACCCTTCCCTGGTGCTGGGTTCAGAAGCCTTGCCCCATCCAGCAGCCAGGACCCAAAGCCTCAGGGGGCGGGGGGGGGGGGGGGGGCGCAGAGAGACTTAAAAGAGTTCCCGGAATGGGCACCAGTTAGGTCCAGTAACCCAAAAACATCCAGGAGGCCAAATCACAAACTGTACCAATCTACTAAATACAAACCAAATACCAATATTAAGGCTAGGATTTAAAATAAACACTCAGTGAATTCGTTATGAACCAAAGGCTGTCCTTCCCTTCCCATATGTTGTAAATCTCCTAACTGAGCTATCAGAACATTCTTCAATTCAAATTAAATCATATTCCCTTTGACCCAACCTCCAGAAACACAGGTCCAGGGAGTTTCTGCCTGCAAGTAGAATTATTTTCATAACACACCATGCCCACTCTGAGCTAGACTATGTCGTAAGCACTCGACAACCCATTTACCGGTGGAAGTTGAGTTGTCCACTGGAGTCGAAGTTGGTAAGAATGTGGGAGCTGGGAAAGCACAGGGCCCTGACAGAGTGTTCCTCCACTAGGGCTCCCTCTTTCCGACTACCGCCTGATCCCAGCTTGCCCTGCATCCTAGTGGGCCCTGGCACAGGTATTGCCCCCTTCCGGGGATTTTGGCAGGAGCGGCTGCACGACATTGACAGCAAAGGTGAGACTGGGGACCAAGGGAATGACCGGAAGACAGGAGGGAGTCACACAATCTAGGGGGAAAGGGACGGGGGCTGGAAGACAGAAGCCAGGTAGGAAAGAGGGCAAGGAATGGGCCACAGAGGTGAAAAGAAGCTTATTAGACCAAGGGGAGGACAGTGCCCTGTTGTTCCAGCTTCCTGGGGCCAGACACAAAGTAGGTGTGGGACTGGGTTAAGGACAAGGGGAGAGGGGAACTGGAAGTCTGGAGAGGATGGGACTAGGACTCAGAAGGCAGAAATGCCCAAAGTGTACTTGGGACTGTGCCAGAGCTCACCTAAGTGTGTCCAAGACTCAAAGAAGCTACAGGATGTTCAGGCTGGACACGGGGTGTGCAAGGCAGCTGGTAAATCAAAAGAAGGGGGCTGTGACTGATAGGAAGGCAGACAATGTGGAAGCTGAGGATGTGCAAGAATATGGGGTTGGAGCAGGGACAGGGCTAGATGGAATCCCGGAACTTCCGTGTTAGATGGTGCCAAGGGCTTGGAATTCTAAGTCAGAAGCCCCACGTTCTCATGCAGTGCCACCACTGGTCATTCCACCCAATGAGCCACCACCTATCGTAATCTGCTTTTCTGTGAGCGTCTTCTCTGTAAATCAGGGTCAGGCAAGGTCTCTGTGAGAGCATCCTGCGCTCTCCTGGAGGCTAGACAGCCGAGAGTGGTTGTCTCTATTCGAAAGGCGGCTGGGCCGTCCGCCTGGGCGAGGTTAGCCAGTAGGAGATGTCGCTAGGGCTGCGCCCCGGGGAGAGGGCTCTCCCAAGCCCCAGTGCTGCTTGCAGGGCTGCAGCCCGCCCCCATGACTTTGGTGTTCGGCTGCCGATGCTCCCAGCTCGACCACCTTTACCGCGACGAGGTGCGGGATGCCCAGCAGCGCGGAGTTTTTGGGCGCGTCCTCACCGCCTTCTCCCGGGAGCCCGACAGCCCTAAGGTGCGACACCCTGAGGGCGCGGGGGTAACCTGAGGCTGGGCACCGGGGAAGGGCGGAGAGGGGCGCGCAGACCCAGGCCCGGCCCCGCCCCCTCGAGTGCGCACCCTCCACCCCGCCCCTCAGCACCGCCCCCCCCGGCGTCACTCAGGCACCCGCCCCCACTCGGCCCCTCCCGCGTGCCTTTTGGTCTCCCGCACCTGCACCCTAGCCCCGCCCCTTGCTTGGCTCCACCTCTCTAGAGCCCAACGCCACGCACATAGGCGCCGCCGGGGCCGCGCAGAAACTGTTCGCCCCCAGGGCCGGACCCTCCCCCCAAGAACCCCTCCCCCCGGGCGCGCCCCTAACCCCGGCTCCCCTCAGACCTACGTGCAGGACATCCTGCGGACCGAGCTGGCTGCTGAGGTGCACCGCGTGCTGTGCCTCGAGCGGGGCCACATGTTTGTGTGCGGCGACGTCACCATGGCAACCAGCGTCCTGCAGACGGTGCAGCGAATCCTAGCGACGGAGGGCGACATGGAGCTGGACGAGGCCGGCGACGTCATCGGCGTGCTGCGGGTGCGGAGGGCGGTGCCACGCCGGGGCGGGGTCATGCCCGGGGCGGGGCCCACTCCTACTTGGATCCCACCCCCGTTCTGGCCTTCTTTCCCCGCAGGATCAGCAACGCTATCACGAGGACATTTTCGGGCTCACACTGCGCACTCAGGAGGTGACAAGCCGCATACGCACCCAGAGCTTTTCCTTGCAGGAGCGACATCTGCGGGGCGCAGTGCCCTGGGCGTTCGACCCGCCTGGCCCAGACACCCCCAGCCCCTGAGAGTCCTCTTGTTTTCCATCCCAGTTCCAGGAGAGGGGCCGTCAGTCCACCAGACCAGCCACCTCTCCCCTCCCGAGGTGCTTCCCATCTTTGTCCAGAGTCTGCCCTAAATCGCCTTATTCCGGGGAATGAGCGGAATGTCCCTCTCTAGGTCTGTTTACTTGCCCCAGGTCTGGAGGCCCCCTCCCAGGGCCTACTGTCACCCTTTTTGTGTTCCTTAGGTGAATTTTAGATTCCCTTTACCTCCCCCAGGAGTATCTTATCTTGAAACCTAATCTCTAAATCAAATATTTATTATTGAAGATTCACCATAAGAGACTGGACCAGGTGTTATGAGAGCTACTAAGATGCCTAACCCAGCCCCATTGATTAAAATTACAGAATGACAAGCTTTGTCTTTTAATTTGTGCAGTTGAAGGTCGTAGTGATTCTTTAAAAGGCGGTCCTATCCTACATACTCCACTCTGACCCAGCGCTCTAGAAATGTGGTTTCCAGCCAATCACAGACAGTTCTGTGTAGCTTCCTTGCTCCTGATTGAGAAACAGGTACAGCCCTCAGCTACCAGGAGTGGGAATGCCAGCGACTAAGGTCACAAAGATGTGCAACACAGCCATGCGCAACCTTTACTGCTGGTTTCAGACAGGATGAGGAGCCACACCCACTTTCTCCGACATCACACCAGTGCTGAACTCCAAAAACATCAGCCCTCCGTAGTCTTCCCACTCACAAGTCCCCATGGCCCTCCCTCCACAAGTCCCGTGGGACCCTGAAGGCCAGGCCAGCTCGAAGGGCCCACTGGGGTTCAGGTCCCGTCCCTAACTGTTTCCCTAACATTAAGCTAGGCCTCCGCCTTGGCCCTGTCCTCCACCCTGAGGATCCCTGGGGATTGCTTCCCAGGCAATTGCTGAGACAGCTAGTTGGGGTGGTGTCCCCTTAGCCCTCCAGGTGGGGATCATCTCCGAGACTTGTTTCCAGATCTTTTGGCATCTCCTCTCCTACCCTTTCTCTGCTCTCTGGGTGAGCTCATCACTAACCTCCCCCAACTCCTGCCCAACTAAAGCGTCCTTAGGCCTACAGTCTGCGGGGGTGGGTCTCTAAAGAGGGCTCGGTGTCACGTCCTTCCACTCCACCTTGTCTGATCTCCTATAGCTGGAGAAGCCAGGGAACCTGGGGGAAGAGAAGGCTCTTGGCAAGCATTCCAGGGGTTTAGGTTCCAAAGATGACCATCCATATCACCCTGAATTCCCACCACTGCCCCCATCCCTCCAAGTGTGGCTCCACCCAATTTTCTATTCATTCCCCAACTCCCCCGCACCCCTACCCTCCCGCTCCATTAGACAACACTGACCCTGGGGAGCCCTCTCAGTCAGTGCCAGGGGCCTGACTAGGCTCCTTCTGGGTGTCTGTGGTCTCCTGAAACCTTCCAGGGAGCAGATTCTGGGTCCTCTGGGTTCTCCACTGCTGTCTGGGGCTGGAGGCAGGACTGGAGCCTGGTGAGAAAAGCCATCAGCTGGCCAGTGTGGTGATGCCCGCTGTCCACCCAGGGTCTGTCCCCTGCATACCCTGACCACCTTACCATCACTTGACCAGGATGGCTTCTCCTCATCGGGCGAGAGTGTCTGGGAGGGGCTGGACCAGGGCCTGGACAGGGAAGAAGCTGAAGCCTCGCCCCACAGTTCCTGCTGCTGCTGTTGATGGAGCTAAATGGAAGGAAGAGGAATGATGGGCTCTCTCGTGCCCCACAGTGGGAAATCCAGACCCTGGACTAGGTGCAGAGGCTTCTCAGACCTCCTCTTTGAGCTCCTACCGAGTATTTCCTTACACTCTATGCCCCCCACTCCATCTCCATTTCATTCAGCTGCTTTCTCCCCACATTTCTCTTTCTGGTATCCCCCTGCTCACCTGGTGCAGGTAGATGGCATGAAGACTCATCTCAGCAGAAGCAAGCTCTGGAAGCTGGGCCAGCTTCTGGCCCCCAGTGCCTCCTGGGGACACACAGCTGAAACAGAGAACACAGTACACCAAAGACATGCCCCTCCCCCCTGCACCGCACAGCGAGGGCCAGACTTGATCTCCCCTTCCCAGGGCCCCTACGTACTCCTCCTGAGGACCAGCAACCCCCTCACCAGCTACTGCCCTGCCTCTCCGTGCCCCACCCTCACCTCGGGTCCTGGGCAAGGCGGGAAATGGAGGCCAGGAGGCTGGCTGTGGCTGCAGCTGGGCAGGGGGCCGTGGGGCTCAGGTCCCGTGGGGGCAGGAGGGGCTGCACCAAGAGGTTGGCCAGGAAGGCCTCCGGCTGGGAGCAAGAGAAGAGGGCATCAGAAGAGAGGACAGAAGGGGAGGGGGGAAGCCTAGGAAAGGCCTGGAGCAAGCTAGACCAGGGAGCAGGTTAATACAAAAAGTGAGATGGAATGGAGGGACTGGGGATGGTGACGGCAGAAGGCCAGGCCAGGCTGCAACTCACCAGAGGTGAGGAAGAATCACTGAGCACCCCAGGCGTGGGGGGGCTGCGAACAGAGGTGGCGCCCCAGGCTGCTGCATCTTGTTGTACCCTGCCCCGAAGGTGTCCCAGGAATTTGGAGCTGTGCCCTGGGGGGCGCCATTGTGGATGCACCAGGGAGAACCTCATCAAGGAGAGCTCAGTCTTTCCATCCTCCGCACGCTGAGCCAGTGAGGCCTCTGTCTGTCCTGCCGAGAGCCACTGAGAACAAGAACAGTCAGTCATTCAGATGCTGTGGACACTGCTTTTATAGCTTTCAGTGGGAGCTTCGTGGGGTAAGCGGGACAGGAAACACTGGCCCGTTTTCCAGGTCAAAGAACAGAGGCCACGATGGGGACTTGCTCAAGATCACCCAATAATACAGCAGTAAAGCAGGACCTGGGTCTAGAGCCTGCACTAGCAGAGGGCGTGGGCTTAATGTTTTGCCAGCCTATGCACACTGGACCCCAGGGCTGGCCTGGGCGCCTTCTTCCAGCCCCACCTGCTCACCAGCTCACGTCTCCGCCTCTCTGGCAGTCTTTCCTCCCACTTACTGGAGTTACAATGTGCTGAGAACTCTGTCAGGGTTCTATACACATCATCTGCTGTAATCCTCCCAGCCCGTGCATTAGCTACAGTCAACGTCCTCATTTGACAGATCAGGACTCGAAGGTGTGAGGAAGTGAAGTGACTAGCTCAAGGTCACTGGTGGCCAACGATAAGATTGGAGTGGAACCCAGCTCTGCTCCGAGTGAGGCAAGAAAAGCCCTGCCCAACCACAACCCCACACAGCCAGGGATGGGCTCTAACCTGAGGGTGGCCGTGGCGCTTCACATCCATAAGGGCGAAGGAACAGATGTCCCCAACTCCAGCCACATCCACAGTGAAGTGATGAAAAAAGTCAATGATCTCCAGGGAACGAGGGGAGAACCAGAAGAGCAAAAACAGCGGAGTGAGGAGAGGGGACAGGAGCTCCTCCAGGAGGGAGACCTGGGGAAGCAAGGTGAGGTTGAGAAGGGGTTGTTGAGGGGGCTCACGCTCGCAATCAGGACCAAGAGACCCCCGGGGCCGCTCGCCGGGGCCGGAAACCTCTAAGCCAGTCACCTCCCGGCTCCCGGGATGGCCAGCGCCGAGCCGAGCCCATTTGTCCGAGCCGAGCCCGTTTGTCCCGAGCCCTCTCCCGGGCGCCCGCGGGCTCCGCAGCCCCCCTTCGGGCCGGACCCTCACCGCTCGGTACTGCAACAGCCGCGCCATCTGCCGGTAAGCGCTGGCCCTGCCCGCAGGACCGGGCTCCTCTGGGAGGTAGTGCATGTGCGCCAAAGCCGCCTGCAGCAGGAACTGCGGGGAACGACTCCGGCCCTGCTCTTCCGGAATGAAAGACCTGGAGGGCGGGATGGGGGTGAAGAAGGGGCCTGCGGTTAGGAACTGCGGATGGGCGGCAGGGCTGGGGGGGCGCTGACGGCGGGCAGGGTGCGGATTCGCGGGAGGCTCGGCCCCGGGGCAGAGGAATGCGCCCCCCCCCTCCGGACGAGCTCCCCAGCACCTGGCCACGGTGGCCGTGACCCCGAGCGCGGTCATGGCGGTGAGCACGTGCTCCACGGCCAGCACGTCCTCGTCGTAGACGGTGAGCACGAGCAGCGCGGCGAAGAGCGCGCCGGCGAAGAAGACGAGCTGGCGGGCCAGCAGCGCGAGCAGGGGCGCGGGGGGCGCGGCGGCGCGCAGGAAGGCGGCGGCTGGGCGGTAGGCGCGGGCCAGGCGCGCGCGCAGCTCGTGCGGCAGCTCGTTGAAGTGGCGCAGCTGCAGGTGGGCCAGGCGGGACCAGCGGCGCGCCCCCAGCGCCCCGGGCTCGCGCCGCAGCAGCTCCGCGTGGCTGTAGAAGGCGTGCAGCACCTGCCAGGCCAGCACCAGCGGGCTCAGCGCCAGGTTCACGGCGGCCAGCAGCAGCACCGTGCGCCGCCAGCGCGCGGCCAGGGCGCCCCGCTGGTCGCTGCGCTTGTAGGCGTCGGGCAGCTCCCAGCCCCCGCGGAAGAGCGAGAAGGGCCCGCGGAAGAGAAGCAGGTCGACGTTGAGCGCCAGGCCGCGGCTGAGGAAGGCCGCACTGCCTCCCCAGGGCAGCGCGCAGCGGGCCGGCAGTAGGCCCTTGTTGGCCAGCGCCACCTTGTAGTTGGTGTAGCGCAGGATGCGGTGGTGGACGTCGAGCTCGGTCAGCGGCCGCGGCTGCACGCACAGCCCCCCGCTCTTCTGCAGCGCCAGCAGGCGGGACTGCACCTCGGCCCAGGGCACCGAGCTGAGCTCCTCCTGAGGAGAGGGCACTGTTGAGCGCCTGCAAGCTGGATTCCTCGGCATGGTGATGCCCAAACTCACCTTGAGCAGAGCTACATCCCTCATTTGCCCTCTCCCCACCTTGGTCTCCCACTGTCCTTCAAGGCATGAAAGCCCTGACCTCCCCTGACCTTGTC
This sequence comes from Mirounga leonina, assembly GCF_011800145.1. Classification (NCBI taxonomy): domain Eukaryota; kingdom Metazoa; phylum Chordata; class Mammalia; order Carnivora; family Phocidae; genus Mirounga; species Mirounga leonina. The sequence goes on from NW_023270680.1 coordinate 164,121, forward strand.
ACAAACAATTAGGACACTTCTTCCTTTCATCCTCTTCTGAATTGTGTTCCTCCTGCCCCTGCCTCTCCTGAGGCCGTGAGTCATGTGCTTCCCGGTGACACCTCATCATTTAACTTCTTCAGGTATCGGATTTCAGCTCCCTAAGAGCAGATATTCTGGACCCTCCCCCAGCCGCGCGGGAGTTCTTCACCTACAGCACAGAACGGCTGCAGGGAATGCAAACTCTCCTTCCCATTCCTAGGGTGCTGGCCAACACAGGGCCGGAAGCCTCCTCGTCTCAGCATGCTTTGAGACCCCCGAGCCCCACCCCACTCCACCACCAGATTAACCTGCCTAAGATACTGTGTCCGTGTCTGTTGGGATCCTGTCAGATCTCCCTTGGGTCTCATCTGCAAACCTCACGTTAGCCCAGTTTCACCCAGCTGCCCCAGTCCAGCTTAGTCAAGTCCCTCCAGGCCGGCCTCTCCAGTCCATCCCTGGCTCGCCCCTTCCCCTGGAAGGAATTGGGGAGGAGGAGAAAGAAGGGAGGACGAGGAAGAGAAGGGTCAGCAGCCTCCTGGAGGAGCAGTGGTCTAACTCCTGCCCTCCCTGACCTGTGCTCCCCTGGCCCTCTCCATCCTCCCTGCGCTCTGCCTGGGGGGCTTTCTGAAACCTCTCCCCTTGGCTGGGCAGGAGAGCTGTGTGGAAGGTTCTGCACTTCCGAGGGGAGCAAGGGAAGCTGGCTGCAGAAGGTAGCCTTTGAGCTGGGCCTTAAAGAAAGAACTTAGGAACAGAGCAAGGAGGAGCATGGACCAGATGAGGACAGTGAAGGAAAGACAGGGCAAAGCATGAACAGGGACAGGGAAGGGGCCCATCACAGTGGCTCACTGTAATAGAAAGTGAGGCCAGACACAGGGGTGGGATCACCCGATGGGGCCTGACCACTCAGTTGCAGGCCAGGGGGTCCATCTCAGTGCTGCCCCACTTCCTGCATTGGGGCTTGGAATGCCTTCCCATTTCCTATCCTTCCCAGCCCCACCCAAATTCCTTCTGCGCTGTAAAGCCTGATGGCCACCTTTCCTCTAAGTACCTACTGTTTTGACCACAAGCATGTGACCATAAATCATCTTCTATAACCTAACTAAATCAACAAAATTCCACTAGGGTCCAGACCATGTTTTCTAAGTGGTGGTACCCCACCTCCTAACATTACTCAGGGCCTGGGCAGGTGCCTGCCTTCCACTGGGTCCTCCTGTCTGCACAGCCCCCACTCCTCCCCTATTCTCTGCCCCCCCGACAGGGCCCCTGTCCGCAGCCTCGCCCACCCAGCTCACCGGGGGGATGTGCAGGGCCTCCCTGTAAAACACCTGGATGTCCCAGTAGCTGAAGAGGTTGCAGACTGAGCGAAGCAGCTGTAACAGCCAGAAGGCTGCAGCCAGGATCAGCAGGAAGACCAGCAGGGGGCTGGAGCGGATCCTGTGTGGGGCGGGACAGATAGCAGCGAGAAAGTGGGGTCCCAATAGAAAGGGAGACCAGACTTGGGGAGAGAATGGAAAAGTCACAGAGAGGGGGACCCAGCTAAACCAGTGGTTCTCAAAGTGTACGCCCTGGGAGTCCCTGAGGCCCTTACAAGAGTCTGCAAGGTCCAAATTTTTTTCAGGGAACACTCAGGTTTTCTGCCATTTTCCCGCTCATTCTCTCATGAGGGTACAATGGACTTTTCCAGAGGCTATGTGTGTGACATCATGTCAGCAGCTGATGGAATGTGTGCTTCTGCATTCTTAGATTTTAAAGTTATTCTCAGCTTTAATCTCTAATAAGGTAAATACAGATAGATATGATTCTCATAAACAAAAGCTCTTGGGTGTTCCTGATCAAGTTTAAGTGTATTAAAGGTGTCCCGAGACCAAAAACCTGGAGAACCGCTGACTCAGACCAAGGGACAAAAGGATGGCTGGTTCTCGCCTGCTCATCTCCCCCAGTCATTCCCCCAACCAGCTGTCACTCACCGCTGGGCACACTGGGAGGAGGATAAGATGGCATCCGCCAAGGTTACTTTGTTGTGGAGCAACGCAGGTCTCGTCCGGTTGTTTGGTTGGTTGGCGAAGAGGATGTTATAATCCACGCACCGAAGGAGGAAGGTTGTGAAGGTGACAATGAAGACAAATTGTCTGGGAGACAGGGAGTGCAGTGGTCAGCCTCCAGGCCAGCCCTGGGGGGTCCTCCCCACCCTGCTGAACCCCTGGGCTGCTGGGAGTGAGGGGGGCTGTGGCCATGCTGGGTGGACTAGAAGCAGCAGGCACTACTGAGGAAGCAAGATGACAGAGTTTGGGGGTTGGGACAAGCATCTCACCCCAATTGGAAGACATCCTCCAGCAGGATGCAGGCAAAGCCATTCCTCTGGTGGTAGCTATAGATGTGATAGCATGTTAAGAAATAAGCCTGAGGCAGGATGGGCCTTTCTTGAGGACCCCTCTCCCTCACTCCCCCAAACCACTGCACCCTCAGAGCCTCTCTGCCAAGAATGCCACCAGCCCCGAGCCCCCCGCCCCGCCCAATGCCACTGCTGCTGGGCCCAGCACAAAGGATATCTTGGTGAAGAAGCTGTCCAGGTTCTGGATGTGGTGCCAGGAGCCTGGGCACAGAGGAGAGACTGTTGGGACTTGGCTCTCACCTGAGCAACCAGTTCACACCCTCAGGAGCCCCCAGGCCCTCCCCAATGCACTCCCCTCACAGCACCACACCCACACTTACCTCGGAGCCCTTCAGGCACATGGAGCAGGGGCTGCTGATCCTCCCCATGGAGGGGTGAGTCTTGGGACCCCTCAGGGTCACAGTCTTCCAGCCGCTCATAATCCTGCTCAGGGATCAGAGGGCCTATCCGCAGCCCAGGAGGGTCCTGGGGGCATCGGTGTGAGGCAGGGGGAGTCACTGAGGCTGGGGGTGGGGTGGAGTGGCAGTCCCAAGAGGGGGGAGCAGAGGTGGGGGTCATCGCGGGCTGTGCCTGCGTTGTGGGGGTGGGGAGGGCACTGTGGCGAGGCTGAGAGGCCCCTGGGGCCTGCACCGCTGGGCAGGGGGGTCCCAGGGCCAGAGGGGGAGCCGAGGAAGGGGAGCTTCTTGTGCGAGGGGCAGGGGACAGAGAGAAGATGGAAATCCTCCCTCCGCCAGGCCCCCGACATGGAGGAGGAGGAAGAGGAGGCAGGGGCATGGGGAGGAGAGGCACTGATCCAGGCCCCAGGTCTCCCCACGGCCCCAGCCGCCCTCTGCTCCCCGCCCAGCCCACTCGCCTCACCATCAGGCCACTAGCTTCTCTGGAAAGCTTGGAAGAATAGGAGCTGCTGCTGCCTCCACAGAGGTCTGGGGTGCTGAGCCGGGACTTCAACAAGGATGGTGACAACAACAGCGCAGTGACTCAGTCAGGGCAGGCCTCAGGCGTCCCAGCTCTCAGTCACCTGTCTGACCACTCACGTCCCTTCCAGGGCAATCTGTGGCCAAACCTCTCAGGGCCAAGCCTCTGTGCCTGGGAGGGGTGCAAGCTGGAGAGGCGAGGACTAAAGAGCATGCAGACCAGAGACACCTATTGTCTCCTCCTCAGACCTCGAGTGGGTTTAAAGGGGAGGCCAGAGAGTAGCAGCCAAAATAACACAGCAAAAAGAAACTCCTATAAAAGGATTATAAGACTATGAAGCCGAGATGTTAAATCTTTGGTTCCTTAAAATCTTGCCTCCCTTCTCCCTACACACACACACACACACACACCAAAGATCAACAGAGAAATGCTTTAAGACCAAAAGCAAGAAGAAAAAGACAAGACAGGGCTGGTGTTCAGTTTGCCTGATGGTACTAAGGGAAGAGGGGAGACTGCGCGCCTCCGCGGCCAGGTTGGAGGAAACTTGAGGAGGGGAAGGCAGTGAAGAAAGGAGAGGCAGCTGTCCTGGATGTGGGAAGCGGTTTGGGGAACTTACAGTAGAAAAGGGCCCCTTGGAAGTTCTATTATGTTTTTTTTTTCTTTATTCCCATAGACGTCAAAAACCCTCTCCCCTAGTCCTGATCAAGTTTTGGGGGGCCCCTGAGAAGCATCAGAGCTGAGCCAGCAGAGGGCAGTTGGGGGGCTGGGATTTGGAAGGGTAATTTGAATACCCTGAGCTGGCTGAGTTGAGTTCCTTGCTGCCACTTCAACGAGGAGGAGGAGGAAGAGGAGGAGGCAGCTGGTTTGTTGGCATGTCCGATGCCATTCCTGAGGCCCTGAATCACCAGGTTTCCTACTGAACCCCATTCCTGAGGTGCTGACTCAGCCAACCAGGTGTCAGGGCCTCAGGGGCTTAGGCCTGAGGGCTGTTGTAGGGGGACAGTATCCATGAAATAGAGAGAGGAACAAAGTGGGTCCAGAGTGTTCATTGGAGGAATGTGGAGGCAATCATAGAACTGCCCACAAAATGGGAGTCCAGATATGCCTGTTTTTCTCCTTCTGTGCTGCCTTCCAGGACAAGGATTATTACATCAATTTATCCCTGAGCAGCAGGAGGCGGAGCTACGAAACGAGATTCACTACTTCTAGAGGTGACATCCTAGTGCCCAAGATGGAATCCCACACTGCAGAGGGGCTAGGAAGTTCCCATCTTTCTGAGACATCTGCCAAGGTGGGTTATGTAGGGTTTGCCTGATCGCTCCTCAACCTCACTCACCCCAATATTCCACCATACTCACATTAGGACCCCTCCCATACTCCCAGCCCAACTTCAAGCTAATCTGGCACATCTTCCTACCCAGTTCCACACCAGATTCATCAATTGACAGCCTCCCTACCACCACCCACAATTCAAGCGAATTTATTATAAAAAGGGCACTTTTCTCTGCCAGGCACTTGGAGGGGAAAGGGGTATGGATGGATGAGACAGCCACTACCCAGAAAGAAGTCACAGCCCACGGGGGAGGTAGCTATGCAAATAATTACACGGAAGAAATAAATAACACAGGTGCAAGAGCTGTGCAGTGGGAGCCTTAGGCAAGTCACCTTGACTGCGGTGAGGAAGGCATCTATGGGGAAGAAGAATCTGGGGTCGCGCCTCGATAAGCTATACAGGACCTCCACGTTAATGGTTCTCAATCGTTAAGTAGGGGGAGTGCATCAGAATCTCCAGGGTAGTAAGTTCCCAAATACACGTGCCTGCCGTCCCTGGAACTCTGACCTGTCTGGGAGAAAGGGGCGGGTGACAAGGAACGTGCAGACGTTTTGAAAAAATTCCCCAGGTCATTTTTGTCCCTTCCTCCCCGAGGACCAGCACTCTACACTCCTTGGAGACCCCGAGACATCTGGAGTCCGCCGGCAGCACCCATAGGAGAACAGCCCCGAGGTCAGCGGCTGGCACGTTACTATGGATACCCCACGGTGGAGGGACGCACTGAGCATACCCTAGTAACGTCACCCCAGGGATGACCCCGGCAGTGGGCGGAAGGCAATGCCCCACCTGCTCGGCCCCGCCCAGGCCTGGGGGGCGGGCGGGCAGGCGGCTGTCTCCAATCACAGTTCCGGAAGGAGGAGGACCGAAAAGGCTTTCTCCAATCACAGCCTTCGACGAGATTGATGCATCTTTCCGCCAATCGTCGCCGAGGCGCGAGGGGGTTGTCGGGATGGGGGCCGGAGCCAACATGGAGATCTCAATGGGATGAAGGTGAAGCTGCCGTTGCCGGCTGCTCCTGTAGTCCCGTTCCATCATGTTGGTGCACTTATTTCGGGTCGGGATTCGGGGTGGCCCTGTCCCAGGCAGGCTGCTACCACCCCTCTGCTTCCAGACATTCTCGGCCGTCAGGTAAAAAGTGACAAACCTCCTGGGAGCGCGGGCCGTTGACCGGCTGGCCGTGCGTGGGGCCCGCCGGGAGATGGAGTCTCGGGCTCGCGCGAGGCCTGCTGGAAGTTGTAGGCCGGCCCGGGGGGGGGGGGGGGGGGGGAATGTCGACGACCCAGGGGCCAGCAGGAGACTCGGTTGGTCTGTATCTGTGTGTGGGCTGGACGGAGGGCGCGCTCTGGGTCGGGGACCACACCGGGTCCGTACTTCCCACCAGAGGGCGCCATGCCGCACAGGTGTTGAGCCTTGCGGTCGCCGCCGTTCCTGTCCCCTCTTCCTGTCCTCGTTCTTGGGATTGGTCTGGCAATCTGGACAAAAATTATTAGTGTCCAGAGACATTTAGTGTTGGTGTTGCTCCTGAGATTCAATATGAGCTGAACATAAATGGTTCCTAGATAAGGATACTTTCATCAGAGATAAAGAAAGTCAATCTAGAAACGCGTACATGTGTGTTTTGTGTGTTCACTCTACACATGGTTCAAAGAGAGAGACGCGGGTGGGAAACGAACGTGGACCCTGAAACTGCGACTCCAGTGTAAATGCTTTATGAGAAAGGACTGATTCCTTTCTCATCCTGGAGTGAATAACCTGCAGGCCAGCCAGGCAGCAGACTGGCAGTGGTGGGTCGATGTGAACTTGTGTCATTTGGATAGCCCATCTGATTGAAAGAGGGCAAGAGCTGGGCCAGGCTGCAGCTAGAAGGTCCGTTGCTGGGAAGTAATCCCCCAGTTCTTGGCAGTGACCAAGCCCTGCTTAGAGTCTTGGTTTGGAGAAGATGAGAGAAGCTGGAAAGTAGCCATGGTGAATTATTAAAAAGCTTGAGAACAGTCCTTAGGAAAAGAGTAAGGGTGTTGATATCATTTAAACCAGAGAGAAACCCAGGGAAAGACATCAAATAATATCCAAGTATTTCTGTGTTCACAAGTGCAGTGTCTTTCAAACGTGCAAGTCACAACAAGAGATCTTAAAATGAATTTGGTGGGTCAAGATCATTTAGAAGCGCATATAAGGGGTGCCTGGGTGGCTCAGTCGGTTAAGCGTCTGCCTTCGGCTCAGGTCATGATCCTGGAGTCCCCGGATCGAGTCCCCCATGGGGCTTCCTGCTCAGCGGGGAGCCTGCTTCTCCCTCTGATCCTCCCCCCCTCGGGCTTTCTCTCTCACACACTTTCTTTCTCAAATAAATGAATGAAATCATTAATAAAAAAAATAGAAGTGAATATAATAGGGGGCGCCTATAGAGCACGTGACACTTGATCTCAGGGTCATGAGTTCAAGTTCCAAAAGAAAAGTGAATATAATAGAATACATGTGTAACAAATTAGGGAAAGTATTGTTTTGTGAAACATTTCAACTTTGTGTGACATGTTTATCATACTGGGTGGCAGTGCACAACATATCTCTTATTGTTGGCCTCAGTAAGTCTAAAACTTTGCAAACAGTGCAGTAGCAGGTCAGGTCAAATTTTTCTCCTCTGCATTTCTAATGAGGGCATGCACTCAACAAACATAAGCATTTGCTGAACATCTGTTACGTACAAGAGTTTTGCTAAGTGCTGGGGATGCAATGTGAATAGGATAGAGCTTCCTGCCTCAAGGAATATAAAGTCTAATGGGGAAATTGGAAGCAGGGCGAGCTTCTCTGTCTAAAATTTAAGACAGACCTAAAGTACACAGTGGAAAACAAGACATAAAAACCAGGCAGGTGGAACGGGATGGAAGAAGGCACAACATAGAGGTGGCAAGAAGCCACCCAGGCCTCCCTGAAATTAGGGAAGGATGAGGTGGAGATGAGTTAGGAGCGTCTGAAAATACTGAAGACTATCAGAGTAAAGGGAAAACCTCATTCTATTCGTTTTTTAAAAGTCCCTCCCCATCAGTAACGTCATTTGAATCTTTTTTTTTCAAAGGGAGTATTTTTTTTTTAAGATTTATTTATTTGAAAGAGCACATGCGCGAGTGGGGAGAGGGGCAGAGGGAGAAGGAGAGAGAATCCTCAAGCAGACTCCCCAACAAGCGTGGAGCCCAACTCGCGGGGCCCAACGCACAGGGCCCAACGCACGGGGCTTGATCCCAGGACCTTGAGGTCATGACCTGAGTCGAAACCAAGAGTCAGCCGCTTAACTGACTGTGCCACCCAGGCACCCAACCTCATTTGAATCTTTGAGCATCCCACCACATACTCCTGGCCAGGTAACTTCTACTTCTAACAAGCTCCCTGTAGCCAATCTTGTCCCTCTCCAGCCTTCTCCTCTCTGCTCTGATTTTTTTTTTTTTAATTTTATTAATTTATTTGGCAGAGAGAGCAGCAGAGAGAGAGGGAGAAGAAGGCTTTTCTCTGAGCAGGGAGTCCGATGTGGACTTGATCACAGGACTCTGGGATCATGACCTGAGCCGAAGGCAGACGCTTAACCACTTAACCGTCTGAGCCACCCAGGCGTCCCTGCTATGATCTTTAAGATGTAAATTCACACACACACACACACACACACACACACACACACCCCCTTCATTTGGCCAGCTCCTTCCCATTCACCCTCAGTCTCATCAGGAAGGCCCTTCCTGACTCCCTCAGACAGGAGGAGGAGCGCCTGCTCCGTGCTCCCTGGGGGCCCTGCCGTGCCCTTTCCACACTCAGCAAGCTTTGTCGTTAGCTGCTTGTCCTCCGCACTAAAACCCAACCTCCGTGAGGGTACTTACTGGGTCTGTCCCGTTTGCCTGTGTTCCCAGTGCCTCCCGGCAGAGCACTGGCAGCCAGTAAGCACTCAACCCAACCATGGATCCATATGGAAACCACAGAACACAGAAGGTGATTTTGGCCTATCTGAGGTGACAAGATCTATTACTTGGATTTTTATTTCTTTTTTTCTCCTTTGGCTGATAGGGAGTATGTTGTCACATAAGCCCTCAAGGCCTGGGAGGAGCCAGGGTGAGGGGTGCAAGGAGCACTGACCGGCGGGCAGGAGACTTGGGGCCTGTCCAGGCCCTGCCGCACACGGCCTTGGTCACCGCACACATGGCAGAGTAGAACAAGCCTGGATTCTGGAATCGGGGGTCTCCTCTTGTCCCCATTCTGCTGCTGGGGGACAAAGTATTCCAGCTCTCTCAGCCCCCATGACATTTTCTTTTATCAAGTGAGAGTAAGGGCATCTCCCTCCCAGGGAATGGAAGATCAAATGCAGCAGGCCATGGATTGGGGAGGTGGGGGCCTCGCCTGCCAGGCCGGCCACTGCAAGCAAGCACGGAGCCAGGCTCAGGGGAGGTGCTCGCCCTCTCTTGCCTCTCCGAGCCAGATTCCCTCGGGACTTCTGCGTCCTCATCTGGAAAAGGAGCACCTGTAGACGAGCTGCCATCCAAAGTGATGTCCTGCTCTAAGAAGGAGCCATGGGTTGGAGATGGTCACTGACCAGAGGGGCCCGTGGAGGCTGAGAAGGCCCCGCTGTGTGACGTCACAGGGAGAACACGTCTCCGGCCTGATTACTGGCTGCTGTCTCATTCCGCCACTCTTTGGCCTGTTTGCGTTCCTCTCAGAAACTGAGGTTGCCAAAGAACAGCCCTGGGAAAGGCAGCACAGGACCCTATGGAAGAGGTGCTGTCCGGAGGGCTCAGCCCGGAGCTGGGCAGCTGTATTGTTCCTTTGAGGGACAGTCGGGGCCTCGAGCCATCGATGCTGTTCTCTCCCTGCAGGTCCTCTCACGGCCGCCATGGCTCCTCCCTCCTCAGGGCTGTGGCCCAGCTGAGGTCCCAGCTCCGGGCCCACCTCCTTCGAGCGCCTCCAGCCCCCAGCCAAAGACCCTCTGCCTGGCGCTGGGTTGGGGGCATCCTTCTAGGCCCTGTGGTGTGGAGTAAGTGCCCCCGCCTTGGCCTTGTGGCACTGTGTGAGGCGGAAGAGGCCCCTCCTGCCTGCTCCAGACCTCATGTTGGGGAGTCCCACTTTAACTGGAAGCTCTTCTGGCAGTTTCTGCGCCCCCACCTGCTGGTCCTGGGGGCAGCCATCGTGGTGAGATGCCCCTCTTCTTTCCCCCACCTCAGGGACAGGAGAGGAGCCAGTCAGGGGTTTGCAAGCTGCATGGGGACGGCTTGTCTGCCTCACCAAGTCTCAGAATAGGCCTCAGGAAGCGCAAGGGCTGGCTGGCTTGGGGGGACTGGAAGCCAAGGGATACCAGGAGATCCTGCACAGAGCAGCTGGTGTGCAGGGTACAGGGGTCCCCTGGGGCTGGCAGCCTGGCCTTTAACTCAACTGTCTCAAAGAAACAGAGAAGTAGCCAAAGCAGGAACTGCTGTAGGGGAGGGAGGGCCAAGGTCAGGGCCAGGGATGGGGAAGAAGCTGGCCCCTTCTAAAGGTCTGCCCGCCCCCCAAGCTGGCACTGGGTGCGGCCCTGGTGAATGTGCAGATCCCCCTGCTTCTGGGCCAGCTGGTGGAGATCGTGGCCAAGTACACGAGGGATCACGTGGGGAGCTTTCTGACTGAGTCCCGGCATCTCAGCACCTCCCTGCTCATCCTCTATGGCGTTCAGGTACGGCAGGAGGGAGGGCCTGGGGGCACCCAGAGGAGCCTCCCAGGCGCCCCTGAGTGCCTCGGCCTCTCTCCCAGGGGCTGTTGACCTTCGGGTACCTGGTGCTGCTGTCCCGCATCGGCGAGCGCATGGCCGTGGACATGAGGAGGACCCTCTTCAGCAACCTGCTCCGGTACTGCCAGCTACAGGGTGGGGGTACGGCTGACTGATGGCCCGGAGGGGGGGCAGCTCATCCTGAACTCATGTCTCCCTCTTTTCCCTGACCTCCTGTGCCCTTGACCTACCATCAGACAAGATATTGCTTTCTTTGATGCTAAAAAGACAGGGCAGCTGGTGAGCCGGTTGACAACTGATGTGCAGGAGTTTAAATCATCTTTCAAACTCGTCATCTCCCAGGTCAGTTCCCCAGGTCCCCCTGTATGTACACACACACACATGCACACCATCTAGTGTAGACACACCAGGCCAGCCCCATCCTGCCTTGCTGCTGGGCCCTGAGCCTAGGCTCACACCAAGTGAAAAGCCTGCCGTCCTGTGAGGGTATGGGTGAGGGAATGGGGAAGTTCACGGAAGGGAGGTGCCGTGGCATCGTCCAAGGTCAGGACAGACTGTTTCTCTCCTGTTCTGAAATTCTACCTCCCCGGAAAACCTTCCCAAGGACTCAGACAAGAGCCTTTCCTGGACCAGCTTGCCAAAAGCAAAATCACCCTGGCCTCCCGTACCCCCAGAATGCCTGGCATGCTGACAAGTGTTACGGAGAATGAGTGAAGGCTTTTTACTGTATTACTGATATCCCATCCTCATCCACCCACACTGTCCCCGTGCCTGCTGGGTCATGCCAGGACACTGGCCCATAGCAGTCCCTGGATGACATCCCTATTCAATTCTTTTTGTTCAGTTCCTTGAGCAAAAAACAAAGCCAACTGGGATTTATCTAGGGGAAGGATGCCGTGGTCCTTAGACATTCTCACCCAACCCTTTCATGCCTGCTAGTAGAGAAAGGGTTCCATTTTATGACTGGGTGGACTGCCATTTGGCCTCCCAGGGCTCAGACCTATGGCCTTGGCCTTGTGAGGGTAACGCAATAGCCAGCAGACCCTTGGTAAAGTCCCCCCCTGTCAGGTTGCTATTGCCAAACTACCTTCCTGCCTTCCTCCTCTCCCCAGGGGCTGCGAAGCTGCACCCAGGTGGCTGGCTGCCTGGTGTCCCTGTCCATGCTGTCCCCCCGCCTCACGCTGCTGCTGATGGTGGCCACACCCACCCTCATGGGAGTTGGCACCCTGATGGGCTCAGCTCTCCGAAAATTGTCTCGCCAGTGTCAGGAGCAGGTACTGGCTTTCCTGCCCATCCTCCTCACCGGCCCCATTTCTCTCTGCCCTGCCATCCCTCCCCAGCTTCGACCTCGCTCTCTACTTCCTGGACTCCTTGCAGGTCGCCAGGGCAACGGGCGTAGCGGATGAAGCCCTGGGCAATGTTCGGACTGTGCGGGCCTTCGCCATGGAGCACCGAGAAGAGGAGTGAGTCCCGGACGGGGAAGGACTTGAAGCAGGGAGGACTCCCCGAACGCACCCCACCAGCCCTGCACCCCGCCCTGGCTGCTTCCTGACGGCCGGGCTTGGCCTCTCTCCCCAGACGCTACGGAGCAGAGCTGGAGGAGTCCCGCTGTAAGGCGGAGGAGCTGGGTCAAGGCATTGCCTTGTTCCAAGGGCTCTCCAACATCGCCTTCAACTGTGAGTGAGCAAGTCCCCCCCGCTCCCCGGGGCGTGGGAGCACCCAGTCATGGCTGGGGATGAGCGTGGAGCAGCGAAGGACGGTCCCAGCAAGGCAGGCAAGGAACAGCTCCCACGAGGGAGGTGGTGAGGGATGTCCTTCAGACATCTGCCCAGTGCCATCTGCCCAAGTGCTGCCCCCCCCCCCCCGCCCCATGCCTCATTTCCAAATGAAGAAACAAAGGCAGACACCACTGAAGTGACTTGGTGACAGTCAGAGGCACAGCAGGGACTGGAACTGGGGTCTAACACCTGGGCTGGGCTCTGTCCTCGGCTCCTAGTCACTTCTTGCTAACCACCTGGCCCTTTCCCCTGTGCAGGCATGGTCTTGGGCACCCTGTTTATTGGGGGCTCCCTCGTGGCTGGACAGCAGCTAACAGGGGGAGACCTCATGTCCTTCCTGGTGGCCTCCCAGACGGTGCAGAGGTGAGTGTGAGGCTGTTCCCATCCTGGAGGAGCCCTGCTGGGTCACGGGACAGGGGGTGGCAGCCTGCTCTGGGGACTGCTGCCCAGCCCCTGGCCGCCCAGTTTCCTCAGGGAAGCAGGCGCCGAGAGGAGGGCCCCCTGCAGCCTCCTGCACCGACCGGAAGCTCGGGAATGCGGCTGTCCTCTTCGGCTGCCTAAACAGCTCAGAAGTGCCCGTGACAGCTTTTTTAAAAAATGGGTAATTGTGGTAAAATACACGTAATGTAAAATGTACCACCTTGACCAGTTTTTAGCGCAGACGTTAGTCGCGTTCTGCGCACGTCACGCCGCCATCGGTCGCCAGCACTCCTTCATCCTGCAGACCTGAAGCATTGGGCCCGTTAACCACTAGGGCCCCTGACACCCTCTGGCTCTGTGTTCTGCCCACTTTGGGTCCCTCCCGTAAGTGCAACCACACAGCGCCTGTCCTTCTGTGACGGGCCTAGTTCACTCAGCGTAATGTCTCCCAGGTGCATCCGTGGCCCAGCCCGCAGCAGGATTGCCTGCCTTGTTAAGGCTGAGTAGGATTCCATGTGTGGATAGACCACCTTTGACTTGCTCTTTAAGAGCTCCCCTGCTGTCCTCTGCCTGACCTTCCCAGGGAGGAGAAGCTCGCCCCCTCTCCTGCCCTGCCCACCCTGGAGCTCAGTGCGTTCATGGCTCTGAGGTCTGCCTGCTCCGCTGGGCCTGACTGCCCAGAGCTCTCGGTTCCCTTTGTTCAACACCCCCAAGGCCTCCCCGTCCCTTTCTCTTCGGAGCTAACCACGAGCAGTTCCTGCTGCCGTTTCTCATCCCTTTGTCTCCCCCACACGCTGTGTGTAAAAGTACATAAAGCACGAATAGATGTTATGATAAATAACTGAAGAGCGAATATGCTATAATAAATCACTGAAGAATAGAGCCCGGCATTACTGTCAACCATGTCAAGAAAGTACGGTATCGCCCCAGACACCCCTCCGTGCCCCTTCCCCATGGTGTCTGAGTCTCATGGCATGTGTGGCCGGGCTGTGCATCGTGTCTTACCACCCGTTTCCTACAGCATCCCTCACCACCAGCCTCATCACTGTCCCAGGCAGAGTGGAGCCCATCCCAAGACTCCCACCCTCAGCCCCGTTTTTGTCCAGGGCTTCCTAATATGAGCCCATTCAGACTTTCTCTGAAGTTCAGACCCTAGGCGGCCTCATCCCTCCTCCAGTCTGGGGACTAGGAAGCTCTTGACTGTTGTAGAGATGGGACTTGGCACCAACCCCAGACTGAGCCCTGGCCTCTTGCTCTGGTCCTGAAGACCCTGATGAATCCCACTGGTTCTATTCATACGGTCCCCACATGGCCCTCCACGGTGTGGGCCCTCCACGGGCAGTGGTGGGAAAGTCTCCCTTTCCCTACACCTCCCAAGCCTGGCCCTCCTCCTTCAGGCCCGCCTTCCCCTGGGACCCCACGTCCCCCTGTGGCCCGAGTTCAGACCCTTTCCTTTCCTCCCCACTGCACTGCCTTGCGAGTTAGCAGAGCTTTATTACAAACAGGAAAGCCTAGGGAGTCCATCTGTACTACCTCTCTCGGGCTGCTAGAGGGAGCTGCTCCCACAGCGACAGGCCTTGGGCCCGTCCTTCAGGAGCCGATCACCACCTGGACATTCTTCACCACCCACTTTAGAGGAATTAGGTCTATTTTATTAAGGAGGCTGGTGTATTTCCTTCTGGGGTCCTGCAGGGGAAGGGAGGGGAGAGAGGGAGCCTCAACCTGTAGACCCCATTCTAGGTGTTCTTGTTGTGGCACCGGGTCTCTGGAGGAGACGGGGAGGCATCCAGATGGGCCCCAGTCAGGGTCAGGCCGCCTGGTCTGCATCCAGGCCTGGGCCCTGCTGGGAGTGGCCCGCCCCCCCGCCAGGCCTCTTAGGAGAGCCAAGGCCTGCCTTCTGAGCCATCTCTGAGAGTAAGGGCATCACACACCACCGAGTCCTGGGCATCTGGTTTTTAGTTGCTGCCGGGCACCGCCGCCAGGCCTTACTGGCTTCCAGATCTCCGGTGGAGGATGTTCTCCCTTCTTATCCGCGGGGAGCTCACTGTCCTGGCTCTTCCTTGCTCGATGCCTCTGCACTCACATTGGCCAATGCCGCTAGCTCGCTGCGCCCGCCAGGACCACTTCCTTGCAGGCTCCTCCCCCTCCTCACCCCTGCGGCTGGAAGAAGTGATTTTCCTCTTCAAGAGAGTCCGTCTTTCCTGTTCGGGAAGGACCTGCGGGCACACTCACAGACGCGCGCCCAGTCAGGGGCTGGTGACTGAGAAGCATGACTCACCTTCCAGCAGCGACGGCCCCGCAGGGCAGAGGAGGCGACCTCTGTCTGGACAGAGCACGCGTGCCATGCCTTACGTGGGGCAGGCCCACACTGGGATGTCTCTGGAGTTTTGTCTTGGGGTCCCCCCAGAGTTCTCCCTCCCCCACCCCCACCGCACACACAGTCCAGTGGCTTCGGTTTTCTTTCTGTGAAGGGATTCACGTCCGTGTTTCCACCTTAATTAGCCCTTGCTCCCCCAGGAGTCCGTCGCGCCAGAGCTGACCTTGGCCTGTGGCGTGGGCACCCCCTCATGTTCCGGGAGCCAGCCTTCACGCTGCGGCGGCGCAGAGTCCAGCCCCGCGGCCCTGTGCCTGCCTGCTGCAGCCCCGTCCTGAGGCCCCTGACAGTCGTCAGCTTCATGGGGCCGAGGAGAGAATAAGGAGATAGCGTGGCTCCAGGGCGAAGTGACTTGCCAGCGGACTCTCTAGCGTTGCTGGACCCCAGGGCTGCCGCCGGCCCAGATGGCAGGAGCGTTGTCGGGCTTCGCCTTCAGGCTGCCTGTTCCCGAGCCTCAGCCAGCATGTCTCCCGCCGCCCCCTCTGGAGTGCAGCTGAGACCCACACCCTCCTCTCTGGCGCCGGTCTTCTCTTGGGCTCTTGTCCCCGCTTTTTCAACCTTTCTCTCCTCCCCACAGGTCCATGGCCAACCTCTCTGTCCTGTTTGGCCAGGTGAGTGGCAGTCGGGGGCGGGCCCCAGGGTGTGGACATGGGATCTGGGCTGGAGCCCTGTCAGCCACGTCACCTGTGTGCGGGGGGAGCAGGTGTCAGGTGGAGGGGACGCCCCGAGCCCCTGCCCTGCCTGCGTGTGGGAGTCCAGGAGATGGGGCGGCGCTGCCGGCCCTTCCCTCAGACCCCAGCCCTCCCTCACCGCAGACTTCAACCCCCTCCCCAGGTGGTGCGGGGGCTCAGCGCGGGGGGCCGGGTCTTTGAGTACATGACTCTGAGCCCATGCATCCCACTGTCTGGGGGCTGCTCCGTCCCCCGAGAGCACCTGCGCGGGGCCATCACGTTCCACAACGTCTGCTTCAGGTTAGCATTGGCGGGTGGGGGCGGGGTCGTTCCCTTTGGGCTGAGGACCTGCGGGTCAGTGTCTCCCTGTAACCGAGTCCCCCTCAGGGTCCAGTGAGACTTGAGGAGGGGCCGGGAACCTGGTCTGACTGAGGGTCTCTCTTGGCTCCTCCCAGTTACCCCAGCCGCCCCAGCTTCCAGGTGCTGCGGGACTTCACCCTCACCCTGCCCCCTGGCAAGATTGTGGCCCTCGTGGGCCAGTCCGGCGGAGGTGAGAGGAACCCACCACCCTCCCACCCCATGACTTACGGGACCGCACCAGGGGTCCCCCTTTCCTGGCATGATGTCCCTAACCACCCCATCTCCCCGACCCCAATTCCCCAGGAAAGACCACCGTGGCTTCCCTGCTTGAGCGCTTCTACGACCCCACGGCGGGCGTAGTGACGCTGGATGGACGGGACCTGCGTACCCTTGATCCCTCCTGGCTCCGGGGCCAGGTCATTGGCTTCATCAGCCAGGTGGGGAGAGGAGAGGCTTACCTCTCTGCACAGGCTCACCTGGGACATGTGTCTTTAACCTCCCAGACCTTGTCCTTTCCTTCCCACCCCCATCACCCCCTGTTCTCTTTGGCGGGGCGGGGGTGGGAGGGCTCTGGCCTTCTTCACTGGTCCCCCAGTGGTCAGGGGACCTGAGGCTTCCCCATGCCAGCCCACCGCAGCTCTGTCCTTGTCTACAGGGTAGGAACTCTGCTCCTCAACTAAAGCCATCCGAGCAGGTGGGGTGGGAGGCTGTTTGAGGATCTCTGGGTTCTCTGACAAACCTGTGGTGTCCAGAGGTCTAGAGACCCCCGCCCCCCACTAAGCAAGGCCCACAGCCCCACCCTGAAGCCCTCAGCCCTTCCCCTTTCCTTCTGTTTGAGGTGGTGCTGCCGAGCGAGTGTCTGCCTTCCCCTCTCTGAGTGGATAAAGAGGGCACCCTTACCTCCTACCGCTGCAGGAGAAAGCCAGAATACAGACCCCCTCTCTCCCCATCTCTCCAGAGAGGAGGGGCTTTGCCAGGCCAGCTGGCCTTGCTCTCCCAGCCACCTTCCCATCCCACTCCTGAGGGACCCTGTGCCTTGCAGGGAGCTCGGCCTCTCCCCACTTTGTTAGATCTCCGTTCTTATTTGACTTGTAACTTTGAACTGCCCCTACTTGTCCTCCAAGAGGGCAGTTCTGGTGTGGCCAAAATCACCTTTCCCAATGTACCCCTCTGGGGTTTGGGTCAAAGTCAGAATGTTCCATGTGGAGCCCTCACCTGCAGGAGCCAGTCCTGTTTGGAACAACAATCATGGAGAACATCCGCTTTGGGAAGCTGGGAGCCACAGATGAAGAGGTTTATGCTGCTGCCCGGGAAGCCAACGCCCACGAGTTCATCACCAGCTTCCCAGAGGGTTACAACACCATCGTCGGTGAGTCCGGGGACGGCATCCTGCTCGGGTCTGCAGGGCCCACGGTGTGAGAATCCAGGGGGCAGGAACAGAGACCTGGCATCAGGGAAGACTAGACCCGTGGCCTAGGCGGGTGGACATGGTTCTGTGGTCCAGTCACACACAGGCTGCAGAGACGGGGACGCCGCAGGGAGTACACGTACCAGACCCGGCCAGGGACACAAAGGATCCATGGTGTTGGGACTCTTCAGAGCTCGCCAGGGGCCCCCATGTCCTGAGACCCAGCCAGAAGCATGGTATTATTGCCTCGAAATTCCTTGCGCTTCTGGCTCCCATGTCATTCCTGCCTTTTATTCCTTAATTTGAAAATGTTTCCGTCTAGTTACCCATGGGGCTTGATGTGGCTGAATGGGTCTGCCTTCTGACTTCCCAGGAAAGGGCTTCGGTGGTTCTGGAAACATTGAAATATCACAGCCTCACACTAGAATATTCACGTCGCAGCTTACAGCTGTGTGCATTCATCTCAGGGGTCTTCTTTTCAACCTTCAGGGCCAGGTTTTTCATCCAGAGTCTTGGCTCTGTTACAGAATGTTCCGGCACGTGTCAAGGTGTAGGCATAGCTAGGGTTTTCAACTCTTCTTGAAACTTAGGCCTCAGTCTAGCGGAGCTTCAGCCCTGCCAAGTGGCACCCCCCACCCCGTCTTTAGCCACTGTTCATGTTCTGTTGCTGATCCAGCCGATTCTGCTCACTGCTCAGACTCCACACTACCCTGAGGAGAGGAGTCGTCCCCACACCTCTCTAGAGCGGCACCTTCCGTGTACCTCTGAGCCTGGCACACTCCCAGGCCCACCTGCGGCCCATCTGCCCCCACTGGTTTCCGACTGCTGTCATCGTGGTGCTCTCTTTAGCTCCCAGGCTGCCACCTCTGCTGTTTGTTGTGGACATCGTAGACCCCAAGGGTGGTCTTGCCCAAATGTGCCGTGGCAGACCATCACCCCGCTCCAGGGCCCACATCCGGGTCCTGGACATCCCCCCAGCAGCAGAGACCCAGCGGGCCAGGGTAGGGCAGGCCCCAGCCCGGCTCAGAAACCCTGCCCTGGTATGGGGGGGCACGCGGTGACTCTGGGGTGCACTGAGTCCCACGCGTGCACAGCTCCTGCTGTCTGGTGTGAGCGCATTCGTGCATTTGCACAGGGTTATGGGATCAGGATGCTGAGGAATCAGAGGCAGGACAAATGTGCATGGTGCCAGTGCAGGGTGGGGGGCGCCTGAGGGGCCGGATGGGAAGTTTCAGGTGGCCCTGGCCCCCCTTTGTGAAGATCACTTTAGGCCCTGCCCTGTCCCCTTCCCCCCAGGTGAGCGGGGCGCAACCCTGTCTGGCGGCCAGAAGCAGCGCCTAGCCATCGCCCGCGCCCTCATCAAGCAGCCCGCGGTGCTGATCCTGGATGAGGCGACCAGCGCTCTAGACTCGGAGTCCGAGCGGGTGGTGCAGGAGGCCCTGGACCGCGCCAGCGCCGGCCGCACGGTGCTCGTCATCGCCCACCGGCTCAGCACCGTGCGTGGGGCCCACCACATCGTCGTCATGGCCCACGGCCGAGTCTGCGAGGTCAGCTGGGGGCCGGGCAGCGGCTCGCTGGGTTGGGACAGCTTCAGCCGTGGACAGAGCGGAAAGCATGGCTCAGCTGAGCCGTGGGAGGTTCTGGCCTGGCCCTAGGGGCCTGGGGCCGTATTCTGGAAGCAGCACCCTGTGTGGGTTCAGGAGCTCCTGGCCTGGTCTTTCAGGGCCCGTTTCTTCCTCTGCCCCATGGGGATAGTCGAGCTCCGTCATGGCTCCCAGGACCAAAGGGAAAGGACTCAGGGAAGTATAGAGTGCCGAACAGAAGGGCCTAGGGGCCGAGGTGCAGAGGAGGCAGCATGAGGGACGCTGGTCAGGGGCCGGCCAGGAGCAGCTCTCCAGACGCTGGGTCTGCAGCAAGGCCGGGAGGCCCCATTCGAGTAAAAGCTGGAGTCTTTGGACTCCGTAAGGGAGATAGAAGGATTCAGACGCTCTTCCAAAACCCGGCTACGTAGACAGGTGGCGCTAACGAATACAGACGTGCCAGTGGCTATCTGAAACAAGCTGTGTTTGGGTTCATAGCGTCCTCAGAAGGGACACTAGCTTAGGAGACAGCCCAACGGCTGATAAGCAGCCAGCCCACCTAGGGCTCTGAACTGGGTTGGAGTGATCACCTGCACCTCCTTCCTCTCTCCAGGTGGGGACCCATGAAGAGCTCCTGAAGAAGGGCGGGCTGTATGCAGAGCTCATCCGGAGACAGGCCCTGGATGCCCCAGCTCCTGAGGTGCCCAGAGGCCCCAGGAACCGCCACCCCAGGTCCTGAGAGCCGCTGTCTGAGGTCTGGTTGCTGCTGAGCTTTGGTGCCCAGGGCCGAGGCTCAGCTCCGGGAACACCTGGGGACCAAGCACCCAGGACGGCCAGTGTGCCCCTGTGCAGGCTGCTGCCCCGCCCCTGCTCACGATGAGCCCTGGGCCTAGCGCTGCAGTGGGGGAGGTTGGGACTGCTCCCATCCACGCCCCCCTCCTTCCGCCAGGCTGCCTCCCTCCTGCAAGAGCCAGGAATCACTGGGCTGCACGGAGGAGGAGGCAGAGTCCCCAGGCCCCTGCTCTGTTCCCTCCCTCTGCCCAGACCCTCCCAACCCCTCTCAGGAACCTTGCCAAGTCTCCCCTCTACCTGATAGCCTAAAGCTGTCCAGGCCCAGCTCCAGTCAGGCTCAGGGAGGGGGAATGGGAGTTCACACTAGAGTGGTCCACACCCATGCCAGACCCCACCTTCCTGGACCCTGACTCCCCACTCTCCTCTGTCCCCACTGCCTCTCTGAGCCGTGGGAGAAGGAGACCAGCCCCTCGAGCCTACAGTCCCCATCCTGAGAACAGCTTCCCTTCCTTCTCCCTACTCCATTAAGACGGTCCTTTTTCTAGATTTCATCCCCACCCCCCACACCCCCATCCAACAGAACAGGTGGCTTGGGACACCTGCCCCCAGCCCTTGGGAAAGGGGTAGGAGGGGCGGGGCATGCCATGGTCTATTCCACAAGGAGCTTCCGGCTTACCAGGCTGTCTTACCACTGCCCTGGTCCCATGCACCTGGACTCTGTCGCCCATGAGATTGTGGACAGCCCGCCCGCTCTGAAGGAGACGAAGCTGACACATAGCCCAAACTCCAGCCGCGCGGGTCATATGGTGCTAACAGTCACCAAACTGCAAGGGAGAAGTTAAAACTTAGCCCCCAGGCTGACAAAATACAAAATCAAGTGGCTTTGTCCTGTGGATTTATCCGAGGGCAAGGCCATGTTTCCGGGGCGGCCGCGATGTGTGGGACGAGCAGTCGGCAGTGGCTCAGGTGTGCAGAGCCGGGGCCGAGTCCCTGCAGCCTCTTCCGGGTGTGGTTTAGGACCAGATGCTACTTTGGGGACAAAGCACCTGAAATGTCCCAGGGCCGCAGCCCCCCTGGTGTGATATCCTGCTTCCTTACTGAGCAGAGGTCGCGTGCCAGGGCAGCCACAGGCCAGGAAGTGGGGCGCGGGCTCTGGGGGGCTTTGCCACCAAACGCCTCCCCAGCTCCCTAGCCAAGTCCGCACCGGCCTGCCTCACCCCTCCTTCGAGGGAGAGGCAGCAGAGGCGAGCTCCTGCTCCACCAGCTCCAGCCCCAGCCGCCCAGAGAAAATTCTGGGTCTCTGCTGACCTCTTTAGGGGGCCTCTCCCAATCCTGCCGCCCTCGCGCCCCCCCCCCCCAGCTAGGGAAGTAGTGCGATCTGTGGGAGCCTGGAGTTGGAAGGCTCTGCAGCCAGCCTCACACTTGCCCTGCAGCCTCAGCCTCGACCTTGCCTCCTGCCACTGTTCCCCGCGGGTCACAAGCCTGCAGTACTTCATCCTGAGAGCGGGGCGCCTGGTGGCGCAGTCGATTGAGTGTCTGACTCTGGGTTTCGGCTCAGGTCCTGATCTCGGGGTCCTGGGATCGAGCCCCATGTCGGGCTCCACACTCAGTGCAGAGTCTGCTTGAGATTCTCTCCCTCTCCTGCGCCTCCCACTCGTGTGCGCACGTGCACGACCTCTCTTTCCCTAATAAATCTTTTTAAAAATGAGAAATGGAATAATCTGTGGTAAAGTACTTCAAACTCAATGCTACGGCCTCAGAAGCCGGCCACATCTGTACAATAAACGTATTTACTTCCTCCTCCCAAGATAACGTGTTCATTAAGCCCCTACTGTGTGCCACCACGCCTGGCCTGCGACAGGGAGGAGGGTGTCCCTGCCCCCGTGGAGCTGCAGTCTTGGAGGACGGACGGGTGGACGGGTGATTGCAGCATGGTGTGATCGTGGTCAGCTGGCGAGCCGTGTTTCTTCCGCTCACGGCCAAGAGCCCGCCAGCGTGAACCTGGCAGCCTCACAGGCTTTGTGGAAAGAGATGGAGTAGAAATAAGCTTCAATAAATAAATTAACGGAGATAAACCCGCATTCTCTCAGGCCGACAGTGTAGCATCTCCCCACTCCCAGATACACGGAGGCAGGTGAGCATTCAACCGAATGCAGGGCTGGACAACGACGAGGCCCAGGCCCCAGCCATCCTCCACGTGGGGGGTCTGGGCTGACCCCCCGCAGCCCTCAGCCCTCTGGCCCCTCCTGCTGCTGCCCTCCGTCCCTGGGCCTTGGATCAGCAGGACCCCCTCGGGCTGCTGCAGGCCAGTTGGTGCTGACCTTGCAGACTGCCACTCTACTTTGGGGAGGCGTCTGCTCCAGCTGCTGGGAGTCCTCCCCTCGCCCGGCCCATCATCCCCTCTGGATCATCTGCAGTGTCTTCAATCAGATGCCCCCCTCCGCCCTCTTGAGGCCAGCATTGCCACGCTAGGCTCAGGGCACCCCGCTGGGTCAGGGACACTGTATCTCTTCCTTTAGGAAAGCCCCCCCACCCCCGGCAGGGGCCCCTGGCTGGCTCAGCAGGTAGAGCGTGTAACTCTGGATCTCAGGGTTGTGAGTTCAAGTCCCACATTGGTCGTGGAGCCTACTTAAAAAAAAAAGGAAAGAAAGAGAAAGAAAGAAAAGCACAGGGGCGCCTGGGTGGCTCAGTTGGTTAAGCAACTGCCTTCAGCTCAGGTCATGATCCTGGAGTCCTGGGATCGAGTCCCGCATCGGGCTCCCTGCTCAGCAGGGAGTCTGCCTCTCTCTCTGACCCTCCCCCCCTCATGCTCTCTATCTCATTCTCTCTCTCAAATAAATAAAATCTTAAAAAAAAAAAAAAAGCACCTGCTGCAGAACAGGTACACTGCCTGCCGTGTTACTGATAGGAGGGCAAAGCTCCCACAGAGGGGAATTTTGTGGTATCTACCAAATTACACATACAGTTGCCTCTTGACCCAGTGGCTCTATTTCTGGAAATTTACATCTGTGCAATGGTATTGAGAGCACCATTGTTTGCACTGGAAGACTGGAAACCCCCCGTGTTCATCACAGGGATGTGATTGGATGAACGTTGTTACATCCACACAATGGAATCAAATACAGCCATTGAAAAAATGGGGAAGTTTTCCAGGTCCTAGGTATTGCCTGGTACGCAGAACATGTTTGTAAGTGAAAAAGGATGTGTAGGGCACCTGTGTTCCCTGGGAGGGGGGCAGGTGAGCCACAACCACCTCGGCAGAGGCCAGCCTCTCAGACAGGAGGGCCTCACTCAGCATGGGGAGGTGGGAAGAGGGTCACCGGAGACAGACCACCCCCGGGCAGGGGACGTGCAGAGCCCTGGCCATCCAGCGTGCCCTGCTGGATGGCCAGGAGTCTGCTGATGCCGAACTTCCCACTGCTTTCCAGCTTGGTCAACAGCCAACTCCTCTCTTTGTAAAGGAACAGATTATCCCGAGTGAGGTTAGTGGGAAGGGAAGAGAGACAAAAGGAGGGAGAGACTGGGCCGAGGGTCGGCAACCGACCCTCAACCCAACCGCAAGGGCTGCAGCCGGGAGCCCAAAGGGCCATTAAGGCGCCCCCAGCCCCAATTTCTCTCCAGGCTCCCTTCAAGCCTTACCCAGGATTGCTGTGGTTTCCTGCTGGCGCCTCTGGTCTCCCCAGCCGCGGCCCCCCCCAACACACTGCACTAATGGCTCAGCCTGGGCCCCCAGGGACCTTCCCTGCCCCCCAGACTGCTCCGCGGGCCCCCGGCCCCCTCACTGCTGTAACCCAATCCTCTGCGGCAGCTCCGGCTCAGCAGAGCAGCCTCCAGCATAGCGGCCCCTGCTTCCCACCTCGGCTGCGCCCTACCTGGTCTCTCTGGCCGCGCCCCCAGCCCCAGCTTGTTCCTGGAGACCGTCGAGCCAAACCTGCTGCCCCAGTGCCACCCCACCTCTCGGGCTGGGCTCCTCTCCCCCATCCTCTCCTCCCCTCGCCTCACCCACAGTGACCCCCACCTGGCCACCCGAATCCTGTCAGCCCTTCCCGGTCCTCAGACTGACCCTCTTTCCTCCTTCCAAGCCCCTGCAGCCTGGTCACCGCTCCCCGGCCCTCTCAGGGTCCCCCACCCTGGGCCTCAGCCATGAAGCCCCATCCCGGGCCGCAGGAGGCCCGGCGGCCAGCTTCGGACATCCGCGTGTTCGCCAGCAGCTGCACCCTGCATGGGCTGGGCCACGTCTTTGGCCCCGGGAGCCTGACGCCTCGCCGAGGGCTGTGGGCCACCGCTGTGCTCCTGTCGCTGGCCGCCTTCCTCTACCAAGTGGCTGAGAGGGTGCGCTACTATGGGGAGTTCCACCACGAGACGGCCCTGGACGAGCGCGAAAGCCACCGGCTCACCTTCCCCGCCGTCACCCTGTGCAACATCAACCCGCTGCGCCGCTCCCGCCTCACACCCAACGACCTGCACTGGGCCGGGCCCGCGCTGCTGGGCGTGGAGCCCGCCGAGCATGCCGCCTTCCTGCGCGCCCTGGGCCAGCCCCCCGCGCCGCCCGGCTTCATGCCCAGTCCCACCTTTGACATGGCTCGACTGTACGCCAGGGCCGGGCACAGCCTGGAGGACATGCTGCTGGACTGTCGCTACCGAGGCTGGCCGTGCGGGCCTGAGAACTTCACCGTGGTGAGCTGGTCGCCGGCCCGGGGCCGCCGGGCACCCGGCTCGTCCCTGTCCAGGACCCGCCATCCCCCAGTCATGCCAGCCCAGGCTCCTCCAAAGCCAGGGGACCTTAACACCCATGCCAGGGACCCTTCCCTTCCCAGCCAGGCCACGGGCTCCCCACCCCACCAGGGCCTTTCTGTTCAGCCCAGGAGACTGTGCTCCTTGGGGTCCCCTCCCGGTCACTCAGCTGGACCGCAGTGTGCAAGGTCGTGATTCCCAGCACAGGGCACTCACCCAGGCTGGCTCTGGGCTCAAGTTCTGGTCTGTGGAGACCCTGCTGCTGGGGGCTCGGGGGAATCCAGTGGGACTGCTCTAGGGCAGAAGAGCCCTCTGCCTGGGGGAGTCGGCTTGCTTTCCCTCTACCTCTTCAACGTTCTGCTAGTCCTGGAGGACGGCAACCGAGACCCCCTTCCTTTCTTGCCATTCTCCAAAGAAACACTTGTCCCATAGGCTGTGCCCTGGGCTGGGGGCTGGGGGGTCTGGGAAGGGGAGGAGGGGCTGGAGTGATGGGAGCCCATGAGGGTCTGACTCTATGTGCCGGTATGAGGGACGGACTGAGGGCACTGAGATGTGGGTTCAGTGGTCAAAGAGACCAAATGGAGGGCAGGGAGAGGAGAGGTCTCGTCGTTCTCATGTTTGCCTGGGTAAAAAGGCTGGCTGGGCTCCTTTACCCTGGTGAGGTCTGTCCCCTGTCTACTCACCCGTAGATCTTCACCCGGATGGGTCAGTGCTACACCTTTAACTCGGGCGCCGATGGGGCAGAGCTTCTCACCACTCCCAAGGGCGGCATGGGCAACGGGCTGGAGATCATGCTGGATGTGCAGCAGGATGAGTATCTGCCCGTGTGGAGGGACATGGGTATGGGGGCACACGGGTCAGGCTGGAAGGGTGGCACAGATGGGGTACAAAAGGCTCTGGGAAGGAGAGGAGGCACTAGGAAGGACCCCAAAGCATATCCTTTCCTGTGAGAAGGGGGTAGGGTTGGTTGGTCGCAGTCCTGGGGAGAGAGGGCTGCAGCAGGGGGTGTCCTGAGACACAGGCCTCAGGGTCCCCCTTTCCCCTTCAGAGGAGACCCTGTTTGAGGTGGGGATCCGAGTGCAGATCCACAGCCAGGAGGAGCCGCCCACCATCGACCAGCTGGGCTTCGGGGCAGCACCTGGCTACCAGACCTTTGTGTCCTGCCAGCAGCAGCAAGTATCCCCACCCCCACCCCCCCAAGGCCCCCAACCCCCCGTTCAGCCCACAACACCTCAGACCGTCCTGGGGGCCCCATCCCTCCACATGCCCGCACAATTACAGCTCACATTGTACCTGGGTGCCTCCTTAACCCAACCAACTACAGCTGAGCTTCCTGCCCCCACCCTGGGGCGACTGCAGCTCCGCATCTGTGGACCCTGACTTTGAGCCGGAACCTTCGGGTCCCCTGGGTCCCCCCAGCCCCAGCGCAGGCCCCCACCCTCCCTATAGTCTAATGGGGTGTCGCCTAGCCTGTGAGATGCGCTATGTGGCTCGGAAGTGCGGCTGCCGAATGATGCATATGCCTGGTAAGGGGCTGGTGGGGGCGGAGGAGGGGGTCCGGGTGGGGGCAAAGGAGCCTAGGGGGCCCTTCCTGAAGCTGTCTCCTCCCCCACCACCCCAGGCGGCGCGCCAGTGTGCAGCCCTCAGCAGTACAAAGACTGCGCCAATCCGGCGCTCGGTAAGGCGCAAACCTGTCCCGCATCCCCGCCCCTGCTGGGCTCCGCCCGCGACCCGGAGTGGCCCTGACCCAGGCGACTGTGGCCCCTAGACGCCATGCTGCGGAAGGACGCGTGCACCTGCCCCAACCCGTGCGCCAGCACGCGCTACGCCAAGGAGCTCTCCATGGTGCGGATCCCGAGCCGCGCCTCCGCCCGCTACCTGGCCCGGAAACACAACCGCAGCGAGGCCTACATCGCGTGAGCCGAGCCGGCGGGGGCGGGGCGGGCACCCTCCTGCGGGCGAGCCTTCGCGCGCACACCCGGCTGGGACACCAGGCTGCACATCACCGCAGGGCTCCCGGGCCTCTGGGCAAGCGCGCGAACCTTCTGACACCACCTCTCCTGCAAACGGGGGCCATGACGCCCGCCCCAGGGCTCTCAGGAGTCACAGACGGGAGATGGATCGCGCACCTGTTTCCTGCCTGCAGCTGGAGCCAGCCGGGGTCCAGCGAGCTTTCCTGTCCTCTTTTCCTCCAGAGACAATGTGCTGGTGCTGGACATCTTCTTTGAGGCCCTCAACTATGAGACGGTGGAGCAGAGGAAGGCCTATGAAGTGTCAGAACTGCTTGGTGTGTGTGTGTGTGTGTGTGTGTGTGTGCACGCGCGCCCACACAGGACACCCAGGAGTCTGGGGAGGTGTGGGCAGGGCATGTGGCTGTGAGCTGATGGGTAACCTGGGCTCTGCAGGTGACATTGGAGGCCAGATGGGGCTGTTCATTGGAGCCAGCCTGCTCACCATCCTTGAGATCCTGGACTACCTCTGTGAGGTGGGCCTGGGCCCCAGCTGGGGGAGGGGAAAGGAATCAGGCCATAGGAGGAGGATGTGCACTGGCCACTTCCCCCCACTGCCTGCCCCCAGGTGTTCCGAGACAGGGTCCTGGGATACTTCTGGAACCGAAAGCACTCCCAAAGGCATTCTAGCACCATTCGGGTAACAACCCCTTCTTCCTTCTTTGCCATCTCCAACATGGATGCTCAGCCCTCCCCCTGAAGCCTAGAACACCAGCCCTACCCAGCTGAGGAAAGACTGGTGGGGGAGGAGCATGCAGTGACCTTGGCTGGTCCTGGGAGGGAGGACTCCTCCCCACCTCTGACCCTTTCCCTCCCACAGCTTCAGGAAGGGCTGGGCAGCCACGGAACCCCAGGTCCCCACCTCAGCCTGGGCCCCAGGTAACAAGAAATGGCCCCCTATTTCAAGGGAGGAGGGGCAGGTCCCGTCTAGAGGGTGACATTCAGGTTCAGGGTGGCAGGGCAGTGGGTACGAGGCCTCCTGTCCCAGCGCTGTGGTCTGGGTCCCCCAGGCCTCCCACCCCTCCCTGTGCCGTCACCAAGACTTTGTCAGCCTCCCACCGCACCTGCTACCTTGTCACACGGCTCTAGACCCGGCGTCTGTCTTCAGGGTTGCACCCTGACATCCTGGACATGCCTCGCCTGCTCGTGTCTCTGCCATCTTCACCCCAAATAAAGTTCTAGTGCATCAGCCTCAGCTAGTTCTCTCACAGGCAGACCGGTCAGGCCAAGGTCAGCCCTACTCAGGCCGAAGAAGACCTCTGCCAGCCAGCATCCAGTGGGCAGTGTCTGAAATGTAGGTGGGTCCCAGTCACCCACCACAAATCTCTCCGGGAAAAAAGAGTAGTAAGAGGGTATCGGTCATCTGCAGCTCCGTGTGAATGAGCTGATCAGAACTGCATCTCAGAGAGAATGGAGCCCAAAGCCAGGTGTCATGGCAGAGAGGAGTCAGCAGGAGGACAGTTATGGTTGGGGTACCACAAGGGAACAGCTGGAAGAAGGCGCTGCCCCAGAGCCTGGCAAGAAGTAGGGGAGCAGGCAGGGAGAGGACAGGAGGAACTACCCACTTCCAAGAACGCAAGCTGCTGTCCTGCCTGGGAAGACGTTCAGGACTCTTTTCTCGTATTTGAGACCAAGTGGCAGCATACCACCTGTCTCCATGCGAACGGCTGTTTCCCCAACCTCCCCAGAGAGCAGAGGGCCCAGCTCGAGACGGTGGCGGGGGGCCCTCCCTTCCCACTCCTGCCAGGAAGAATATGTCCCGGCCCCAACTACTGCCCACTGTCCCTGCTCTTTCTCTGTATCCCAAATATTGGGAAACTAGGGGCAGGGGAAAGGGGGTTCCTAATCTCACACCTCTCTGGGTCTCTCCTGGCCCCAGCCTGCAGGCCTGGGGATGGGGGGGCCGATGAAAAAGGAAGGGCTGGGGATGATGTACATGTGAGACAGGGAGAACCATGCAAAGGCCTGGTCCTCTTTTCCCCATCCTTACTCTGACACTGGCTGCCGAACCCCTCAGGACTGGTGCTCCTGGGCAGAGGGAGGAAGGGGGGTAGGTGCCAGCATAGACACGGGGGTGGGGGTGGTGCTGCCTCCGAGCCCAGCCATCGGGGTGAGGGTCAGAGCCTCCAGCACCCACTTCGGGTAGTGGAGCAAGGACTGGAGAGCTGGGCTGGGTCTGAGCTGGAAGCAAGGCCGTAGAGGGCGGTAAGGCAGAGCAGAGACCCCGGCCCCAGCCTGCCCCCTCTCAGAACCACTCTATCACCACATCAGCCAGACTGTGGGAAAGGAGCCAATTTATGAAATTAAATAAAGTCCATGGAGGGAGTGAAGAACATGGGCCAGGGCACCTCCACCCTGGCCAGGCCCAGCACAGCCAGGGCTCAGCACCCCGTGCATCCCCTGCTTTTCCTCCCCTCCCAGGAGGGGGCTTAAATCAGCCAGGCCCCAGCCTGGCCAAGGTGCTGGCACCTATGGGGGGCAGAAGTCGGAGAAGTAGGGGTGCTGCAGGGCCTCTTCTGCTGAGATGCGCTGGACGGGGTTACACTTCAGGAGGTTCTGAAGGCACGGAAGAAAGGCATGGAGGGTTCAGGCTGGGTCGACCACCTGGAGCCCCATGCTCCCTCAGCCCCCCTGACAAGTGTCTGGACCCCACCCTCTACCCCTGCCCTCAGTTACCTGTAGCAGGTCCCTCCCCGTGGCATTGAGCTTGGGTACGACATTCACCAGGGACGTTGTGGCCGGGTACATCGGGTAGGGCTGTGGGAGGGCAGGGAGAGTCAGACCAGAGGTATGGGGGCTTGGAGCTGCTAGAGCTGTGAAGTAAAAAGGACCCCCCCACCCCCACATTCCCCATGACACCTTATAGTCTGGCAGCTTGGTCATGGCAGGCCACTGCTCCTCAGTTGGTGTCCCCAGAAGCGTGTCCATGGGGTCAAGGATCACTCAGGTGGAAAGGGGCAGGTAAGGGGCTCTTCTCCTCCTGGGGGTGGGGGTTCCTCATGCCCATCCCCAGACCCCTCACTTGATCCCACAGCTCATGACAGAGGCCGGGCCCAGCACACCCATGGTGTCCCCGCTGCGCCAGGCACTTTACACATGTACGCTACTCTGACTTCAACCCTGATGTCTGCTCCTGATGACCCAGTCAGCCCTCTCCTATGCCCACAAATAATCCTGCTGCTGATTTTGGCTCCTTTGTCCCAAGGATTCACTTCTCAGCTGGAGGAGTATGCTCCTGGCTTCTTCCCCCAGGGAACCCTCCTTGTCTACAGGTCATACGCTCTCCAAGTGGCAGCCTCCATCAGGCCTGAGAACATCGGGGTGTCCACCACCCTCTGCCCTCCATCCCCTCGCCCAAAGCCATGTGCTATCCTGGCCCAGCCCATCATCACCCTCGCTTCTTGCACTCTGGAGCTCCACGGGCTTTTTTTTTTTTTTAAAGTAAACTCTAGACCCAACGTGGGGCTCAAACTCACGACCCTTGAGATCAAGAGTCACATGCTCTACCGACAGAGCCAGCCAGGTGCCCCCACCCCCCATACTCCCCTTCAGAGAGCTCGAGGGGAAGGGAAATGTCGAAGGATATCGGAAGATCCTCTTCAACTGGTCATCGACATCATTGCCAGGGAAAAGAGGCCGCCCGGCATTGGCCAGTTCTGGGAGAGGAGCAGGGTGTGAGAGGAGGGGGCACGTGAAGAACCCCTCGTTCCCATCGCACCCTCTGTGCTTCCCATCCCCATCCCCAAAGGCCTTCCCCAGAGGAGATACTCCAGTCTCTATGTGTCCACCTGAATGGGAGAGAAAGTGTCTCTGCAGAACCCCAGCTCGTCACCTGCGAATATGCAGCCGGCTGACCACATGTCGATGGATGTGGAGTACAACTTGGCCCCGAAGAGGACATCCGGTGGGCGGTACCACAGCGTGACCACCTGGAGAAGATCCCACCCACAGCAACCCCGCAGTTAAAGGACTGGGGAGGAGGGGCTCAGTCAGGAGGGGAAATAATGTTTTGGGTCCTGGAGTAGGAGAGGAAAGATGCTGGGAGGGGACCCTCTCCCTCCGCCCCATATCCCACACCTCACCACACCCCCAGCTCACCTCGGCTGAGTAACAGCGAACAGGGATCCCAAAGGCTCGAGCCAAGCCAAAATCAGCCAATTTCAGCTCCCCATTCTGAGGGGGGATGGGAAGGGACACGGAGAGGGGTTTTCAACAGTCTCAGGGCAGGCCCCCTGCCTCCGCCTCCCAGCCCAGCTCCCCTCATCACTTGTGCCAGCCAGCCTGTGACTTGAGCCTCCCCCGTCTCCCACCTTCTCCCCAGGAGGTACCCTGTTTATTAGGAGGTTCTGGGGCTTCAGGTCCCTGTGCAGCACGTTGCGACTGTGACAGAATCCCAGGCCTTTCAGCAGCTGGAAGAGGAATGACTGTGGGGGGAGGGAGGAGTAGGGGAGGGCATCAGACCTTCTGGATGGGAAGCCGCCCCCTGCGGTGGGCCACACTCCCCTCTTCACCCTCTGCTTTGCCTCAAAACCCCACCCATCTTTCAACAACATCATTCATTCGCTATGGAGGACCTGCTTTGTACTGTGCTAGGTATAAATAAGTGAACAATGCACGGGGGCCCCGGTCAGAATCTTTCTGGAACTTACAGCCTAGTGGGCCTTCTTACCTTCCCACTGATCTCTCCCCTACCTGGCCTCATGTAAGCACACACCTCGGAGCCATCAATATATATACTGTGCTATATCATTAATCAGCACTGCTTCCCCTGGAACCTGGCGCAAGGCACTTGGTCTTGGGCCTAGAACAGTGCCTGGCACACAGCAAAGCATCCAATAGGTATTTGTTGGATGAATGAATGAATGAATGAATGAACGAACGTATCTCTTTGAATCTCATTTTTCATATCTCAAGTGCAAATCACATCACTGATATCAGAGTGTCACTGTCAGATCAAAGAGACCATGTGAAGATGCTTGCAAAGAGGGAGGCTCCTGGAGGGCAGAAACAGGGTTTTTTCATTCCCTGACATTCCAGCGTATCCCCGCTCAGGGCCTGAACTTGGTGCTCAGAGAGTGCAGAGACTGAAGACTGACTCCCACCCCGCCTCATTGAGTCTCCGGGATACCAGCCCCTCACCTTCACAATTTCAGGATCCAGGTCA
The DNA here is from genome assembly GCF_011800145.1 of Mirounga leonina. Taxonomy (NCBI): domain Eukaryota; kingdom Metazoa; phylum Chordata; class Mammalia; order Carnivora; family Phocidae; genus Mirounga; species Mirounga leonina. The sequence goes on from NW_023270680.1 coordinate 195,803, forward strand.
CCATTACAGCTGTCGAAATACTTCTTAAGGTCCTAAAAAGGGATGGGGGTGGGAAACGGGACAGAGTTTAACCTAGTGTGGGCCCCTATGCCCTCCCAAGGCTACTGTCCCCCAAGTCCCCCTTTCACCTGGTCACAGAACTCAAAAACCAAAGTCAGCTTCTTGTCGCTATGCAGGACATCATGAAGCCTAGGGAGGAGGAAGGACTCAGTCAGGCAGGGCTGCAAATTTCGGCCTCATGTCCCTATATCAGCCCAACCCTGATCCCAGTATCAGCCCAGCCCATCTCTGAAGCCCCCCCCCCCTCCAACTGACCGCACAGGCAAGGAGGACCCTGCCCATCTACACACCTGACGATGTTCTTGTGCTTCAGCTCTTTGAGTAGGCAGATTTCCCGAAGGGCTGAACTCGGCACTCCCTACACATGGGAGGGGGCCGGGCGGGCAACAGTCACATCCCACCCAACCTGGGCCCTCAACCCCCTCCCTGGCCCCAATGTCCCAGTCCTACCTCATCATCGTCATCCAGCCTCACCCGTTTCAGAGCCACGATCTCATGGGTCTCCCGGTTTTTGGCCTTGAATACTGTTCCGTAGGTGCCTAGAGGAAGAAGGTCAGGAGTGAGGGTAAAAGATGGGACACCCTTCCCACCCCAGGAAGTCCCTGTCCGGCGAGCAGGCAGCGTGGGAGTGTGTTATTTGTGAAGCCTGGAGGAATAAGGGGAGAGATTCAGGGTGAAGGCTCAGCATGGAGGAGCTCTGAGGGAGGATGGGGCAGAGAAGGTGCCTGCAAATGGCTCAAGGGTGTCTGCAGCAGGGAGAGGCTGCAGCTGCCGGGGTAAGGAGATCTGTAAGGAAGGCGGTGCTTTCCGGAGGGTCTGGAAATAGGGAGCAGGCCTGGGAGAAGAGTGAGGGCCGGCAGAAATGAGGTCGGAGGTCTGCATCGACAACTGAGGCTGTGGGGTAGGTGAGGCTCTGCAAGTGGTGCTGAGGCTAGGGGCAGGAGATGCAGGAAGTGCTAAGGTCGGCAAGGAGGTCTCCAGGAAGTGCTAAGGCTGGGAAGGGGCGTCTGCGGGAAATGCTAACGGGAAGGATAGGTGTCTGCAAGGAGTGTTGAGCTCGGGGCCAAGGCTGCAGCCAGGGCTGAGGTCGGAGCCTGTGGGTATTGCTGACGGGAGAGGAGCCAGGGCTGCAGGAATGCTGAAGGGTCTGTAGAGGAAGATCTTGCGGGAACATCTCGTAGTCCCATTACCTTCCCCAATCTTCTCGAGTTTCTCGTATTTCTGCATCGCGGCAGCCGCGGGGACCCCTACGGGCCCTGGGTTCTAAGACTCCGGCCCCGGCGTTGCAGAGGAGGCGGCACCCCAGCCTCCGGCCCTGCCCCGCCCCCCTGCTGCGCATGGGCTTCTGGGGCATGTAGTACCAAGGATGGCCAGATTTCCCAGCAACGTGCGGGGCATTAGGGAACAAGAAGACTACAACTCCCAGCAGGCTGCGCCAAGGCTCTCTGCAGCACTCGCCTCCCGGGACTCTGGTTCGACCGCGGAGGAAAACCTTGGACTTCAAGTCCCAGGAAGCATCGCGTGTCCGCTTTCCGGGCCTCAGCGCCGTAACGCCACGGCTCCCAGTGTGCCCTGCTCTGGTTATTCCTTTCTGTGATCACAACCTTCTTTTGAAAAGGGCCTCTCTGGGACTAAACATTCCAGAAAGCAGTAGGGTGGGGGTGGGCGCTCTCTGGGGTTTGGGGTTTGGCGGCCTGCATCCCGGGCCCGGATGGGTGCGCTCTGACCCGGCTGATGGTGTTGAGGTTCCAACGACCTCCTGACAACCGCAGTACGGATTCCCACCTCTCCCCAGGCCACCTGGAGACCTCAGGATTGATTGGGAAATGGCTCCGAGCCATACCTTGATGACGACTTCACCGGGACCAGCTGAACCACAGGGCTGGGAAGAGAGGCAGGTGGGCCCCTGGATTTAACGTACGCCCGAGACCCCTCTCTGCCCTTTGAGCCCCGTTTGTCGTCTCGGAGCCCATCCGACTCCCCCTGCTCGCAACACTGTGACGTCCCGAGGCAACCTGGCTAGAACACTGGGAGTCCCTCCACACCAGTCTGGAGAACCCGGGCCCACCGGAGTCAGCCAGGGTGTGGCCGAGGGCTGGCAGGTTGGCTACCGCCCTCAACAGACAGAAGCACAGACAGATGCCACACTTGGAGCAGCCTTGACCTCACCCCTGCAAGAGTTGATTATAGATTTTCTTGCGCTCCTCTCTAATTGTCTCATGATTGCATTCTTGAGGGCTGTGAACTGGACAGAAACGGCCCGAAACAGCGCTCCTCAGCACCAGAACCATAGTTGGTGATAAACATTTGTTAATTAACTTGTTTATATCAGAACGTTCTCTGCATACACGATGCTGTATTTCACGTAGTGGCATATTAAAAAAAGAAAAAAGTATACTATTTATTTGGAAGAATTTATAATTTAGTTGAGAAAACCCAGAAATACAGAAATCTTCGGTAGCAGGTGTTGATTATAATAGGGTTCGAGGTAGGAGGTCGCCGCAGGGAATCACTGAGGCAGAAGTTCCCCGTTTCGGAAAGTCTAGGTCAGCTCAGGGTAATGGGAATCCAACCTCCAGGAGCCATCTCCCCTATCGCCACCGCCCTCCCGCCCCCCAAGCAAAGACAGGGCCTATCTTGGAGGCACTGGGGATTACTGGGGAGTGGGGGGTAGGGGGAGAATCTTGACCCCGATGCATTTGTGTTTCAAGTTCCTCCGCCCCGAATTTCCTGATCATCTCTGTGTCTCCGTTTTCCTGTCTGGGATCCCCAGCGTGAGGCGGGCTCCTTTCCACCAGAGGTACCTAATGCGGCCAAGAGACGGCGTCCCCGGGGTGCCCAAGTCCCATGCAGGGAAGCCCGGGCGGCTGCCTCACGGGACTGAGCCGGACAGAGGTGTGGCCGCTGGGGCTCCGGGCTCTCGGTGCCGGGCGGTGCCTGGAAGCGCGCCTCCGTCCCCGGGTCTCAGGCCCCGCTCCCCGCCTCCCCACCCGCTGCGGCGGGGCCGCGCACGGTGCGCCGGGGGGCGCGCACGTAGGGGGCTGGCCTGCCGCGGCGCGGGGGAAAGTTGAGTTGGGAGAAGTTGGGAGCGGCGGGGGTGCGCCCCGAGGTGGGCACTAGGGAGTCGTCGGGAGCGCGCGTCGGGAGCGCCGGAGAAGGGGGAGAGACCCCGAGACCTCCGGGGCACGAAGTCCAGAGCAAGCGGGTAAGCGGCGAGGTGGCGGCGGAGGAGGGCCAGGGCCGTGGAGGGAGGAAGGGAGGGGGAAGGAAAGGGGGGAACTCGGGACTCGGAGCAGGGAGGGAGTGGAAGTGGAGGAAGGGGCGGAGACTGGGGCGCGGGGAAGCGAGGTCTTGGGGAGAAGGATGCGGAGGCGCGCGGACTGCTAGTCGGGAGCGGGATCCGGGGTCCGCTTATTAGAGTTACCTAAAGTGAGGGTGCCGCGCCCCCTGCCACCAGGAGGGGGTAGTCTCTGGGAGGCGCCGCCGGCCTTCCCAATGCCTGGGCGAGCTCCAGGCGACACCCCTCCCCTACGACCCCCTACTCTATTCTTAAGGCCCGTTCGGGGTGCCTAGGCTGGGGGTGGCCCCGGGCCGCTGCGCCGGACCTCCGGGTTGGGAGGTGGAGCAGGGAGGGGGGGGCGGGTCAGGTCAGGACAAGGGGTCAGGCAGAAGAGGGAGCAACTGGGTGGGGATGAGAAAGACGAGTCCGGAGAGTTGGACCTGACTCGGGGCGGGGGGGGGGGGGGGGGGGGGGCGCGCTGGCTTGTCTGGGAAGCCCAGTGCTGGGTGTTAGGGGCGGCGCTGCCTGAAATCCACTTTATCCTCCTCCCTCCATCCCCCACCCTACCCCCACCAGCCCCACATCGAAGAGCTGTGGAATGTACGAGTTTACTTGGGGGGTGGTTAATGCCCAAGTGGGGGTCCGGGGTGCTAATCCCTTGGGCGGGGTGGGGGAGATGTTAATCCTCTGGGCCGGTCGGGGCTGGTCCCGGAATGTGCCCCCACCCCGGATTATCGGCACCGATGCTCTGGACAGAAGCTGCTTTGTGTTCTGGGACGGCGGGGCGGGGGTGGGGGGGTGGGGGAGTACACAGAGGGCACAGCCTGGAAGTGGGAGTGGGGCACCTGCAGGTGCTCAAGACACCACACACCCTTCTCAGACCGGGGTCCCTCCTCCCAGTACCACTGTCCCCCACACCAAATGTGACCTGGCTGAAGGCCTCCTAGGGGGAGGTGAAGAGAGCGTCAGCTGAGTTGGAGTGCTTGCCAGGAATTTGTTGCTCCAGGCTCCCCACCCTGGACTGACCCCCCCAGACCTATATTGTTTGACCCTACACTGACCTGTCTTATCCCCGAGTTAGCCCTAAGTTGGGCAACCCTGACACCCCCCAACAACACACTGGGGAGCTTCAGTACTTTGGAGAACCTTGAGTGCAGGCCCCCCCACATCCGCTTCCCCCACTAGGAATGAGTACCCCGATTTGCCCTGGTCAAGTTCCTTAACCGCAACTGTTCTGCTTCCCCACCACACACACAGTGCCCTCCTGAGAAACCCCGACAGTCACAGTCAGGAGGGCGTCAGCCCTGCCACTCAGATTTTCCTGGCCTCAGGCTAGGGGAGGGGAGGGATCAGCACTGCCCCTTAGGGCAGAACCTCAGGGTTTCTGTGCCCACCCTCCTCCCAGTTCGTCACGTGCCCCTCCCCCATTATAAAGGTCTGTCCTGCCTGTGCCCGCCGTCTCCCTTCCTCCCTCCCACAGAGTGAGTGGAGTTGGGCTCCTGCCCCTCCCCCAGGGAGCCTACTTCATCAGGGGAGGGGGCACAGTCCTGTGTCTCCTCCCAGCCCTGGGTCTGGTGTCTCTGCCACCCCCGTGCTTGTGTTTGGGGCTCTCTCCAGTCTCTCCCTTCCTTCCTCCCCACTCTGCTCCACGGGGTGTCTCCCTCTCCCCAGGATACCCCTCTCCCGTTCAGCCCATCTCGGGTGCCACCATTCGGTCACTGCTCCCGTTTCTGGCTCAGCCTGTCCTTTTCTTCCCTCCTCCTCCGTTCCCCACCCTGATTTCTGCTGCTTTCTCTGTAGGTCTGGGCCTTGACTCCTGCCCCCCGCCCCCCTTTCTGCAGCCTCTCCCACCTTCTCTGTCTCTTTACTTGGCCCTCTGTGGCCTCCTCTGCGCCCCCCCATCCTCTTCTCTCTGTTTTTTCTTCCTGTAAATAACTCTTTTCCTGTGCTCTCTGGCCTCTATGGGGAACCCTAAAGCCCTTCATAGTCCAGAGGATCCTGAGCAGCAGGGAGACCGCTCAGTGCCCGCTGGCGGGATGTTCCTGAGACCTGGCATTCCCTGGGCTTGCGTGTGTTAGGGGGCTGAGCAAGGCCGGGGCACTTGTGTGCCTGGCGGCCTGCTCTCACGTGATCCGTCCTCCCCCCCCCCTCCCCCCAGGTTATGCCGCCGCCTTGTTGCCCTGAAAGCCGCAGTGACAGTGAAAAGGGCTAAGATTTGGCCATGAGCAGCGCCCCCCGGCGCCCCGCCTCGGGCGCAGATTCTTTCTGTACAGTGAGTATTGCCGGCTGGGTTGGCTGCCCCACCACCCCTCCCACACCACAGGTGCTCTGGGGGCGGGTCCACTGTCAAAGTAGGGAGAGAGAGAGAGAGAGAGTGTGTGTGTATATGTAGGCTCAGGAGGAAGGGGAGCCTCTGATGGATTGGGGAGGGGCGCTGCCATCCCGCCTCTGGCCTTGTCTGGGTCTCGGGGGTCTGGGATGGGCATTGATGGGGTGGTCTTGCCACTTCCAGTCCTGTGAAGAGAGTTGAGGCTGTTTCCTGAAGATCCGGTGGTTCTTTAGCCTCAGAGAGAGAGGAACTTTGGGGACCCTGGGGCTCTAACCTGGCGACCCCTTCTGACCCAGCCTTAGAAGCAGCCGCAGCAACGTCCTCACACAGTGGTTCTGGGCAGGGTTTGCTTGCAGTGACGCCCGCCCCTGGCCCCACGTGCCACCCAGGCCCGCCCTGTGCGGCCCCACGTGGCCACCACCCCACGTGGCCCCCTCCTGATTTTCCTGGGGAGTGTAATGATTAACCCCAAGTGCCATAATCAGCCCCTTATTGGCCATCTGGCCCAGCAGGGCACGTGACTGGGAAGGGGCACAGGCTGGTCCCCTCCCCCTCCTTCCCCGAGTTCACCCCTGCCGGCCATGGACTTCCTCCTGCGGCCTCAGGTGCGAGGGGCTCTCAACCCCCCTGCCCCCACCCTGGCTAGCTCCCCGTGCTCACTCGCTTCAGCCGCCTCTCGCCGCCTTCCTCCCGCTGCTAATTCTGGTGAGAGTGGAGCGGGAGCTTGGGGAAGCAGGCTAGAGCTGCTGGGATGGGGGGTAGGAAGCAAGGGGGGGTGGGAGGCACGCCCCTGACTCCTGTATCTTGTGTCCAGTATCCCTGCCGCTCCTGTCCTCACCTCGGTGTCTCCCCAGGACCGCCTTCCTCTTAGCCCTCCTCCCCTCGCTCTTCCTTGCTCTGGCCACTGGCACCGCCACGGAGGGGGCTCCATACCCCGCCCTTGGAGATCCCGATGCCCTTGAGGTCCAGAAGCTCTTGAGCAAATATTTGGCGGTGCCTGGAGCTGAGACTGGCAGGGGTGGTGGGGGCTGGACAGAGACTGTGGCTAGGCAGCAGGCTGCTTAGCTAGGCTGAGCTCTCCAAAGCGCTGCCGCCGCCGCCGCCACCGCCGCCGCCGCCGCAGTCCGCCGCTCCTCTCCTGCAGTATGACTCAGGTGGGGGGGAGGTGAGGGGCGGGGCGAGCGAGGGGCCGAGGGGGCCGAGGGGCCCCAGGCTCGGTGGGGTGCAGCTGGGGGGGCATTCCTGACAAGGTGAAGCGCTGCATTCCTGTCCCGGGGCTAGGTTTCAGTTTGACTCAGAGAGTTCCGTCAGTCGACTTGGGCACCTCCAGAAGTTACTTTTCAGGCCCGGGAGTTGTGCTCTGGCCAGAGGGAATTGGTTCACCATCAGCCATGTGAACTGGCCAGTTCACACACCTTACCTCGGGGCTGGAGATGCAGGGTTTCTCCTGAGATTTTCCGCCTGCCCTAGGACTGACCAGAATGAGCACAGCCAGGGTTCAGATGTCCTGGAACCTAGGGGAAGGCTGCTTGGGGAGTGGGGGCGGGGGGCTCTGGGTCCCTGGCGTTTGAGGGGAAGGCTGCTGGGGCGGTCCTGGAGCTCCAGCACTGCACAGGGTGGGGTTTCGGGGTACAACTCTTGGTGAGCTCCTGTGTGTCCTCCCCACCCCGTCTTCCTCACAGCCAGAGCCGGAGAGCTTGGGCCCTGCAGCGCCTGGGTTCCCTGAGCAGGAGGAAGATGAACTTCACCGCACTCTGGGTGTGGAGCGGTTTGAGGAGATCCTACAGGAGGCTGGGTCCCGAGGAGGAGAGGAGCCAGGCCGCAGCTATGGGGAGGAAGACTTTGAATGTGAGGGGGCATTGGGGAGGAGGAGGCAGGCGCACTTAGGCTTGCCTGTCCAGCAAGAAAGGGGCCTGGGGTCTAGTGGGAGGGGCCCAGGGCCTGGATGGCAGGGAAGGAAGCTGTGTCCACCTGCAGCCAGGTCCCCTCCTCCCCGCAGACCACCGCCAGTCCTCCCACCACATCCATCACCCACTGTCCACCCACCTGCCTCCGGACACCCGCCGCCGCAAGACACCCCAGGGCCCGGGACGGAAGCCTCGCAGGCGCCCTGGAGCCTCCCCCACCGGGGAGACCCCCACCATTGAGGAGGGGGAGGAAGATGAGGATGAGGCCAGTGAGGCCGAGGGGGCCCGGGTGCTCACCCAGCCATCCCCTGCCTCTACACCCTCTTCGGTGCAAGTGAGTTGGGGCGGGGCTCCTGGGGGGGGTCTCTTCGGGGTCCATGGCCTGGCCTCACCTGCTCCTGTGGGTTCCTGTTCCAGTTCTTTCTCCAGGAGGACGAAGGTGCTGACCGGAAGGCAGAAAGGACCAGTCCGTCTCCTCCCCCACCGCTGCCCCACCAGGAGGTGGCTCCCCGGGCCAGCAAAGGGGCCCAGACTGGGTAAGTGTCCCCAGATAGAGACCTCCCCTACTGGTGTCAGTGGTGGGTGATGTGGGGAAAAAACATGAGTCTCGGGACCCTCAGGCTGGGGTTCAAATCCCAGCCCTGCCCCTTTGGGCAAGTACAACCTCTTTGAGCCTTCCCATGTGCAAACCAAGAATAATAGATGCTATCTCACAAAGTGGTTGTAGGGATTAAAGGGTATTGTGAAATAAGGTTTAAGTGTGGGTTACTCTGAAACAGGGCAGGTGTGCAGTCTAAACACCCATACCTTCTCCCCCGCCTGTGACATCAGGTGGCTCAGCATCAAGCGCTGGGTCAGGGATTGGATTGGTAACCTCTGGGTACCCGCCTGGGGTCCCAAAGGTGTGAGAAGACTAAGAGACTCCCTTTCACTCTTGGGGAGCTGCCAGTCCACCCTGGGAAATGGCATCAGAAAAGTCACTGTGCTGGAGGGCAGATTTGGGCACAATGTCCGTATCAGTGGGGGATTGGCGTTTGGGGGCGTTAGCTGGAGAAGGCTTCTTGGAGGAAATCACTTTGAACTGGGTCTCAAGGTCACCACTATCGTGGACCTGTTGTTTTCTGGGTGCCAGGCAGCGTGAAGGGCTGCAGGGAAGGGGGGCGGGCTGCTGGACTCGCTGGGGAGACAGGCGGGGCGGGTGGCACCGATCCCACAGCGGCCGTCGGCACGGGGGCCTGCGCTGGCAGGCAGCCCAGGGGCCAGGGGCAGGCGGAGGCCTCGGGGAGTGCATGACATTGGAAAAGTGGGTCAGATCTGTGGGCAGGGGTGCAAGAGAATGGAGAGCACCAGGGGTGGGTGTAGGGGAAGAAAGCTTGACGGGCGACTCTTCTCGTCGTGGATGGGGGACACGGGCTTGGAGCTGTGGGAGAGCAGGTTAGCATGGTGTGGCAGGGGCTGGGCGCGGTGGCCGAGAGGAAGGAGACCTCCTGGTTTGGGGCGCGGCGCAGAAGTCGGCACCATATTCTCATGACCGCAACGGAGCCGTCTGCACTTTCAAAGGCACGTTTTTACCTGCTTTCCTCCGTTTGGTTAGAAACTTCGGACCTGTGACCGTCTTGAGCCCATGGCGAAGGGTGTGCGCAGGAGGGGAAGGAGGGCCTGCGCGGGCTGCTGATGCAGACCTCGGCTCTCCCCACCCCGCAGGAGGCTGGCCTCAGCTCCGCCTTGCTGCGGAGCAGCTGGCGGTGCGGCGACGCGGCCGGTGAAGGGCAGGGCCAGGTCGCACCGGGCCAGGTCGCGGGGCCGCATCCACTTGTGGGAGGCTCGCTGTTCCACGTCCGCGCCCGCCGAGAGTGGGGCAGCGCGGAGGCGGGGTCCGGTTGGGGTCCCCTCCCCGCGTCACCCCCGCGTGGCTCCGGCTCACGGCCGCTCTGTGTGTCCAGAGCCCCGGCGGAGGAGGTGGTGGCTGTGGCCAGCGGCACGGCAGGAGGTGACGACGGGGGAGCTTCTGCGCGTCCCCTGACCAAGGCACAGCCGGGCCACCGAAGCTACAACCTGCAGGAGAGGAGGCGCATCGGGAGCATGACGGGGGCTGAACAGGCCCTGCTGCCCCGAGTCCCCACGGACGAGAGTGAGGCCCAGACGCTGGCCACCGCCGACCTGGACCTCATGAAAAGTGAGTGCCGGCTGGGCCCAGCCCGGCGCTGGTGGGAGCAGGAGGGAGAGAAAGCGGGAGCCTGGCCCTGTCCCCCTGCCTCCTGCAGGTCACCGGTTTGAGGACGTTCCTGGAGTGCGGCGGCACTTGGTGCGGAAGAATGCCAAAGGGTCTGGGCAGGGCGGCCGGGAAGGGCGAGAGCCTGGCCCCACGCCTCGGACCCGACCCCGGGCTCCCCACAAGCCCCACGAGGTACTGTTCTCCACTTCTTGCCCTTCCGTTATCTCCCCATCCATTTCCTCCCCACGGGCTCCCCCCACCTACTCCCCCCCCACACCAACAATAATCGCGAACACCAGGGCTGCCATCTGCGGTTGTGAAGGTTGTGCACTGCACAAGAGTCCTTGACATTGTTGATTGGGGTGTTAGGGTTCCGAGTCCCATCTTAGACACTGTTGATTTCTGTATCAAGAACTTACTATGTTGTATACGGTGCTAAGTGTTTTGTATGCTTTTTTTTGATTCCCCATAACAGGCCTTTGAGGTGGGTGGTATTATTCCCGTTTTACAGATGAGGCAAAGAGAGGATCAGACTGGCTAGGATCTTGCTAGGCCTGTGCCCCGTACGGTGTCCCGGGCCGTGACGGCTCACAGGCCCACCCTGACGCTGGCTGTCTTGGAGAGCAGTCCCTGGGCCCCGCTGGCTCTGACCTTGCCGTGCCCTCTCGTCTTACATCCCAAGGTATTTGTGGAACTGAATGAGTTGCTGCTGGACAAAAACCAGGAGCCTCAGTGGCGGGAAACAGCACGCTGGATCAAATTTGAGGAGGACGTGGAGGAGGAGACGGAGCGCTGGGGGAAGCCCCATGTGGCCTCCCTCTCCTTCCGCAGCCTCCTGGAGCTCCGCCGGACCCTGGCCCATGGTAACCTGCCCTGCCCGCCCCCTCTTCCGTCCCCCTGGGTAAATCTTGTTGACTGAGCCTGTTCTCTGAGGACCAAAACCCCCCAAATGGTGTCTTGAGCAGCACGGTGTGTAATGTTACCCCAGCCCGGGAAGGAGCCTCCTCGTCATGACGTCATATAGCCTGTCATTGCTTGGGCTCTGTCATTGGTGATTGCGGGGCACGGTTGACACCACTCTTTCTTATCTGGCATTTTTAGCAAATGGCTCCTTTAAGTGATGTTTTCAGATAACTGAAGCTGGTATGTTCGGGATGGTGACATGTTTTTAAAGAATGTTGATAGAAACCTTTCTGAAATGATCTAATCTACAGGGCTATGTAAGGTCTTTTTTTTTTTTTTTTTTTAAGATTTTATTTTTAGGGGCACCTGGGTGGCTCAGTCGGTTAAGCGTCTGCCTTCGGCTCAGGTCATGATCCCAGGCTCCTGGGATCCAGCCCCGCATTGGGCTCCCTGCTCAGCAGAGAGCCTGCTTCCCCCTCTCCCTCTGCCTGCCGCTCTGCCTACTTGTGCTATCTCTTTGTCAAATAAATAAATTAAAAAAAAAAAAGATTTTATTTTTAAATCCTCTCTACACCCAACATGGGGCTCGAACTCACAACCCCGAGATGAGGAGTTGCCTGCTCTCTCACCTGAGCCAGCCAGGTGCCCTGAGGGCTATGTAAATTTCACTAAATGACCAAGGTGCACGACTCTTGAGGTCTCTGAGTGTTTCTGCTCTGTGTCTCTTTCCTCCTTCCCTTTGGAGAAGTCACTCCCAGTTGCTGTCAGAAGGCCTATTTCTAAGCAGCTGAGGACTCAGAAGCCTGCTGTCAGAATTGTTTCAAAACCAGGAGTAAATAGGCTCCGAGGGAGGCTCTCAGGCTTTGGGTGAGGCGCCAACATGCGGGTGCTTTATCGCTGGGCTTTGTGATCTCTGTTTTGGCTGCTCAGGGGCCTTTGGTTCTATTAGTTGTCACACCCATTTTTTTTTTAAGATTTTATTTATTTATTTGAGAGAGACCACGAGAGAGAGAGGGAGAGAGAGAGAGAGAGAGAGAGAACAAGCAAGGGGGAAGGGCAGAGGGAGAAGCAGACTCCCCGCTGAGCAGGGAGCCCATTGCGGGGCTCCATCCCAGGACCCTGGGATCATGACCTGAGCTGATGGCAGACGCTTAACTGACAGAGCCACCCAGGTGCCCCTCCGTTTTTGTTTAAATGGTTCTGTTCGTTGTCTAGTTCTGCGTTCCTGCAAGTTGACCTTGACAGAAAGATGGCCTGATCACTTTTGAAAGGACTTCCATTTCTATATAAATAGTAGTTCAGAGCAGTGACCAGTAGAAAGATCTGGAAACTGTCCCATGAGCAGCTGTTGGACTTGGGGAAGTTGAGGTGCCCAAGCTGGAGGGTGACATCTTCAGATGGCTCAAGGCCACAGACGGGCCGTGTCGTGTTCAGAGGGCAGAACTAGGACCCTAGAGTGGATGTTAGGGGAGGCAGCATGTGGCTTGCTGAAAGGAGGAACTTTCTAACAGCAAAGAGTGGCCCCGTCTGAGTGGACAGCCTGGCGCACCCCAGCGGAGGCTGCGTGCTCCTCCTCCTCTGGGAGGGCCCTGCCTTGGTGGCCTCTGCTGAGCCCCACCACATCCCTGTGGGAGAGGGGGTCAGAAGGAATGGACGTGATGGGTCAGACATGTGATGGGGCTTGGGTCTTGAGCCCTGCTCACTGGTTTCTGGGCCAGTGCTCCATCCCCAGACCGTGCTTACCTGGCCACCCCCTCGTCCCCGGTTCTCTCTCCCTTCCACCCTCTGCCCTTGCTTCTTGCCTGGGGATAAGGGCCCGTCCACGCCATCCTATTCCAGGGGCTGTGCTTTTGGACCTGGACCAGCAGACCCTGCCCGGGGTGGCCCACCAGGTGGTGGAGCAGATGGTCATCTCTGACCAGATCAAGGCTGAGGACAGAGCCAACGTGCTGCGGGCCCTGCTACTGAAACACAGGTGAGGCCCCACCTGCTGCCCCCGCCTGCCCGCCCCTTGCCCTGGCCACTGCCCTCCCTCCCTCACCGCCCTCTGCTCCTCCAGCCACCCGAGTGATGAGAAGGACTTCTCCTTCCCTCGAAACATCTCAGCTGGCTCCCTCGGCTCCCTGCTGGGGCATCACCACGGCCCCGGGGCTGAGAGTGATCCCCACGTCACTGAGCCTCTCATCGGAGGTGTTCCTGAGACGCGGCTAGAGGTGGAGCGAGAGGTGAGGGGAACGGGGTGGCGCTGGCTGGTTCAGGTCCCAGCTGCCCCCGCTGGCTGCTGGGCGTGAATATGCGGGGGTGGGGGGGGGGGGGGCTGCTTGGCCAGGCTGCGCTCCGTTCTTCTGCATCCCCAGCGAGAGCTACCACCTCCAGCCCCACCAGCCGGCATCACTCGCTCCAAGTCCAAGCACGAACTGAAGCTCCTAGAGAAGATCCCCGAGAACGCCGAGGCCACAGTGGTCCTTGTGGGTATGTGGGCAAGTTTTGCGGCGGTGGGGGGGGTGGCGACGGCCAGGCCTGCCTTGATGCCCCCCAGGGGCTGGGGGGCGGCCTGCACCTCCCTTAGCCCATGATGGCGCCCTACCCCTAGGCTGCGTGGAGTTCCTGTCCCGCCCCACCATGGCCTTTGTACGGCTACGAGAGGCGGTGGAGCTGGACGCGGTGCTGGAGGTGCCCGTGCCCGTGCGCTTCCTCTTCCTGCTTCTGGGCCCGAGCAGCGCCAACATGGACTACCACGAGATCGGCCGCTCCATCTCCACCCTCATGTCTGACAAGGTCAGGCCCTCCCGGTGCCCGCGGGATGCCCGCCCCCCGCCCCGTGCTCTGCCCCGGCCCTCGCGCCGCACCCTCACCAGCCCTGGGCCTGCTTTGGCAGCAATTCCACGAGGCAGCCTACCTGGCCGACGAGCGGGAGGACCTGCTGACCGCCATCAATGCTTTCCTGGACTGCAGCGTGGTGCTGCCACCCTCGGAAGTGCAGGGCGAGGAACTGCTGCGCTCTGTTGCTCACTTCCAACGCCAGATGCTCAAGAAGCGGGAGGAGCAGGGCCGCCTGTTGCCCCCCGGGGCCGGGCTGGAGCCCAAGTCAGCACAAGAGAAGGGTACGGGCCAGCATGGGCCCGGGGCGGGGGTCGGGGTGGTCTGCGTGAACGTGGAGGAGGGGGCCGAGCGCCGAGGGGCCGCAGCGGGCGCCCTGACGGAGGCCCGGGTTGCAGCGCTCCTGCAGATGGTAGAGGTGGCAGGTGCAGTCGAAGACGATCCCCTCCAGCGGACGGGCCGGCCCTTTGGGGGCCTGATCCGAGATGTGCGGCGCCGCTACCCCCACTACCTGAGTGACTTCCGAGACGCCCTCGACCCCCAGTGCCTGGCTGCTGTCATCTTCATCTACTTCGCCGCCCTGTCTCCTGCCATCACCTTTGGGGGGCTGCTGGGTAAGGAGCGGCTGCGGGGGGCGGGGGGCGGGGGGCAGGGCATGCCCAGGGCCCTGGCTGCCAGCTCCTGAGCCGCTTCCTGCCACCCCAGGAGAGAAGACTCAGGACCTGATTGGGGTGTCGGAGCTGATCATGTCCACGGCACTCCAGGGTGTGGTCTTCTGCCTGCTGGGGGCCCAGCCGCTGCTGGTGATCGGCTTCTCCGGGCCCCTGCTGGTCTTTGAGGAGGCCTTTTTCTCGGTAAGGGCCCACAGGCTAGTAGGGGGCTGGCTCTTCCTGCCCTGCTCCAGCTGCCCCTCCTGTTCCCCAAACATGCCCACTTTGCTAGCCCCCGGGCTCTGGAACCTGACTGGATGCCCTCCCAGTTCTGCAGCAGCAACAACCTAGAGTACCTGGTGGGCCGCGTGTGGATCGGCTTCTGGCTGGTGCTCCTGGCCCTGCTCATGGTGGCCCTGGAAGGGAGCTTCCTGGTGCGCTTTGTCTCCCGTTTCACCCAGGAGATCTTTGCCTTCCTCATCTCCCTCATCTTCATCTATGAGACGTTCTACAAGCTGGTTAAGGTGAGCAGGCCCTGCTGAGAGCTGGGGTCAGGAGGGGTGAGACCTCCTGAGCAAGCCGGGGCGCCTTCTGCCCCTCTCGCACTCTCACTTCGGGGTAGGAGGTCCCAGGCTAGCCCAGAGCTCCCCTGGGCGGCAGTCCAAGGAGCCCACGGAGCACGGGCTGGTTCTTCCTCCCGGCCCCTCTCCACCCTCCCTGTCACCAACACACGTCCCGGGACTTCAGGTCAGTCTTAGAAACTCATATTTTTAACAACAAAGGTAATATGTCCTTTTGTTAAAGTGGCAGACAATCTAGAAGTATCAAAGAGAAAGGCCCCCGAGGTGACACATAGTCACAGTCTGGTCCTCAGAGCTGTGCCCCTGTCAGGCTTAGGAGAGGACATGCCCCCTTGGTCCAGGCCTGGCTGCAGCCACGCCCCCAGCTGCCTGAATCCCATTTCCCTTGCTCCCATCTGGTCACCAGTCATTTTCTTGATCAACAAGACAAGCCCCGGGGCACCTGGGTCCCTCAGTCGGTGAAGTGTCCCCCTTCGGCTCAGATCATGATCTAAGGGTCCTGGGATCGAGCCCCGCCGCGTCAGATTCCCTGCTCTGTGGGGAGTCTGCTTCTTCCTCTCCCTCTACCCCTCCCCCTCCTCGTGCTCTCTCTCTGTGTCAAATAAATAAATAAAATTAAAACAAAAAACCAAAAAACAAGCTCCTTAAGGCCAGACCTGTCATCTTCTCCCCTGCCTGCCCCACTCAGCATACATCTCTCCACTTTGGCTGATGGAGTCCTTTGTCTTCTCCCTAGATCTTCCAGGAACATCCACTCCACGGCTGTTCGGTCTCCAACAGCTCTGAGGCGGACAGCGACGAGAACAGCACATGGCATGGGGCAGAATCCATGCTGGGGCCGGGGAATGGGAGCTCCCCGGGGCCAGCTGGGCAGGGGAGGCCCCGGGGCCAGCCCAACACCGCCCTGCTGTCACTGGTGCTCATGGCCGGCACCTTCTTTATCGCTTTCTTCCTGCGCAAGTTCAAGAATAGCCGGTTCTTCCCTGGCCGGGTGTGTGGGCTGAGATGCCTGAGGTGGAGGGGAAAACCGGCCGGAAAGGGTGGCTGAGTCTGGGCCAGAGCGGGGCAGGGGGCCTCTGAGCACGGTGCTTGCCCACAGGTGCGGCGGGTGATTGGGGACTTTGGGGTGCCCATCGCGATCCTCATCATGGTGCTTGTGGATTACAGTATTGAGGACACCTATACCCAGGTAAGGTGGGGCGCAGGCAGTGGTGGAGATGCCGCCTGGCGCCGGGCTCTGGATAGTCCCCTCCAGCCCAACCACAGAGCTGCCTCTCAACTGCGCAGGCACCAGGCCTCTTCCCACAGCACGCCCTCGGTGCTTGGCCTGCCCAGTGCACCTCAGGGCTCCCCCTCCACCGTTCACCGGCCCCTGGCCCCACCCTCTGCCCTACAGAAGCTGAGCGTGCCCAGTGGAGTCTCCGTGACAGCCCCAGAAAAGCGGGGCTGGGTCATCAACCCTCTGGGGGAGAACAGCTCCTTCCCCGTGTGGATGATGGTTGCCAGCCTGCTGCCTGCCATCCTGGTTTTCATCCTGATTTTCATGGAGACGCAGATCACCACGTGAGTGGTCCTAGCCGAGGGGGGTGCTCTGCAGACAGGAATGATGTTTGTGGAAGGGCTGGAGCCCCAGCGAGGCGAGGAGATATGGGTGCACTGGGTGAGGGAAGCCCAGGATGCCAGGCTGGCCCCTAGAATTTGTTTTTAAACATTTATTTATTTGTTTGAGAGGGGGAGAGGGAGAGAATCTCAAGCCGACTCTCCGTGCTGAGCTTGATCTTGTGACCCTGGGATCACGACCGGAGCCGAAACCAAGAGTTGGACGTTTAACCAGTAGCACCACCCAGGTGCCCCTAGGATTCATTCTGTAGGCGGTAGAACGTTCCCCTGACGTTTGCTGGGACGGGCACAGTAGAGGCCTGAACCTGTCCTGAAGGGCAGGGAGGGCGGCATGGAGAGGGTCTCGCCCCATGACAGAACTCTCGTCCTGATGGACTGGGCAGGGCCCGACCGCCAGGTTCCGAAAGCAGACAGAGGCTCCTGGCTGGATGCTCTGGAAAGACAAAGTTGTCTGCCCAGCTGGGCCCAGGGCCATGGGCATCAGGGAGTGCCTGTCCCACTCAGGCTGATCATCTCCAAGAAGGAGCGCATGCTGCAGAAGGGTTCCGGCTTCCACCTGGACCTGCTGCTCATTGTGGCCATGGGCGGCATCTGTGCCCTCTTTGGCCTGCCCTGGCTGGCTGCTGCCACCGTGCGCTCTGTCACTCACGCCAACGCGCTTACCGTCATGAGCAAGGCTGTGGCGCCCGGGGACAAGCCCAAGATCCAGGAGGTCAAGGAGCAGCGCGTAACAGGCCTGCTGGTTGCCCTGCTTGTAGGTACGTTGACCTCTTGCTCCACCCTTCCCCGGGGCGGTCTCTGGGGGTGGGGAGCCCTGGGGCCAGCTGTTTCTCCCTCTCCCCACCCCAGGTCTCTCCTTGGTTATCGGGGATCTGCTCCGGCAGATACCCCTGGCTGTGCTCTTTGGAATTTTTCTGTATATGGGAGTTACCTCCCTTAACGGGATCCAGTTCTACGAGCGGCTGCACCTGCTGCTCATGCCCCCCAAACACCACCCAGACGTGACCTACGTCAAGAAGGTAAGACCCCACTTGGAAGAGCCCCATGCCTCTGCCCCATCCTGGTCTGCGGGGGTCACTCTCCAGTCCCCCAGCTGCCCTCTGTTCAGCCGCTGTTTAGTCTGTGCGGACCTGGCTCTGGTAAGCACCCAAAAAGGCACTGCTGCCCCCATCCCCGTGGAGGGAGAAAGGGTCACCCATCTTCTGGAAGTGGCAGGCCCAGATGGCCCTGCGAGAGACCATCTCCTCCAATGCTGGGGAGAAGCCTCGGCTCACCTGTCTTATGCCACCCACCCCCAGGTTCGGACCCTCCGAATGCACCTGTTCACAGCCCTGCAGCTGCTCTGCTTGGCCCTGCTCTGGGCTGTCATGTCCACAGCTGCCTCCCTGGCCTTCCCCTTCATCCTCATCCTCACGGTGCCCCTCCGCATGGTGGTGCTCACCCGCATCTTCACCGAGCGAGAGATGAAATGTGTAAGGCCTCCTGCCCCTCCCCCCAGCCCCGCTGGCCCCCACCCAGGCTGAGGTCAGCATCAACCTTCTTGACCCCTCCGCCCCCACAGCTGGATGCTAATGAGGCGGAGCCAGTGTTCGATGAACGGGAGGGTGTGGACGAGTACAACGAGATGCCCATGCCTGTGTAGTGGCTGCCTGGACCGACAGCCAAGGGACAGATGGACGGAGGGAGCAGGGGCTGGGGGTGCTCTCTCCATCCCCGCCCTCGTTTTTATTTAAGTGAATAATTTAAAGTCCCCATACCATCCCCACTCCCCCACCAGTAAAGTGCTTCAGCCCCCACCTACCCCTGGCCTTCTGTCTCTGTATGGGGAGGAAGCGTGGATGGAAAAGGGGGGGGGGGGCAGCCCGCTCCCTGTCCCAGAAACGAGATGCACGATGGGGAAGGAAAGGGACTTTAATGAGAAACCAAAATATAGAGAGCCAAAGTGCAAACTGCCCACCCCCCCATTGGGGGGGGGTCATCCTGAGCCCCATGTGCACCCCCCTCACCCCCCTTCCGGCCCCCAGCGGAGGCCCAAGGCCTGGAGCTTCTGCCTCAGGTAGCTCTTGAGCTGGGGCAGGCCTCTCTGTGACTCCAGTTCCTCGAAAGGTAGCTGCAGGGGAGGGGAGCAGCAGGTTACCCCCAGGGTCTGTGGCCTGGGCGGAGGGGCAGCAGGATGGCGTGGCGCCTCTCCCAGGGCGGGGCGGGGGGCTGCTCTCACCGGCAGGAGCTGGTAGCCCAGCAGGCCCAGGTGCCGCTCCCGTAGGGCCCGGGAGCCCAGCAGCACTCGGCCGTCCCGGCAGAAATGCCAACGTTCCCGCAGCATCAGCACCACCCTGGAGGGGGCGGACCATGGCTCAGGGTGGTGTCCACAGAGGCAGGGAGGCTCTCCTGCCCTCTTCCCTTACCTCTGGGCAGGGTCGTGGGTGGTGGGCTGAGAGGCAGCCTGGCCCTGGGGACAGGACCTGGGAGGGTAGGGTAGGAAGGGGTCCTGGGTCCTCACGGGAAGCACAGCACCAGAGCTGCTGACACACAGCAGGAAGTCTGGAAGGGCAAGAGAAAGGGCCACTGGCTTCTAGCCAAGGCTCTGCGTCCCGGCCGCCGGCCACCCGCCTGCGGGGAATCACCTGTGCAGTAGCCTGGAGGCACGGTCAGGTCCTGTCGGTACTTCTCTTCCCCTAGCAGCTGGCGCAGCCCCTCCGCCACTATATCCTTGTGACTGAGGCGGGAGGGGGAGCAAACACCGATAGGGAAAGGCTCAGGAGGCTCGACCCCGGGCAAATGCCTTTAATGTCCCAAGGCCCGTTTTTTTGTTTTTTTTTTTTTTCCTCTTACTGCTAAGAGTGCGTCAGCACGGACAGTTCAGGGTCCCCCTGGCTTTTCTACTCTGTGCTTCCCGCAGGCTCGTCCCCTCCCCTCCCCCAAGCCGCCCCATCCACCTGTACTTGCAGCGGGCACGGTCAGTGATGAGTGGCTGGGGGAAGATGGGCACTTGCTGCCTTCGGGGAAGGCGGGGACCCCGGTATCCTGGAAGCTCCAGCTCCACGGCCGTGTCTAGCAGGGAGAGGTAGCGCCGCACAATCAGGGCATGAGGGGTGCCTGTGGGAAAGCAGGACTGAGGCTCGCGGGGCTGCAGGCTCCCACCCCCACTTTCCCCTGCCTGCTGGCCCCACGGGGCCCCAGCCAGCCCTCCCGGCCGCGCACCGCTGACGTGGTTGATGAAACTTGGGGAAAAGACAAAGTGCAGGGCTCTGAAGGGCAGGCACCGAAGCTGGCACAGTGACATCAAGATGTTGACAGTAGCCAGGGGAGCCACCCCTGCTTCCCGAGCCAGGATCCTCTCAAGGCAGGGCATAAACTGCTGTTCCAGGGGCAAGTAGTTCAGCCGCCCAAAGGGCAGCACCAACTTCTGTACCACCTGTGGAGGAAGAGTAGCCCTTCACCCAGCACGAAACAGTTCTCCAATATCCTTCACAAGCTGAACCTCAGGGAGGCTTGGCCTGCAAGCTTCTAATGTCTCTGTAAAGGCAGAACAATCCCTCTACCCCGACGTACACACCAGAAGTTCGACAGCATAACCAGTGTCTTGAGCCCCATGTGATTAATCAAACCAGTGGAGGAGACATCGCTGTGGGGTCTGGCCCTGAAGACTTAGAGGAGTGGGCTCAACGAAGCTAAGACAGCGCCGAGTGCGGAGAACTGCAGAGAACCAGGCATACACGCTGGGTAGGTGGACAAGCCAGGTGGGGGTGAGCGAAGATGAAACCCCGGGGGGACAGAGCAGAGAGCCTGGCTGGTTGTCTGCTGCAGGAGGCAGCCAATCAAGCTGAACAGGGGGCCGGGCCTGACACCGAGGAGGGCTAGGAGAGGAGCATGGCAGGGTGGGAGGTAATCCCACCTTGCTGCTGAGCTGGGCTTCCTGGACCACCAGGAAGTGGGCAATGGCTTCCAGAAGCTGGGGCTCCCGCAACCGGTGCCGGGCCAGGTGCTGGGCCAGGAGCACCATCACGTGGGGAGTCAGTTCCTCTGGCCTGGCCTCTGTGAAGAACAGCCTATTATGCTGGACCCTCAGGCCAGATCTCAGCTAGATTCCACCTCGGCCCAGACACCACCACCTGTCTCCTCTTCAGCCCCTCCCGCCACCTGCCTTCAGTCCCCTCCAGCACCTGCCAGGCTGCGGATGAGGTGCTGCTGCGGACGCCTCAGGAAACGAGGGCAGCTCAGAGCAGCTTCCAATCTCTGCCCGCTGCGCAGGCCAGGTTGCAGAGTGGGAGGTGGCTTCGGAGGGAGGCGGAACCTTCTCTCCTGCTCCAGGGCACACATCAGGGGCCCATCTGATGGGAAGCCTGAGAGGGAGAGGGTCAGAGGAGGCAGGCCTGGTAACGGGGAACTGCTCTGTTCCAGTCATGGGGGTCAGTTGGTGAATTCCCAACCTTTCACGTCTCCATGTTCTGGATGGAAGGGTTGCTACAGTGTAAGCAGAAGCACTGGAGAAATGTGAAATACCACGTGCACGTGAGGTATCACAACAGTCTGCGGGGAAGGCCTGATACAAACATGGCAAATAAGCTCTCATTGCACGCCAACGGTGACAAACAGTAGTGGCTTTCTAGAGCACCGTGTTGGAAGGAATCAGGGTTGGCACCCCTAGCTAAGCTGGAGCGAATGCTGCTGGACTCCTGCTGTCTGCTGTGGATACAGGGGAGCAGCACCAAGTGTGCCAGGGGATGCACCATTCCTGGCAAAGCCTGAGAGGTGAATTCTGTCAGTGATCTTGGGTCTTCTATGCTCTTTCTCTATTCTTCCGTTAACACCCACCCCCCAGACACCCTCCTCACCAAGTAAGACTGCAAGGTGCAGACACACGTGGATGGTGTGAATATCAAAGGAGGGGCAGTTTCGGATGATGAGCTGACTCAAGTCCTGTAGTGTGGCCTGCTCCACGGGAGGGGGCCGTGGCTGAGACCCCAAGAGCTGGCCCAGACGACGAAGTGCCACAGGGTAGTGATGGGCGCGCACCTTGGTGGGGTTCTGGCCCAGCCAACGCAGCAGCTCCCCAGGGCTCCTCGCCTGTTCCAGAAGCCGCTGTAGCCCTTGCACAGGGCCTGCGTGGAGGCCTCCTCCAGGAGGCCGGTCCCCCCACTTGCTGGGCCCCAGACAGCAGGGCTGTACTGGCGGGAGCAGCAGCAGGCCAGACAGCCGAGCAGCGGAGGCCTGGGCAGAGAGCAGGACTCGAAGCATGGAGTTGGGTGATGGAGACCCTGAGGGGCAGCCCAGAGAAGGGGGTGAGGTTTTCTCCAAAGGGGAGAAAAACCGGCTACCTACTCCTGACCTCACTCCCCATTCAGAGGGCCCCGGGGTCAGAGCAGCCCACTCGTGCTCCCCCTTCCTTGTGACTGCTCTAGTCTTCTTCCCCACCCCGCCCCTCTCTCGCCTCCTTCCAGCCTCTGAAACAGCACCTTGGTGTGCTCAGCACGGGGATATTTACAAAGCAAGTCCACATGCACCACGTATCACCTCTGATGCTCCGTACGCGCCTCGGAGGTGGTAGGCAGGGCTGGCGCTACCTCGATTTCACAGGTGGAGAAACCAAGGCCCCGAGAGGAAAAGGGGTTAAGCCCGAGGTCACGAATCGGGTTAGTGGTCGTGCCCAGCCTGGAGCCCAGCCTGCCCCTTCGATACGCCCTCCCGACCACCTCCCCCTCCCGCAGGAGGCGGCAGCGGCAAGGAGGGTGGAACGCGGGCTCGGCAGCCGGGCGGTCCTGGGTTCCATGCTGGGCGCTCCCACTTACCAGCTGCATGACCTTGGACAAGTGACTTCGTCTCTCTGCCCGTGAAACGAGAACGCAGCGCGCACCTCGCGGGGCGCCCGTGGAGCCCGAGCGCGCAGCTTTGCAATGGCGCGGAGTCGGCGGTGTCAGGGGCCCCCACACCCACCCGGGCCCGGCAACGCCAGGAGACCGTGGTCACGGTCGCCAACACCAACTCCCGCCGCCCTCCCGCAGCCCGTCCCGTAGGCGCCACCCCTACATGGCTCCCCAGGCCCCGCGCCGGTCGCTCCCTCAGTCGGTCTCGGGGCCCGGGAGCCGGGCTCCCCCCGCGGCCTCCTCATCGGCAGGCCACCGAGTCCGCCATCTTCCCAGCAACCCCCGAACCGCGCTGCGGACGCCAATCGCGGCTCAGCCCCCGACCAGCACAGACGTGGCTCCCATCAGGCCCCGCGCGCCCCGGCGTCGCGCGCCCCGCCCCCCGCTTCCGGGAAGCTGCGCGCGCCGAGCCGGGGCGGTGCCGGGGGCGGAGGGGCGGAGCCAAAGGGCCAGGCGCGGAGGCTGGGGCGAAGAGAGAGCGGAAGTCGGCCGCCCGTCGCGTAAGGTCGGGCGCCCGGCGGGGCCCGGTCCGCGCCTTTCTCGCCTTTCTTCCCAGGGGACAGGGGCTCCCCGCCCAGCACCCCCACGGGCCCACGCACCCAGACACACACCAGGAGTGAAAACTTCACAGTTATTTAATCTGCACGTGTTCCACACAATCCCCCTGCCCCTCGCAGCTCCCCTTCCCCAGCGCCCCGCAGTCCTTAGGTCCTCAAATCAGCCCCAGGAGCTTTAGGGACTAGAGGCGGCTGGGTCCTCAGGCGGGATACTCAGAGGGGCCCAGGGTGTGGGCCGGCTCTGCGCGGGGCCGAGGCAGTGACAGCAGCTGCCTGACCCTGAGGAGCCGACTGTCAGTGGGGGCTGAGAGCCCGCAGCCCGGGGACGTGGCCCGGAGCCACGGCGGTCACAGGGAGGGGCGTCGGCCGACTGGCGGAGCGCTCTGCTGCGCAGGGCCGGGCTCCAGGCCAGCGGGAAGAGGCAGGCCGGAGAGGCGGGCCCGGGCAGACAGCAACGCCCACTGTGTCGTGGGGAGCGAGGTCCGGAGGGGCCGGCAACGCCCCCGAGCGCCCGCGGAGGCACTACGGGCGGTACATGGCAAAGGCCAGGAGGCTGAGGAGCAGGGTGAAGCCGGCCAGGCCCAGGGTGGCCGTCAGGGGGAAGAAGGGCCGGTACTGGATCTGGCAGTACCAGAGCAGCAGCAGCAGCAGCAGCAGCAGGGGCAGCAGCAGGCCGCCCACTTCCAGCCCCGAGGGGCCTGGCTCGGACCCCGGCGGACAGGGGGGCGGTGGGGGCCCGGCGCGCGTGGACACGTGGCAGTGGAGGACGCAGCTGGGCGGGAGGTGAAGGCTGCCCAGGGTCTGGGTGTCGTCTCCTAGCAGCTGCCCTCGGTAGATGAGCCGCACCTGCTGTTCCCGGCCGGGAAACTGGGTCCTGAGGAGAGAGGGACCTGGGTAAGAGGGCAGGCCTCAGGCAGTCCTGGCCCCCTGCCCAGCACAACACTCCCACCGCTCACCTTTGGCTCCACCCCCACCCACGTGGTGGCCTCTAAGGGGGTCCCCTCCTGCTATAGGGGAATGATACAGTGTGTGATGTGGGGACCGCAGTTCCCTCGTCTGTAGAAGGACGGGGAAGTCTCAGATCTCTCTGGCGGCGCTTCCGGGTCTGTAATCACTTCCACCCCAACTTCAGAATTTCTTTCCTGTCCGCATCCCAGCTTACCTTTTCAGGGAGCCAATGGTATCGTGGGGCCAGGCCCTGGCCACCTGCTCCGAATCGTTGAGGAATTTCAGCCGCAGCACTAGGGGCTCCTGGGGGGAGTCTGGCAATGGCGACGTTGCTGAGAGCCCCATGCCAGGCTCTGGCTCTGCAGCCTGACCTCTGTGTCTCAAGCTGGGGGTCTCGGCTCCTGGGGCCTCCCCTCTGATGCTGCCGGTGACCGCCATGGCTTCACTGGGCTGTGCTGGTGTTGGAGTCCCTGATGGCTGGGGCAGTGGGTCGGCACCCTCCGCAGTGTGTGTTGAGACCCAGGCGAGAGCCAGCACCAGAAGGCAGGCAAGCACCGCGAAAAGGACGGTCACCTCATCACCCACCCCTTCAATCAAGGCCATGGCACCTGCCTTGCCTGCCACCTTACTGAGCTGGAGAGGCACAAAGAACCCATGAGGGGCTGGCTCGCTGGCCAACAGCCCCCTGAACTCCAGTGCGCTCCTGACCCCACCCCACCAAACCCTCCCAGTCCTGATTCCTCTGCCCCCTTACTCAAGCTCCACCCTAGGGCACATACTGTTCTGAAACCTGGTTGTCCCAAACTTCCCTCCAGTGCCCTTTCCCATAACCAAATCCCAAGTCCTAACTTTTTGTAACCTGAGTTCTAGGTCTTTAACCATCTCCCCAATTCATTCACACACTATCTCTATGTAAGGGCCTTGATCTTCTAAGCAACCTCTCCCCTATATTCAACCCTCAGCAAACTTCACCCCAAAGCTTACCTAACTAATCTTCCATCTACTATCTCAAAGTTTACATTCTCCTTCGTCTATTTCACCCCAAAGCTTATCTACTCCTCCATCATGAAAGTTTCTGCAAGGGGGAAGAAAATGGGGTTCTATGCCCCCCCACCCCCAGCCCCGTTATTTAACCAAACCCCACCCGCGGCAGGGGACTGCTTCCCAAGGCTTCCCCACACCACAGGTCAATCTCCGCCCTCTGGCAATTCGGAGCTTCCGAGGGCTGCCATCCCCCTCACCCAACTTGGCCCCTCCGGTCTACTCAAGCCCCACCCCGCGGCGGCCCGATTCGGCGCTTCCTCTGGAAGCCTCTTCAAACCCAGTCCGCAGGCGGACCCGAGATCCCGCCCGGGGAATCCGAGACTTCGCCCTCCCCACCCCCAACTCCTCCATCACCCCTCCCATCTTCCCGCCCCCCGGAGCCACGGCAGGGCACGGGCGAACCCGGGGCGGGGCGAGCGGGAGCCAGCTGGGGCCCGGGGCGGTGGGGTGGGCGCGGTCACCGCGCGGGAACTCACCGCCCGGCTCCGCCACCTCCATAGCGGACCCTCGGGCACTTCCGGGCGGGAGGCGCCGAGGTCGCGGACACCTGAAGGCACCCCCTCCTTCCCTGCCGCCGCCGCCCGGAGTATTGTGGGACTTGTAGTCCTGCGCGGTGCGCATTTCCCGCCCTCCGCCCTGCTGACCCGCGTGCCGGGATCCGCAGGCTAGTCCTGGTGACCGCAAGTCGCTGAGGGGCCCGCGGGGGCGGGCTTAAGGGTTGTGCCAGCCTCCTGAGGTTCGGGCAACAGCAGGACCGCCACCTCCGCCGCTGGCATCCAGGGCATCTGTCACTCCAAAAACCGACGTCATTGAGAACACGTCAGAGCACCCGAGTTTCCAGATGCAGGCTCTGGGGAGCTCAGGTGACCCCTACCCCGTTCTGTTCTTATGTCAGAGTGGACGCCAAAAGGCACTGTTGGCCCCCTAAATTGACTCTTTGGCTCCCAGCCCGGTACCCATGGGCTGTCCCAACAGCTTGGCGGAGGACATTCTTCCCCAGGCAGGGCTGGCCACCGTGGCTTGGGCTGTCCTGTCTCCCTGGTCCCTTCCTCCACGTTGCCCCTGTAAGACTATGCGAGAAGCATAGACCTTGGAACCTGGACAAATGCTGATCTCTTACCCCGTGTTTATTAACTGTATATCCTTGGGTGCGCTATTGAATCTCGTTGAATCTGAATTGCTTTGTTCCTAAAACATAATTCATAAGGAAATTGTAAGGAAGAAATTAAGTGTTTTATTAAACAAGTGTGAGAACTATGTCAGGGACCTGTTATACAGTAGGTATCTGTTCACCTAGTATTACACTAGGGTACACTCTCCACCCAGATCTGGGCCTGGAAACTGGGTCCTTAGAGTGTTACAGTGTAGAGGACTTTGAGCCCCAGCCTGGCTTGGGCCAGCTAATTGCTGTGAGCTTTTCCCTGCTTCCTCTGGGCCACAGAGATCTCACGTCCTGGGTTTTATAGACCAGTCTTGGTGAAAAGTAACGCACCCTAGTGTTTCCATAGTTCATACTTACTTGTGGGATCATGTACCGCAAGTGGGAGCAGGTACTGCCTTGGGAAGGTCAGTTTCGATATGTAACATACAGACCTAACTTCTCCCTAGTTCCTTCCTTCCCATTCATTCGTTCATTCTAGAAACATTTATTAAATGTATACTAGATGTCAGGCACTGTGCAAGATGCTGGGAATACAATGGTGAATCATACAGGTGAACTTATCCCTGCCCTCACATGGCTCATACAATGATAGGGGACAGACAAGCCCACCGGTCCTAACACAGATCTGTGCCGCCTGCTGGGGCAACACATATGAGAAGCTCTTTACCCTCAGCATTTCTCCTGGGAGCTACCTGGTGCAAATTCTTGGTGTCAGTTCTAGTTAAGTGTCTAAAAGAGATGTTCGCTGTTGCTTTCCGAATTACACAGCATCAGAGCTAGGTAGGTGTTCTGCTCAACCACTACTTTGCAGGTGAAGCACAGAGAAGGTACAAGACATCAGTAAGGTCGGACATGTAGATAGAACCTGAATCTCTCAAGAGCTGGGGACGCCCCAGCTGTTGAGTACCTTGCACCTGGGTTCTTTGGACAGTACAGGACACTTGGGTGACTGCGTTGGTACCGGGGCAGAGTTGTGTGAGTAGCCAGATGGGGGCAACTCTTTGCAGGGAAAAGACTCAGCCTGGCTTGGGAAGTGGAAGTGTGTGTAAAAAGACCAGCATATGTCAATTGTGCCAGAGGACATCTGGGCACAGCCCTAAGAGGCTGACTGGCTGGGGCCAGTGCCCTGCACATGCCCTCTCTTAGGCATTTTTGCAAAGGTTGGGGATGAGGGCTGACTAGCAGGACTGTAGACAGCTTTGGCAATGGGGGTGCATAGGAACTGAAACATGGAAGGGAGTTCCCTGGCCCCCGAAGGAGTGGACAGGAACACAAGATGGGCAAGGGGTTGAGGACAATGAAAAGAGCCATGTGGGTTCTGGTGAATCTCTTAAATGGGGTGAGTGGGGATAGAAGGCATCATATTGGATCCCTCTCTCTTCTTTGCCTATGTACCAGCAGGTCCGAGGCGGTGGCAGACAGTGAACCATCCCAGTCCCACAGGGGAGTCTTTTAGGAGAAGCCTGAAGATGAGCGAGGGGCTGTTGTTTAAAGGGCCATTTCCAAGGGCCTTGTTGGTGAAGCTCTCAGGGAGAACAGGAAATAGAAGCCGGGAACCCAGATTTCCAGGCTCTGTGCTGCAGCTCGCAGTGGCGAGTCCAGGGGACGGCCAGAGAGAGAACCCTGGGGACAGGGTGGTCTCCAGGGATGATCTCGGGCGGGAACAGGGGAGCCTGTGCAGCACTGAAGGCAGGACCATGTTAAGTGAGACGCAGCTGTGCCTGGGCTAGCGGCCCTTCTCGGCCAATCCGCCGCGTTCATCAGCACCCTCAGGCGCAGGGCACTGCTCGGGCAGTGCCCAAAGATCGGACACCCCGCCCAGACCAGAGCAGGGAGGCGAGACAGACCGCCGGGGCCGGGAGGAGGCCGGCGCAGCTGTCCACCTGGAGCCGGTGGCCCTCAAGGCGGGTGTGGGTGGAGGCTGGAGAGCAGGCGGAAGGGCCAAGGCTGGGTGGGAGGGGCCCGGGCGCCGGGGCTGGAGCGCGCGGCTCGGGGGTGGAGGCTGCCGAGCCAGCTAGCAGGCGAGGGGCGGGGGCGCTGGGGCCGGCGCGCAGGAGGGGCGGGGGCGGCGGGGAGGGGGGCTCGGGCTGCGTGTGCCGGAGCTGGCGGGGGCGGCGGTGCGTGCGCATGACGCGGGGGGAGGGCCCGGGCCGCGCGCTCCCGGTCCCGTTGTTGTTGCCGCTGGAGGCTGCTCCGAGGTGGCGGGATCGCGGCGCCGAGAAGCGCCCTGCAGCGGCGGCCACAGCGTGCGCGGCGGCGCCTCCCGGCCTCGGCCCCCGGCCCCCGGCCTCATGCGCTAGCCCCGCGCCGCCGGCTCCGTAGTCCCGGCCCCGCCAGCCCCGCGCGCCCGCCCGCCACTGCCGCCGCCGCAGCGCCGCCC
>NW_023270680.1:224522-248186 GCF_011800145.1 Mirounga leonina
CGGCGGCGCGGGGCCGGGGGCCGGGGGCGGCGGCGGCCCCTCGCAGCAGCTGGCCGGCGGGCCCCCCCAGCAATTCGCGCTCTCCAACTCGGCAGCCATCCGGGCCGAGATCCAACGCTTCGAATCCGTGCATCCCAATATCTACGCCATCTACGACCTGATCGAGCGCATCGAGGACTTGGCGCTGCAGAACCAGATCCGGGAGCACGTCATCTCCATCGAGGGTGAGCGGAGCCGGGGTCTGCGGGAGATGGGGCGCGGTGGCCCGGCTCGGCCACGCTCTCTCCGTCTGGGGTCCTCGCGCGCCTGAGGTCCCGGCCACGCGGTGTGCTGATCGTCGGCGCTGCAGAGCGGTCGTCCAGGCTTCTCTATATCTCGTCCGGGGACACTGGGGCTCGGGGCCGGTCCCGTGCCAGGGGACACGTTTTCTGATCTTAGTGCTCCAGGGCGCGAGGGTCGTGTCGCTCCCGGGACAGGTGCGCTCAGAGCCGCAGAGGTCCGGGGTGCTAGGGCCAAAGCTGGCCAGGCATGGCGAGGGAAGGTGGGCGCAGCGGAGGGCCTCGGCGGGCCGGGAGGTGGGGCCGCTGCCCCGGCCCTGCCCCGCGGCGGGGCGGGGGATCGAGCCTCCCGTTAGAGGATGGCAGCCTTCCCGGGCCCAGCGCCCGCGGGCCCCGGAGGGTGGCGCTCGCCGCGGTTCCCTTTCCCGACGCACACCCCCTACGCTGCCGCTGCCAGGCGGGCGCAGGCCGGGCCTGGCGCGGGGCTCCGGCGGCGCGACCGCGTGGGAGGCGCCGGCCGGTACATCCGCGCCTTCGCCGGGTCCCACGCGCACCCGGGAACCGCTCGGGAGGCGGGCGCGGGACTGCGGGGCGCTGACTGACCTCCATGGACACGGTGCTGGGCGTCAAATGCCAGAACCCCGCGCAACTGCCCTGCCCGGCGCTCCTTTCTCTAGGCTCTTGGGCCCAGGACTTTGGCTGCCAAGGCGGGGCAGAGGAAATGCGTGCACGTTGCTGGCACATACCCCACGACCCCTGATGTGGTGGGGGTCCACCCCACCCACAGACAGCCTGGTGGCACCGTGACCTTTGAGCGGCCGAGGGGCAGATGGGCCTCACCCTGGGTCATCTGCTTCCTCTCTGGCTCCATTTGAAGGGGGACGCCCACCAGCAGGTGGTGGGTTCAGCTTTAGTGGAAATGCAGGGGGAATTGCAGGGTTTTTTTGGTGATGACATGGAGTTGTGGGCAGGGGCCCGTCCACTTCTTGGGTCTCACAGGCTAGGGCCACATTCTCATCTTGTGTAAGGCTCTAGGGGCTCCCTCACCTGAACACTCCTTTCTGCTTTTGGAGGTCCCGCCAGCTGGGGAAGGAGCATTCAGTATTTTGGGAGTAGAAGACCCCATTTAGAGCTGGGGTCCTGCCCTGTTTTCGGAATGTTCCAATCTGACTTCCTCTGTCCTTTCCCCAGTCCTTTCTTACCTCTTCCCTCTCAAGGCTGAGTTCTCTGTGAACTAATTAGGCGATAGGAGAAACTCATTAACATGGATCTGAGTAAATGGCCTGAATCACTGTTGTTGTGGCTGGGGACCAGGAGATGGCATTTGTGTGAGCCCAGGGCCCCAAAGAGAGAAGATGACCAGATTTTTCTCCTAGATCTGAAGCGGGTGGGGCAGGGAGAGTGGCCATTCCTCATAACTTCACTGTCCTTCCGAGGACATAGAAGTTCCCCATCGGCTCTAAGATACCCCCAGCTCGTTTTGGTGAAGAGACTCAGTGGGGTAGCCAAGGAAGGAGCTGAGGGAAGAAAGACATCTGCCTGAGGGAAGAAAGACATCTGCCGCAGAGCACTTCCCTGAGCAGGGAGGGGCAGGAGTCAGCTGGATTCCCATCCAGCTCCAACTTCCTGAACACTGACCTGTGACCCCCCTCCCCTCCCCCACAACACACACTCCAGCTCAGGAGGCGTCTGGCTGGGCATCTTCCCTGACATGAAGGCCATGGTTCCTGGGAAGTACTGAGTTTTCATCCCTGTCTTGAATTCAACATGACAGGCAGAATTTCCCCTCTTAGAGCCCTCCCCCGTGATCAACTTCCCCATTGCGGTTTGGAATTACCTCATGTTCTGTCTGCTTAGCCTGGAAGCTTGGTATCACCATCGTGAATCCTGGGACCCGATGTCTCATTGTCACCAGGCCCAGCTGCTCCTCACACATCCGTTCTCAGTTCTCCTGATCCCTGCTTCCCTGCTCTTTCTTGGCAGGGCCTCCCACCTCTTTCTTCCTGCTCCCCCCTTTTCTCCCAGCCTCTCTCCTGGAATCCATCTTTAGTACCCACCTCACCCCCTGTTTCCCCACTTTTGTCACCCAGCTCTAGGCAGGCAGCAAAAAAAAAAACCACACAACCCAGAAAACTCCTTCTCCAATTTCTGCCCTATACCCTTCCTGCGGTAGAGGCCCTCCATCTGCCAAACCATATTGCTGCTGCCTTGTAAAGCAGCGTCCCCACCTTCTTTCCTGGGGGAGGGAGGGGAGCAGCTTCCTGGGGCGTTTCCCTACTCCCTGTGAGCCTGACCGAGCCCCCCTGCCAGGGCCCAGCAGACCTGGGTTCGCGGGTTACATAACATATCCATAGCCGGGGAGGCCCGTCTGTGTTTACTAGGGCCGAGCTTCTTAGCGGGAAGGGATGACATTTTCCTAGTGTATAATAAGCTTCCGCATCATGCCGGTAATGCTTCGGTGAAGGATTTATTTGTCCCAGCTCTGAAGGTGACCTAGGAGACGCAGTCAGAATCCATGTGGGACTAAGGGAGCATGATGGCACCTTGCCGTCCTGTCTTCTCCCTGCTTCCTTCAGTCACCTCTAACCCTGTGGCCAGGGCGGGAGGAAGCAGAGGAACATTCAGCCTTCCTGTTTCAGGACAGGGTTTGAGGGGAGATAGATTGTTTCTGAAAAGTTCCTTTTCCACCAAAGGCCAAGGAAGGAGAAAAGGTGTCCAGCCTGCAGTTTTGAGGAATGAAAGAAGTGTAACTGGGAGGTGGATGGAGGAATAGAAGACTTAACCACGGGCAGAGCCTCTGAGCCAGTATCCCCTCCCTGGTGGGGAAACTGAGGCTTGGAGAAAAGAGGATCGTGCGGGGCCTCAGGGTAGGAGTCTGTAGGGAAAGGAGCTCTTGAAACTTGCTCGGGTCTCCTGGCTGTGTCCTAGAAAGAGGGCTGCAGAGGAACTGGGCTTCGGGCCAGATGGGGGACAGCCTGGGCACGTGGAACCTGCAGACACCGGGCCAAGTGAGCCAGGAGCCAGGATGAGCTGCTGGGAGAAGCAGCCTCGGGGTCCCAGCAAGTGGCCTGGCAAGGCAGGCTGGTCTCTGAATAGACGTGAATCCGGGGAGGTCTGCCCCAGTGGAGTCTGAGCAGGGGTGGGCCCTGCAGGCCCACGGGCAGGCCCGGGAAGCTCATCGTGGTCTCAGATGTGCGGTCTGGCTACTCCTTGGGCAGGAACTGGGCTTAGTCAGCTGGTGACTTGTTGCTGTCCCCTTTGTTTTCCTCCAACATTTTTTTTTTTTTTTTAAACAATGGAGTGCCTCTGAGCATTCCAGTGACACCTCACTCTTTGAGGGCTTCCTCAGGCTCTGCTGGCCCGGCACCAGGGTGTGGGGCTCCGTAGGGCTCTGGGACTGAGGTCGGTCCCCAGGTGCAGGTTTTCCTGGTGGGTTCAAGCTGAGGCTAGAGAGGGACGATGCCCCTGAGCTGGGGGCAGAGCGTGCCGGGTGGGGGCTCGGAGGGACCGGGCAGGGGGTGCCCGCCTCAGCAGTGACTCTCCCTCGCACGCCCGCCTGGGGCTTGCGTTCGTCGTCCTTCCTCTGTGTCCGGTGACGAGATCCTGGCAGCGGCCCTGGGATTTTGTGAGACAGGTGGAGAGCAATTGTAGCCATTTTGGAGACAGGGAAGCTCGCTCCTGGGCTCCTTTGCCCTTCTGCCTCTTCCTCGGGGTGGCCAGTCCCTGCTGGTGCTAACACCCACCTGGGGGACTTGCGGAAGGACACATTTCCGCCGCTTCCTGCAAGTGATCTGATTCAGTAGGTTTGAGATGGGGGCCCAGGGATCTGGATTTGTCACTTCTCCGGGCGTGCTGGTAATTAACTAGTTGCTGGAATGAGTGCCTGGTGGGGGCCTGGAGGCTTAAGTAGGACTTTGCACCGAAGAGCTCCAGGAATTCTGAAAAGGAGGGTATCTGTGTGGGTGCTAGTGGCCGGGGAAAGTCGCATTTGCTCCAGATACATTTATTTAGCTCCTACTGTGTGGCCCAGTTGCATGTAGCACAGTGGAAGGCAGGGAGGAGGCAGAGGAGGGGCCACGCGGGCGCTCTGGACCCCGAAGTTGAACGGATCAGCCTGTAGGAGGTGCCAGAGCGGGACTGGGAATGGTGGGAGTAAAGCCCAGATTTTAAGAAAACCGGGGCAAAGGTTAGAGCCTGGGGAAGACTCCTCAAGACCCCTTTCTTCAGGGGTCAGGAGAGAGATGGAAAGACCACCTCCTCAGGCGGCAGAGAGATGGCTCATTCCGCGCCCTTCCATTCTGTCCTTGGTCACTGAGCTTCTGCTCTCTGCCCGGAGGAAGACCTCCTACAAATCAGACAGTCCTTGCTCCTGAGCACCCTATGGCTAGCTCGGACTACCGAATTTCCTCTACCATTTATTTCTTAGTTGAATGTGGATGCCAGGCGTGGGGCTCCCGGAGACTTTCTCTGCAGACAGGACAGGTTTGCAGAGGCAGCAAGGGAGGGAAAAAGTATGGTGTGGTGTTCAAGAAACAGCCAGCCGGTCTGCATGCCTGGGGCACGGAGTCCAGAGGGGACAGGCCAGAGGCCCCTGGTTTGGGAGTTTTTCATGCCTTATCCTGTATTAATTTATTTACACCCCACCACCCCACTACGGAATCCTGCAGGAGATGGGCCAGCGTGTGAGGGTTGAAGCAGGAGCATTAGGGCAGTTGCGGCTGAGAGCAGGCTCTTGAGGCTGTGGGGAGCGGCAGAGGGAACAGCAGCCTCGGGGAGAGCAGGCGGGAGGGGAAGCCGATCCATAAGTCCTTAGTGTCCACACTGTGCATTTGCACTGTGAGCCTACCCTACGAGCTCTCAGGGAGTCAGTGGCCTCAGAACTTCAGGAGTGGAAGGAGTGAAGATGCCCTTCTGGAAAAGCAGGCTTAGGGGAGCTGGGGGTGGGGAGGGGGGCAGACTGTGGCCCTGAGAACTCCTGTGTCCTTATTCGGCGTCACCGGAACCCCCAGCCGGGAACCTTTAGCTTACCTTCTCTTTTTAATATGCAGGTAACTTGAAATTGGTTTAACCAGATTGCTTTCCTTCTGACCCCTCGCTGACTTGCAGGCCGAGGGGTAAAGGGAAGGTAATTTTGGGACATGGAGCTGAGCCCCAGGGTGATGGAAATGGGAGAGGGCGGTGACCTGGGGCGCTTGCTTCAAGGATGTATGCATTGGCTGGTCCTGCGTTCCACCTGCCTGCTGGACATTGTTATAAGGCCTTTGCATCACGTGGCAGGTCTCTTTCTAGGTATGCAGGTATCATCCCCATTTTGCAAAGCCTGGGACTTAGATTGAGCACCTGGGAGCAGCAGGAACTGGTTTTCCGGCTGCAGGGCTGTCGCCTCCCCCGTGGATGTGGATGGATGAATGAATGAGCTTTGGTGGGTCAGACCAGATGCCCCCATCAGCCCTCCTAAGGTGCCTCTCAGGGAAGCTTTTTGACCTCCAGTTTAACCTGCGGACACTTAGAATACAACTTAAAGAGAACTTAGGGCTCCTTCTTCCTGCTCTAATCTTCTGCATGTCTTGAATCCGCAACCGAATGGTGGCTCTGGGACGTCTCTCCCCTCCCTGAACGGCATAGATATTATTGCATGTAGCACATAGATGCTGGCTCAAGAAACACTTAGAAATATTTAAAACATTTAAGTTTATGTGGAGGCAGCAGAAGTAATGCATGCTTATTAGAACAAATTCAGATGAGGAAGGAGGTAGAAGGAACACCTTCCCTCCTCAGAGGTACCTGCTGCTGGCTGCCTGATGCACATTTTTTCCCTACACGTATCTGCTGTCGATGACCCTGTGATTGATTTGATGTTATTGGCATTTCTCGGCAGAGGTGGGATTTTGGTGGAAAGCCCCCCGCTGGGAGAACGGGAGCCCCTGCATTCATCTGCTCATCTAGTACCTCCTTGCTGGACAATCGGGAGATTGAGGTTCTCTCTTGTGCCTGCCAGGCTGCGACTGGCAGGTCACCCCGTGCTTGACCTGTCTTTTTTGAGATTTGCGTTCTCTTGCATCTGTGCAGCTCGCTGTGACTCTGCACACAGGTCCTTGGACCATCTCAATCTTGGCTCTCTGGCCTTGGGGCCAGCCTGTCCGCAGAGTGCAGGCGCCACTCTGTGCGCCCGACTGAGCCTGACTTCCTGCGCGCAGCACTTGATACGCGCTGCCAGGGTCCCCTCAAAGAGCTGGGGGTTGCAGAGTTCCTCTGGGCGAGATCTGGGCGGTTAGGGAGACGCAGGGTGGCATCACATGAGGCTTGACGGGGTCGTGCGTGTAAGGGGCTCACGGTGGGGCCTGGCAAGGAGCAAGCACACGGGGAATGCTCGCCACTATTTAAAAGGCTGCCTGGGTGGCTCAGTCGGTGAAGCATCTGCCTTCAGCTCAGGTCATGATCCTGGGGTCCTGGGATTGAGTCCTGCGTCAGGCTCCCTGCTCAGCGGGGAGTCTGCTTCTCCCTCTCCCTCTGCTGCGCTCTCTCTCTATCAAATAAATAAATAAAATCTTTAACCCCCCCCCAAAAATAAAAGGCTACAGGATGCCTTTTATTTTTATTTTTTAAATTTATTTATTTGACAGAGAGCACAAGTAGGCAGAGTGGTAGACAGAGGGAGAAGGAGAAGCAGGCTCCCCGCTGAGCAGGGAGCCCGATGCGGGGCTCGATCCCAGCACCCTGGGATCATGACCTGAGCCGAAGGCAGACGCTTAACGACTGAGCCACCCAGGCGCCCTACAGGATGCCTTTTAAAGAGAGTACGGTTTCTCACGCATCTTCTTGTATATAGATCTTCGTACACTTGTCTGATGACTTCCTTGGGACAAATTCCCAAAAGGAAAAGGTGAGACCATCAGGTATGCACTTTTTTAGGACTTCGGCTGCACGCCACACTGCCCTCCAGGAAGGCCCCCCTGTTTCTAGGGGTAGAGACCGCCTGCTCCTTGCCTTACCTACCCCCCCTCCCCACCTCATAGGTTAAAAACCAATACCACCACCATTAGATGCTTTTCCTTGTTGTCTTATTTTGTGTTGGTTTGATGACTAGTGAAAGTCAACATTAAAAAACAATTTTGGTCATTTGCATTTTGTTTTAATTCTGTTCATGTCCTTTATTCGTTTTCTTCTTGGTTTGTTACTCTTTTCCTACGGCATGTAAGATAGTTTTAATCTCTTAATGTGGATTTTTCTGAAGTGAGCATTTGTCTGCTGGCAGGAAGCCATGGCCTCGGGCTGTCGGGCGGCGCTCGGGCCCCCCAGACCCCGAGCCGAGCTGACAGGGCTGTCCTCTGGGCGCTGAGCAGAGCGAGCCCATGCCACACGGTTTCGGAGGGCCATGCCTGCACTGTTTCTGTGCCTGTTTATAGTGGGTGTTTCTCTTTCTCTTTCTTGTCTGTCAGCACCCCTCTTTGCCACCATTGGTGTGCCCGCCTACAGCACTTTCTCTTTTGCCTTTTAATTTGATGTTTTGATGGCTCGCAGACCCAGAGCCCAAGCTCATAGAGTGGGATTCGAGCCCAGGCCCGGCCTCTCGGGGTGTGTGTGTCTGTGTGCGTGGGGGGGCGGGCGAGGCCGGGAGATCTGGACCCCACTCAGGGCTCACCCTGCTCCCTCTGCTACCTGCTGTCTCCCAGGGAAAGGTGGACGAACTTCTGTGCCCTGAGATCTTTGGTAAATCGGGCCCTATAGGAAGGCCCTAGAGCCTCTGGTGTGAAGAACTGTGACGATTTGGTGCCTTTTAGTTGCTCCAAAGTGCTCCTCTGCTTGGTGATGGCTTCTGGACTATTCTAGACTGCTTTACATCGGGTGATGTGGTGGAGAGAATGCTAGGTGTCCTTCCTCGTCTGTCAGGGGTAATGGTTACCAACCTGGTTCTAGAGCCACGCTGCCTAGATTTGAATCCCAGACTTACCAGTTGGCAGCTGTGTGACCTTTGGTGAGTCCCTTAATCTCTGTGTCTTGGCTTCCTTGTTGCAAAAATGAGGTTAACAAGCGCCCATTTCATCGTGTAAGTGTGAGAATGAAGTCGGCGAATGCATGCAGAGCTTTTAGATCGTTACCACTCCCTGGGAAGTGCTCGTCCTGTGCTGGGTCCTGTGCCATCATTCATACACTAGGTGCTGGCCACAGCCTTCGCAGGGTGGGAGTGGGGACTGAGTGAGGGCATGAGACTGAATGTACCTTGCACAGTGCCCACGGCCCGTGACTCCTCCAGAGCACTGTCCAGTTACGTAGGTGAGTCCCACGTGTCAATGTAAATTTTCAAGTAGCCGTTTTAAGAAGGGTTAAAAAAAAAAGGTGAAGTGAATTTTAATATTGTGTCTTATTTAACCCAGTATATCTGAAATGTTATTTCCATATGCAATCAATAGGAGAAGTTATTAATGGGTCTTTTACACTCTTTTTCCCACCCTGTCTTCAAGCTCCGCCCTCAGCACTGCTCCACTGGGACGGGCCGAATCTCAAGTGCTCAGTAGCCACGCGGGGCCCGTGGCCATGTTGGTGGAAGAACAGCTCTAATTTTAGCCCGTAATAAACAAAAGAATACCTGTTTGTTGTAAAAAATGAACACAAAAGTGCATCCTTTTTGACTTAGCTTTCTAAAGTATTGCATTAACAACACCTGGGTGCCTGGGTGGCCCAGTCAGTAAAGCGTCTGCTCAGGTCATGATCCCAGGGTCCTGGGATTGAGTCCCACATTGGGGGATCGAGTCCCACATCGGGCTCCCTGCTCAGTGGGGAGTCTGCTTCTCCCTTTCCCTCTGTGCTCTTTCTCTCGCTCTCTCTCAAGTTTATAAATAAATAAAATCTTAAAAAGAAGTAATAATAACGTGCCTTTCTTGTAGGTCCCGCTGTTTTCGATCAGCCAGGCAGCAGGCGTGTGCTTACCATGCACCCGCTAAGGCTGTGGTGATTGATTGCAAACAGATCCATTGAGAAGGGACTGAATCTGCAGTAGCTTTTTGTCACCGTGTGTTTTTCTGGAAACCGGAAGACCACCACCGTGGTGAGAGTGCCCCCGCAAAACCTGTTCCGGTCACAGGGCTCTCACGCTCCACACTTGGGAGCCGCATTCACGCGGTTCTGCCCAAGGACGGAAGGTGGGGTGTGAGCCTGGGCCCCGCTGTTGCGAGATGAGCGCACGCGTCGTGGCCCTTGGCAGGCAGCGCCTTGTTTCGAGTGGGCTGGCCGCAGGCCTTGGTGTAGCTCACTTTGGTGCGGTCCCCATACCCCCTGCAGCTGGTGCTATGCCCTGCTTGCTTCTCAGCCCCAGGCCTCCCTGTTGCCAGCCTGGAGGGTGATCCTGAATTCGGGTGAGGGAAGAAAGGCGGGCGGGGAAAGGCATTGCAGTTCCCATGGCTCCTTCCCTCTGCTGCAGGATGGGCCCACGTGTTCTCGAGTTCGGCTGGTGGCCCGACCCAGGAGTGGCCGTGCAGGCTGGTGAGCTGTCGGTGGACAGGGCTCGTGTGGACAGCACGGTGTGTGGACTAGCTGGCCTTTTGCATATCAGCTTGCGACGACGTCACACGGAGTGCTGGCTTGCGAGGGGCACGCAGTCAGGGGATAGCGTGCTGATTGCATGGCCCCTACCACAGTGCATAGTTGGGGAAGGGCGAGCCCAGCCCTTCGTGCTCTGCAGGACAGGAGGGTTCAAGGTCACTGGTTAGCACCCCAGGCTTTTTTGCATCATGGTGACCTCCTTCCAGCACACCAGCGGAGGTGGGCTGGGTGATCAATCCTGCAAGTCACCTCCCCTTCCACCGTGACCTGGGGCAGTGGTGCCGAGATGCTGCGTGTCACCAGCAAATGTCACAGTATTCTCTTCACTCCATCCTGGTGTTTGAGGCAGGGGCTGTTTTTGTAGGTTTTTTTGGTTTATGTTTTGCCCTCGATTTATACTGAGTTGTGTATATATACATATATATGTAAAATAGCAGGATACGTATTTATATCGTAACGGAGAGGTTGTGAATGTATGCACACTCCTGGGAGACGTGTGGCACAGAATAAAGCCCCCCTCCAGCCAGCAGCTCTGGGCTGGCTTTCCTGCCGTCTCTCCGCCCACCTCCCTACTGCGCAGTAAGGAGGCTTTCCTCGGCCCCACCTGCTCAGAGGTGAGGTTATTGTGGACCACACCCCGGAAGGCGAATCCCATGGTATTGCAGCAATAAAGCACGAGGCTCCTTTTACCACCCCCCTCTTGTTAATGGCAGGAAGGACCCCGGTTCTTTGTCCAGGGAACCTGCAGACGACAGGGTGGGCTGGGCAGCCCCTTGTGATATCTTCGATGGGGCGTCTCAGAGACTCCTCGGCCAACCCAAGACAGAAACCATCATCCTGTAGATCTCTCGTTCTCCCCAGCCTTGGCACTGTTGGGATGGAGACTCTGTCCTGAGCCTGTGTTAAAAGGTTCTCTTGTCATTTCCTGGGCCCCAGGTGGCACAGGGGTCCCTCCAGGGGGGTGTTACTGCCCTTGAGAAGAGAGCCTGATGGACGCACCAGGCAGGCAGGGGTCGAAACCCGGTGTGTCCAGTTCCAAGGCCCACCTTTTCAGTTTCGTCCATCACCGGGCCTAGAGCCGTTGGTGTTCTTACCCCCAGCTGGTATTTGTCAGGAGCTGGGATCTGCTTCACTCGCCATGTCCCCTGTGGACACGGAGCCCTGAGCCAGTCTTGGGTGGGCCTCCTGGCCTGGCAGAGAATGCTTGACCAGCAACCAGGAGGCCTCCCTGCTCTGTACCCAGCCCGGGAGCCCTGTTGGTCCTTCAGGGAGCCTCCTGCTTGTATCACTGTGCTCTGTCCAGCCTGGTGGGCCCCTGCTGGCCCTAGGGGGCAGGTGGAACTGCGGGCCATCAGCCCTCTGACAGCCCCGCGGGAGCAGGGCCGGAAGTCGGGAGACCATTTAGGGTGGGGGCCAGGTGTTGTCACAAGGCCATGGGTCGTCTCACAGGAGAGTGGAGAAGGGCCTTGCGCGGGAGTCTTTGCGGGGGGGCTCTCGGCTGCCTTGTGCCCCGGCTGCGGACGTGCGTGGAGGATGGCAGGAGGGTGGAGGTGCGTCTGGTTCTCTGTCCTCCCTCTTGGAGTTCACATTCCTCCCCAAGGGGTCAGAGCTGGGTCAGAGCTGGGACATCATTGAAGACATGGGTGTCCTGCGTTTTGGTGTATGCTTCTGACAGGTCAGCTGGCTCAGGTCTTAAAAGCCATTCCCTGTGCGGTGAGGAAGCCTCCCTGGGAAGCATGGAAGTGGCCCTCCGTCCATCAGGCCCCCGGGAGGGAGGCGGCAGGGTGGCCGAGGAGCCGGTTACTGGCCGAGAGGTCAGCCCGGGATCGGCCCGCCCCGTGTGACCCTCGCTGTTCGACAGGGTGGCTTGACAGGGTGACCGTGGCTCAGGCCCTGAGGGCGAGGCCTTCCCTCATCTCTGGAGCCTCAGATGCTCGTGCAGCCGGCACCAAAGAAAAATCAACATCGTGTGTAAGAAAAGCGTGCGTGCCTCGGGCAGTGAGTGGCTTCTCCGCCGCGAGCTGGTGGGGCGGGACGGCCGAGTGGGGGCCGCGGCGGCCCGGCTGCTTTGATCGGCACTGCGAGACACTGTTTTACTGGAATACTGATCTTATTATGAAAATTGCTGGCGTAGTGTGTTTTTAAACTATTCAAATGTGCCACCCCACACGGTAGCACGTTGTGTTTGTGCTGCAAACGTCGCGAGATTGACAGCTCTTGTAGCAGCGGGCGCAGGGAGCGGCGGGGTTCTAAGTGAAGGGTGGCAGGAGCAGATCTGGGATCTCAGAAGGGGCCGTACTAACCAGATGCACTTCCTGCGCGTGCTCCTTACGCGCCCGCCACCGCCCCGCGTGCCTCCTCGTGGTTCGCTGGACATCCCTGCACGGTGAGTGTTCCCCGCCCCGTCCTGCAGATGGGGGCAGGGATGGAAAAGGGATGTGCTCAGGGTTGCTCGCTCTTAGGGTCGGAGGCAGGACTGGACCCAGGAAGGCTGGTCTCAGAGCCTGTGCTTGGGCCTGCAGGTG
Source organism: Mirounga leonina (assembly GCF_011800145.1). Taxonomy (NCBI): domain Eukaryota; kingdom Metazoa; phylum Chordata; class Mammalia; order Carnivora; family Phocidae; genus Mirounga; species Mirounga leonina. The sequence continues at coordinate 236,866 of NW_023270680.1, forward strand.
TTCTGCACCATGAAACAGATACAGCTTTTATTTTTATTTTTATTTTTTTTGAAGATTGTATTTATTTATTTGACAGAGAGAGACACAGTGAGAGAGGGAACACAAGCAAGGGGAGTGGGAGAGGGAGAAGCAGGCTCCCCGCAGAGCAGGGAGCCTGATGTGGGACTCAATCCCAGGACCCCGGGATCATTACCTGAGCCGAAGGCAGTCGCTTAACCGACTGAGCCACCCAGGCGCCCCAGATACAGCTTTTAAAATACAGGAGAAGGGGCTCCTGGGTGGCTGTCGGTGAAGCGTCTGCCCTCAGCTTGGGTCATGATCTCAGGGTCCTGGGATCGAGCCCCAGATCGGGCTCCCTACTCGGCGGGGAGTCTGCGTCTCCCTCTCCCTCTGCTCCCCCCCCACCCCCCGCTCGTGCTCTCTCTCTCGCTCACTTTCTCAAATAAGTAAATGAAAATCTTAAAAAAAAAAAAAGAAATACAGGAGAAAGTTCAAAGAATCTTGTTTCTTCTGGGGATATGAAGGGTCCCCTTAAGCCAGATAGGAAACCTAGAATTTATAGAGGAGAAGACACGCCAGATTTTCTCCCCAGCTTTTTATTTTGGAAAAACCACCACCTTGAAAGGCGTTTGCTCCCTCCTCCCCGCTCCACACCTCACATTCTTTTTGGCAGTGGGTGTGGTCGGCAGCTGCAGACAGCGTGGCACTTCTCCGAAGGCCCCTGAGCTGGCATCTCCCAGCGCGGGCACATTCTTGCACGAAACAGAACACCAGTGTCACACCCGAGAGAATTGACAGGAATCCTCTGGCGTCATTTCAGAGCTCACCCACAAGCAGATTTCCTCAGTTTCCTCCAAATACCTTATATGCCCTTTTGGTCTTTCCAAAGCAGGATGGGATGAGGCCGGGCCAGATTTCTTGGAGAAGGTCCGTGCCCCGGCTTTGGATGCTTCTGCTGCCTGGCTGTCTTAAAGTTCTCCCTCTGTCCCCGGAGCTGCCTGGGACCTGGAGTGAAGTCGAGGTGTTGATGAGATCCAGATTAAACCATTTTGACAGGATTACCCCCTGTTGCGTCACATCTGGCCCTGCTGTTAGTGATGTTAAGGAGCTAACGGTCTGGAAGGTCCATTTCCTCCCACTTGGTGGTTGCTAAGTGATCTGTGGGCTGGGGCTTGGGCACCACGGAAGTCAGCGGCTGCCAGGGACCCCTCCCCTTGCTGTGGGGAGGCGTCTATGTGCATCAGCGAACTGGTGTATTGGGGTGGCCACGTGCTGATTTTCTCAGGTGCGTGTTCCTTCTGTGAGTCCTAGCTGGTGTTCTTCCAGCGAGAAGAGCTTCGTCCCAGCCCACCCTTTTGTATTCTCTCTCTGGTCTCACGGATTTTTGTTGTTGGCGGTGTTCAGATGTTCTAATATAATCAATTACAAAATTAACAGATTTAATTACATTTCTGTGGAATAGAGTAGGAGCATTTGCTTGCCATGTACATATGCTAGTTAAATGCTTAAGATGCCTGTGATCGAGTTCCTGCAAACTGAAGATTTTTTAAAATTCCAAAGGTAAACGGGCAGAGCAGAGGACCAGAAAGACAGTTCAGAGAAGAGGAAATGTACGTTGTTGGTGATCATGAAAAGATGCTTACCCTCATGAGTAATCGGGGACGCAGATCAGAAGAGCGAGGTCCTGGGCTCCTCTGTCCGATGCCGATGGGAGGGCCAGTGTTGGCCTGCCCTGCTGGGCTGGCGGGAGATGGGGCCCATGAAGGAGAAGTCCTCGGATGCTATCCATTAACATGAAAAATTTGTCCGTCTTTGAACCCAACTGTCCTACTTGCTTCCCCATGCAAAGAAGCAGCTTATGGTGGTTTAAAAAAACAACAAAAAAGGAAGCCACCAGAATGCCCTCGAGTCGGGGAACAGTGGGATGAGGTGTGCACTGTGAAGTATCGTGAAGCTGGCAGTCAGGGTGAATGAGAACCGTGGCCACGGTCGGGGTGTGGACAAGAGCATGTGGGGAGCGGCTGGTGCATTTTGGTGCAGTGCCGGAGGCCGGGTCCTGTTAAGGTGGGGGGGAGGGGACTGGACACTCATTCTGGAAATTTCCACCCGTAGGGAAGTGCCAGGGGGCCAAAAGCAGTTTCCTGAGTGTGTTGTGAAAGTGGTTTTGTACCCCAAAATAAAATTTTAAAATGATGGAACGTGTACATTTATTACATGTACTAGTCCTAACCCACTCTCCTATTTTGTGTCTCACCCGGAGTTGGAAGGCTCTTGTGTGTGAGTCCTTGTTAGGACGTGTGGTGACCCCAGAGCAGCTGCGGACGTTGGGGGCTGGGGCCTGGGCAGAGCGGGGGTTTGGGGGGCTGAGCTTCCAGCCAGGACAGTGCAGACCCGCCCGTTTTTCTGATGAGCCACATGTATCCTTTCTGCATGCAGCCCTCATCCCCAAGTGGAACAGCCCCCTGCTGCTACCGTTTCTTTTCCTTTTTACAGAGGTCATGTACTCCCTATACACGTTGTAGACAGCATAGTAAATAAAAGAGACATTTTGCAGAAAAATAGAAGTAGGAGAAAAGTCACTGTAGTTCCTAACTGCCACAAGTCAGCCGCTGTCCTCCTTTGGCTGGGTTCCTTGCACATGGGCCCGTGGTATATACATTTTTGCTTTAAAAAAAAAAATGACCGTAAGTGCCACCACCACCTGTGTGAGGTAGAAAACGCTTTGCAAACGTCTTAAGAGGTCGTGTGATGTTCCACCTTCTGGAGACGTGGTCGTTGGCTGCCTTATTCCCATGTTGCTGGGCGTTTCGTGTTGCTTTCACTCGTTTGGAAGCGTTGGACGTCTTCAGGCCTCCGTCCGTCCTTCCCTCCGGGTCAGATGGTCCCCGGGGCGACATGGATTCTGGGGGCCCAGCCTCTCTTCCCCACCGCGCCTCACCTACTCGCACTGGGACCACCGCACACCCCAGCCCATTGGCAGGGCTTTGGAAAGTGAGCAGTAGAATTTCATTCTTAATTTCTATTTATTCGAGTATCAAATGAAAATGAGTGGTTTCCGCTTGTATTGGCCATTTGTACTTTCTTTACTCACATGGAGGTTTTATGTTTGTTTTTTTTTAAGCAACATTTGTGATATTAACCCATTGATCTAGCTACCTTCCCGCCACCCCCCACCTCAGGTGTCGATTTCCCTTTAATTCTATTTTTCTTAGGGTTCTTAGCATTTTTAATTGTTCTGGATTTTTTTATGTTTATGTATTTGGACTTAATCGATCTTCTCTTTCTTGTCCTTTATTTTATTTTATTTTTTTTGAGATTTTATTTATTTGAGAGAGAGAAAGAGAACAAGCGCACAGAGGCAGAGGGAGAAGCAGACTCCCCGCCGAGCAGGGAGCCCAATGCGGGGCTCAATCCCAGGACTCTGGGATCATGACCAGAGCCCAAGGCAGCCACTTCACCGACTGAGCCACGCAGGTGCCCCTGCCCTGTCCTTTAAATCCGACAAGCCTTGGGGCATATTGCTTCTGGCTCCACCCTCTCTTGGTTCATCCCCCCTCCCACGCAGACTTCCGTAGCTAATGCGCTTCCCCTGGCTTCCCAGGCCCACATTGTGCAGGCTCAGCATGGCTGAGGTCTCAGGCTCCAGGGGGACCAGGGGGTGTGTAAGGGCACCGAGGAGGATGAGGGTACACAGAGGGGCCCCGTGTCCCTTCTGCATGCGGGCTGCACGGTGCTGACACAACACCACTGGGTGTGGGCAGAAGCTGGGCAGTGGAGACCCTGCAGGGCAGGTGGGGAGGAGGATGTGCATTTGGCTCAGAAAGCTGTGGTCCCCCAGGGAAGGAAAGCATCTTCAACTCGGCGGAGGGGGGGCTCCGACTGACTCCCCTCCTCCCTGACCGGCAGGCCCAGCCTCTTTGTGGCTCTTGTCTACATGGCAGGAACGTGAGGCACGCGCTCATGCCAGGGGCTCAGCAGCCCCAAATAGCCCCCTTTTTGTGTCAGAATTAATCATTTGAGGTGGTTTTCTGTTTTAAACGTGTCATATGAACATAGACATCGCTGGGAGAGGTGGCTGCAGAACCTGGATCAGCCTCTCTTACTGAGGCAGTAGGACTGGGCCAGGAGTTTGTTTGGAAGGTAGGGAAGGAGGAAGCTGGCGGGGGTGGGGTGGGGGTGGTCTTTTTGGAAGGAGGGCCCTTGCTAGGAAGGGCAAGGCTGGTCTTCGCTGATATGCATACCCAGAAAGGAAGACAGGCAGGGGCTCCCTGCAGGACGAGCTCTGGGCCCAGGTCAGGCCTGTGTCCGCAGAGATCTTGCCCGGCCAGGGAGGCCCAGGGTCTTGGGGCGGCCAGGTGGCCTGGGTTCAGATGCCACCTTCAGCCACTTACTAGCTGGTGACCTTAGGCCGATTGGCGTCTGTGCCTCAGCTTTCTCACCTGCACATTGGGGGAAGTGACCTACCTTTCTCGGAGGGTTGTTGTCGGAGATAAATGGGTCACTGCGTGTCACGTGCTCAGCGTGGCTGATTGTGTCCAGTGAGTGGCTCTCACTACCAGGTGACTGGCTGTGTCCCATGTGGCTGTTGACTTGCGTGTACAGGGCACCAAAGGTGTCTCTGCTGCCCTCAGGGCTGGCCCGTGTGTGCCCAGGAGCCCAGGCCCCGGTGAAGTGAGGGCAGACCCGGTATTAGCTTCTACAGCAGAGACAAGATGAGTTGGGGAGGCTGAGGGGGCTGCGAGGTGTGGGAGTCCCCCAAGGCTTCGTGATGGCAGAGGGCACGGATGGGCTGAGTGTTCTGACCACAGCCGCTGAGCTGCCTTCTGCTTCCTTCCACGCGGAGTCCTTGCGAGACCCCCACCCCCAGCCCTCCAGCCCCCCAGCCCCAGGCAGTGGGCAGGTATGGCCTTGGGAATGGGGCAGAGCCTGAGGAAGGTCCCTGCTCCACTTTCAAAATCTGTAGGGGGAATTCAGACACTTTTAAACTTCTGTTCACTGGACTCTCAAACTACCCAAGTCTTTTTTTTTCCCCCTTTCGCGTGCACTGCCCCTCTGTCCCCTTGCCTTGGGGCCAGGCACTTACACCTGTGTACCCGGGCTCTCAGCCACCTGGTGGCACTTCGCTTTCCATAGCTCCTCCATCTTGGAGCCGAATTAGCGCAATTATTATAGTTGTGGAATCTTTCCTTTTATTTTTTTTAAGGATTTATTTATGAGAGAGAGTGTGAGAGTAGGAGGAGGGGCAGAGGGAAAGAATCTTCCAGCAGACTCCTCACTGTGCACAGAGCCCCATGCGGGGCTCACTGGGGGGCTCGATTCCAGGATCCCGAGATCATGACCTGAGCCCAAACCAAAGTCGGTTAACAGCGCCACCCCGGCGCCCCTGGAATCTTTCCTTTGTTCAGATATCTTACTTTGGTAAAAATAAGGTGAAAGCAGACAAGCTGCCATGCTGCTGATCAGGAATGAAGATCTCATAAACGGTATGCCTCTGGGAGCCATGGGACTGGAAGAAGCAGATTTTTAGCTCATGGGACTTACGCTGGACCTTGGTTCAGTTTTGAAGGAAGCGAACACTTTTATTTTTTTTTATTTTTAATTTTTTTTTTGAGAGAATACTTTTAAAGACATATGACATGCAGGATATGTGTCAGAATTGGGATGGAAAGGCAAGGAGCCATTAGGGAGCATGCACGGTGGTACATTCTGGGTCTGGAATCCGTCCGGAGCCAGGCAGCATGGTAAGTGCCCCGCCCCTGCCCTGCCGGGTCAGTGGTGTGTGAAAAGCAGTAGATTTTCTTGGCAGAGTGCAGCGTGCGCAGGGCCCATGGTCCTAGTTCTTGGTCTGAGCAGGGAGCAGTGTCTGTCCAGGTCCCTCTTCGGGTTTTAGGGTGTGGCAAGGGGGAACAAGGTCAGGAGGCTGGTACAGGAGTCAGGAGGATGTACAGAAGTACTGAGCCTAGCACAGAGCTTGTGAACAGAAAGAAAAACAAAGAAACTACTATGGAGGGGCACCTGGGTGGCTCAGATGGTTAAGCGTCTGCCTTCGGCTCAGGTCATGATCCCAGGGTCCTGGGATCGAGTCCCACATCAGGCTCCCTGATCCTTGGGAGCCTGCTTCTCCCTCTGCCCCTCTCTCTCTCTCTCTCTCTCTCTCTCTCTCATGAATAAATAAATAAAATCTTTAAAAAAAAAAAAAAAGAAAAGAAACTACTATGGAGTAGCTAGCTTGGTGCTAGAAGGCTGTTTCCAGGTTGGGTAACTGCCCAGCAGAGGGTGGTCTTGGTTTCCTCCCTTTGTCCCCCATCCTTACTTGCCCCTTGGGTTCTCTCAGCTTCTCCATGGGGAGGGCGCGAACGCAGCCACTGGGGAGCTCTCTGCTACCCTGACCTTGGTAGAGGGGGGCAGAATTCCCGGCTCCCCTGAGCAGCCCTGGGAGGGCCCTGGGACGGCGGCTTGTGCAGTCACACCTGCCTGGCCCCCTGGAGCCCACCCCCTCGCTCCTACAGCTCTTGGGCAGCACACACATTCTCCCCTGGCCTGGAGGCCGTGAGTCGGAAATCCAGGAGTGGGCAGGCCGGGCCACGTTTCCTGTGAAGGCCTCCCTCCTCGGCATGTGGACTGCGGTCTTCCCCTTGTAGCTCTCTACATTGTCTTCCCTCTCCATCACTGTCTCTCTGTCCAGATTGCCCCTTTTTGTAAGGACAGCAGTCAGAGGGGCGCCTGGGTGGCTCAGTCCTTAAGCCTCTGCCTTTGGCCCAGGTCATGATCCCCGGGTCCTGGGATCGAGCCCTGCTTCGGGCTCCCTGCTTGGCGAGCCTGCTTCTCCCTCTCCCTCTGCCTGCTGCTCCCCCTGCTGTCTCTCTCTGTCAAATAAATAAAATCTTAAAAAGGGGGGGTAGCAGTCATAGGGGAGTAGGGGCCCACCCTACTCCGGCGTGACCTCATCTTTGCCAGCGCCCTATTTCCAAATAAGGTCACCTTTTAAAGGACTGGGGGTTAAGACTTCAAAATATGAACGGTGGGGGGCACAGTTCAGCCCAGAACAGCTTTCAGCAGATTTTCAGAGAAAGACGGGATCTGGAGGGGTCCCAGGGATGTCCGAGGTCTGCCTCCACGGTCTTGAGGAGCGACGGGACCAGCAGTGGCCTGGCCCGGCTGATGCATAACTGCTGGCGTGTCCCACTAGGTTTCTGACTTGATGAAAGCTGGTTTCAGTCGTTCCTGCGTCCCACAGGACTCTGTCCTCTCTCTCACCCAGTGACCGCTCCTTTTACGGATCCCCTGCTTTGTGCCAGGCACCATGTTGGGCCCTCCACAGTCACAGCTCTGGTCCTCCTAGCAACTTCAGGGGGCAAGGTGGGATTATTTCTGGTTTGCAGACTAAACCCTGAGACCCAGTGAGGTTAAAGTGGCTGTAGACAGGCACACGGCTAGTAGATGCCAGAGGCTGAATTTGAACCCAGTTCTCTCAACTCCAGAGCACCCCATGCCTCTAGACTGGGGATCTTTGCAAGATGATTGTGCCTGTGATTTACCTCCTTCGCCGACTATCGCAGCCAGGGACCATCCCTCCCTCCCCACAGGGAGATCAGAGGCCTGGGCTTGCAGTTCATGCTCAGCAGGCATGCGTGCATTCGTTCACAGAACCCTGGCACGTCTCTGTCCCTGGTGGGCGGGCGGGCCGGGTCCTAGCGGGGAGCGGTAGACACGAAAAGCAGCCTAGAGTGAGGAGCCTTCCGTGTGCGTGGTGATGGTCGCTGCTGCTCTGGTCTCCGTGGACAGTTCCTGAGACCCAAGACTCGCAGGGAGGCCCGGAGGTCAGCGGGGAGGCAGCCTGGAGTCTCCCCCTCCTGTCCGCGGACTCCCCAGGCCCCCACCCGGAGGCCTGCGCAGAGCGCACGGAGCTTGCTGGAGGCCGCCCTGGGTGTGGCCCTGGCCGCCGGCCTCGGCTCAGGCTCAGGCTCCCCGGGCGCAGGCTGCCGTCCTCCCTCCCGCCGCCTTCCCGCCACCTTGCTCCCGCCTCGCTCCCCGCCTCCCTCCCCGCCTCGGCAGCGACCCGGCCGCAGGAAGATGTTTTGCTGCCACCTTGTGGGCACGGAGAGCCCGGCTGCCGTTGGAGGGCCCGTGTGGCTCTGGGACCACTGGGGCCACGGGAAGGAGCCCATGTCTCTCCCTCCGAGCGAGCCACCACGTGCGCCCTTTGGCTTCCCTTCCTGTCGCTGGGAAGGACATCCACAGGCTCTGGGTGGCGTGTGTGGCCTTAGCCGGGCGTGCCTCCGCACGGATCATGGGTCACCCCTGGCAAATATTTGAGCAGAGACTACGTCCGAGGTCGTGTGGGATCCTGGGGCTGGAGGCCGCCCTTTCCTGCACGGTTTCTGTGCAGTACCTCCCACAGCACACCTTCACAGCTGTCCCCCCCAGGTAGCCGGGGTTAATCGTGTCCCCCTGCCACCCACCCCCAGGCTCAGGCCGGTCCACGTGGTGGGTCCGGCCCACCCAGCCGTGGATACCTCCAGAGTCGGCTCTTGCTCTTTGTGGTTTCCCAGCTCGTTTTCTGTGCTCTCTGCTTCCAGGGAGATGTGTCTCCAGCCTCCCCCAGCGTGCGCACTGCGGGGCCTCGCAAGAGGCCCTGCCTTGAATTCCCCCAGAAATTGCCATGGAGTCTCAGCCCTCAGCAGCGGAGCTAGCCTGGTGTTTCTGAGGACCTTAGGAGACGGAGAACTCACCTGAGGGCTAGCCTTGTGGAATCCCTGTACTGCTCACACCATCCCAGCTTGAAGATTTTTAGGACGGTCCTAGTGTCTTTCGGGCTGTGTTTGCCACAGCTGTCCGGAGCAGGATCTTGGCAGGCGGAGCACAGAGACCTCGGTTTGTGATGCCAGTGAGGAAGAGAGATTTGTGCCTGCACTGCTCTCCCTGAGGTCCTCGACTGGCTCGATGGCCCGGGGTATTTATGTGACGGCAGCTGTCCTTCTGTAGCTTCTCTGGGTCAAGAAAGGCTTCTGGGAAGGAGGGAGAGGAAGAAGGCAGCCAGGGGAGGAAGCGGAAGCTGTTGCCGGTGTGGGAAGTGACCCAGGCTGAGCACTTTGCCTGGACTAGATTCCGCAGGTGCAGTGGGAGCCGTGGGGAGCTGGTGCATCCTCCGAGAACGTAAGATGTTCTTTTCTCTGCGGGACTAGGCGCCGCTGCCTGCCCGCCCACAGCCCGCATGTGTGTATCTAGGGACCTTTGCCCCTCGTATGCCATCCTGCTCGTCTCCTGCTGAGACAGCCAGCGGAGTCCTAAGGCAGCCCATCCCCAGCTGGGCACCTTGTCCCCGTCCTTCGTCAATCCCTGGACAGAGCTGCAGTCCTGTGCGTGCAGTTTCATTGGCTTGGGGCGGGGGAGGGTTTGTAATGAGCAGCCCTGTTCTTCTGGGGAGGGGTAATTCCCTGTGTGTCTGAGAGAGAGGGCAGACAGATATGCAGATAGGGCAGTGGAGTGTGGGAGACTTGAATGTGAGGAACTGAGGCAGGATCCAGGGCTGTGTTCTTGTCCCCACGCCTGAAGGATCCTGGGAAAGGCTCTTCTGTGGAACCGTCTATTATGTGGGGAATATGCATTCTGGAGAGGGAGAAGCCATCCTCATCACTGTTAATAAGTAGTCCTAAGAAAATATGAAACCACCCCCAGGGCTCTCCAGGCCTGGGAGATCCAGCCCGGGACTTGAGAGTTTCCAGCTCTGGGCTCTTCGCGCAGCACCTAGGATGGAGAGGCCCTGCCTTCCTCAGGCATTCCCCCACCCCAGCCCCCTCAGGAATGTGCCACTTTTATCTTGTACTTTGCTTCTACGCCGGGAGCATGGAATTCTGAGGCTGAGAGGGACATTGGGAGTTGGGCTGGACTGGGGGGTGTAGAGGAAATTGGGGAGTAGTATTTCTTTAAAGCACACGCAGCCTCCCTCATCCTTGCCACCTAAGCTGGGTTCTCGATCTGCTCATGGTCTTACGGGTTATAGTAAACTAGCTCATCTCCAGGGCCTCGGAAGAGGACTGATGTTTAAAATGAAGTGGAAAGCACAGCAGGGCAGCTCCCTGCCTCCTGCCCCCATCCCCGGGTGAGCCCTGCACTTCACGAGCGCCGGGTGCAGCCCACACTCATGAACAGGCATCCGTGCTTGGAGAGGGTGAGCATCGGGCTCCAGCCAGAACTGAGGGCAAACACTTCACCTTGGCCAGCCGACCTCTGGACAGCCTCTGAACAGGAGGTGAGACCCAGCGAGCAGGAGACTGGACGCTCAGGGACGCAGAAGTGAGTCACTCGTTCAGAACTGTGTGGTCCAGGACTGAAGGTTACCTTTTGACTTTCCACTGCCCTTAGGCAGGACACTTCACCAAATCCAGACAATTTTACCACCTCCGAGGGAGATCACCTCGGCCATTAACAGAAGAGGTGCCTGTAGCATCCAGCAACTCTGAATTCTGGAGTTTCCCAACCTCACAATGTCTCAGCCAAAAACTAAGGCCCACGATTTTACAGACAAGGAGACTGAGGGCCGGAGAGGGCATATGACTTGCCTCCTGGCTCCTAATTGAAGTTTTTCATAATGCGGGCCTTGTGCTGTAACACCTGTTTGGTCCTTTAGAGAAGGAGCAAATGGCCCACTTCTCTCCAAAACGGGGCCCAGCGCGTGGTGTGCTGAGGACTGTTATTTATTTGGCCTGCTGGTAATGACAGCTCGTCACCTACTCGCCCCAATCTGAGGAGGAGCCCTGGGCTGGAATTTCCTGTTTTCTGAGGGCTCCGGGGGCTGCCCCAGCAGGCTGACTCCCCTGCCGCCGGCCGCTGCCCGCCGCCGTTCCAGGGTGTTCCAGGCCGGGCTTTGCCGCCTCTCCTTGCTGGGCCGGCTCCGGGCCTCTCCAGGTCTGGGCTTGCCGGCTGCGAGGTGGAAGCGTTGAGGGACTCCGTCGGCCCGACACCAGGTGCCCAGAGGCCGGAGGTCCGTGCGCCCCGGCCGCGGCCCCGGCCCGGGCCCAGCCCCGCGCCCCTCGCCATGGGCCTGGCCCTCGCCCGCGGGCCCTGAGCATGGAGCGGGGCTGGCCGCCGGGGGACAGCCGCAGCCGGGAGCGGCCCGCCGTCTGCCGCCGCGCCCTCAGCGTCTGCGACTCGCTGGACCTGCACGGCGCCCCGGCCGGCCGCGCCGCCGCCGCCCTGCAGGCCGCCCTGAGCGCCGCGCGCGAACAGCCGGCGCGGCCGCGGAGCGTGTGCTCGGGCGGCCCGGGGCCCCCGCCCTCCGGCGCCCGCAGCCTGCTGCTCGGCCTCCTGCGCCCGCGCCT
>NW_023270680.1:248586-393903 GCF_011800145.1 Mirounga leonina
GCGCTGAGGAAGAGCTTCAGCTTCCGCCTGCGCCGCGGCCAGGAGATCCGGCGCGCCGAGTCGGGGCTGCTGCCCCGGGCGCGCACCCGCAGCGACGGCGACGCCAGCTCCCTGGGCGCCTTCCCCAGCCGCCGCGACCTGCTGCTGGGCGCCGAGGCCCCGCGCGCCGCGCCCGAGCCCGGCCGGCCCCGCACCGCCGCCGGCCTCTGGAGACTGCTCACCAGCCGCTTCCGCCGGAGGGAGCCCGCGCCCGCCGAGCCGCTGTGGAGCCGCCGGGCGGCCGCGGCCCCGGGGCTCCTGGGCGCGCAGAGCGGTAAGGGAGAGGGCCCGGCCAGAGCCCTCTCTGGTTGGAGTCCCTTGTTGAGAGCGGGTGTGAAAACAAACCGAGCCAGCCTGGGAGGGGTGGGTGTGCCGCGAGGGCCGGGGGACCAAGTGAGACCGGCGCCCCGGTGCGCCGCGGGGGGCTCATGGGTCCCAGAAGGTGTCTGTGGCAGAGGAGGACTTGCAGGTGCGTCCAGTCTGGGTCCCCTGCCAGCGGGTGCTACCGCTGGCCCTTGGCATGGTGGAATGTGAGACCAGGACGGAGGGGCCCCTTCCTCACTCTCTGGTACGTGCAGAACTGAGCCTGGGGAGGGGCGGAGAGGGCTCCTGTCTCTAGCTTCCAGGTGGGCTTGAGTCGTCACCTCTGGCTGCTTCTGCACATGAGCAGAGGGACTGCTTGTGGACCCGATCGCTCAGTGGTGGTGGCCACTCTTTGAGACAGCCTGTGGAGGGGAAGCAGGCTAAGAGGCTGGCCCAGGCCAGGGCCATCTGGAGCTGGCTGGAGGATGTCCATTACCATGCAAAGAGTAAAGAAAGTGGGTCCGGCGGTGGCGCTGGAGGGGGCTCTGGGGAGCTGGAGGCTTCCCTTCCCCAGGACGCTGCCAAAGGCAGGCCAGAGCTGAGAACGGCCTGGACCAGAGTTCAGGCAGCCCAGGAGGCGGCTCTCCGGGGAAAGAAAGAGTTGGTGGCCTCCCACCAAGGAGGAGCTTGGGGAGGAGGGCCAGTTGGGCAGGATAGATAGCTCCCCATTCAACCTGCCCCTCACAGAACAAGGCCGGGTGAGGGCTCCTCCCTCTTCACCCCGCCTAGGAATGTGGTGGGTGGCCCCACCCTGTGAGGGTGAGCTGTTCCTACTCGCTGGCTGTGGGAGGCTGGCCCCCCTGCCCAGCTGCCAGGTGCCCGGCCCGGTTTGGGTCTGAGCTGAGAACTACTGGAGAGGCCTCTCACCTGGGCCCTGGTGGGACCAGGCCCAGGTGTGGCTCAAGGGGGGAACTGCTTACCTTGCTGGAGCAGTAACAGGAGGAGGGACACGGGTCCAGGCCAGGAGAACTGGGCCCACACCTCTCAGAGTCCTCTCCCTGAGGACCATCATTGCTCCAGTCCTCTCCGGGAGCATTTTCCTGCCGCTGTCTAGAGAATTAGGGGTGAGGGTTGGGGTCCCATCAGGACCGTGCTGTTTTCTGGCCTCGGCTCAGGCAGGGGCAGCATAGGAGACAGCTGGTGGTGGATGGCCCGGGTGTGCGTGCCGCCTCAGTCTGATGGGTGGCCTTCTCTCCTGCAGACTCCTTTGTGAACAGCCAGGAGTGGACCCTGAGCCGCTCGGTTCCGGAGCTTAAAGTGGTGAGTGAGATCTGGGCGGGGGGGCCCAGGCAGCCCTGGGACGGGGTGGGCACGGGCTAGCCTGATGGGCTTCCCCCGCTTCCAGTCCCCTCCTTCTCGGGTCTTGGCCTCTCTCTGCGGCCCCTCACTTCTGTTCAGCTTCCTTTTCTGGTCCTTAGTTCTGGTCTTTCTTAGGGTCATCTCTCTTCCCTGCCCCTGACCATTGCTCTCACCCCTTCTTCTCCCACAGGGCATTGTGGGGAACCTGTCTAGCGGGAAGTCGGCCCTGGTGCACCGCTATCTGACAGGGACCTATGTCCAGGAGGAGTCCCCTGAAGGTGAGCATCACGGGCTTGCCTGGGCTCTGAGGCTGGCCACTCTGCCCCCTCTCTCTCCTGGCTGTCGTCTGTGCCGGGGGGCTGGAGCCCCTCGTCCTTCCGAGTCCTCCTGTCTTCTCTGTTGGTAGCGCTGGATTTCAGAACTGCTTGGCCCCGGGGGCTCTCCCAGCTTGGGGCCTGATCGTGCACTCTGTCCTAGGGGGTCGGTTTAAGAAGGAGATTGTGGTGGATGGCCAAAGTTACCTGCTTCTGATCCGAGATGAAGGAGGCCCCCCTGAGCTCCAGGTGATGCTCCTGCCCCAGCCCTGGCCCGTGGCACCCCTTTCCCAAGGATCTGGTTGGGACGGGGCAAAGCTGTGTGTGTGCAGAGGGATGTGGAGCTGGCCTGGGAACGGGTGCGGGTGGTAATTCTGCTCGGTCCCCCCAGTTTGCTGCCTGGGTGGATGCAGTGGTGTTCGTGTTCAGCCTGGAGGATGAAATCAGCTTCCAGACCGTGTACAACTACTTCTTGCGGCTCTGCAGCTTCCGTAATGCCAGCGAGGTGCCCATGGTGTTGGTGGGCACACAGGGTGAGCGGGCCCGCGGGGCCGGGGACGAAGCCACCTGCTCTCCCCTCTCCCCCTTCCTGTGTCGCCCTGGAGCGGGCACCGCCTCCTTGCTCCATGCGCGCTGGATCTTCCCCAGCTGGAGCCTCCCACCGGTGTGACGGTCGTGTCCATGTTTTGGGGGATGGATAAACGGAGAGGCTGGCCCGTGTCCACTCTGAGTCGGTGGGGGCTGGAACGAGGCCTGGACGCCCGTGTGCTCGAGCTCCGCGTTGTCCACTGGCCCGGCTCATGGCCCACGTGTCCTCGGGCCCAACGCCGCCCCCCACCCCCGTCCCCGTGCGTGGCACCGCTTCTCAGCAGGCTGAGTGCAGTCCCACCCTCCCGCCCCCCATAGATGCCATCAGTGCCGCAAACCCACGGGTCATCGACGACAGCAGGGCCCGCAAGCTCTCCACAGACTTGAAGCGCTGCACCTACTATGAGACGTGCGCGACCTACGGGCTCAACGTGGAGCGCGTCTTCCAGGACGGTAACGCGGGCGCGGGGCGGGAGGCTCCCCCCTTTTCCAGGCCGGTAACTCGGGCGCGGTGGCGCCCCCCGAATGGGGGCTCAGGAGGCTCTGTGCGCCCTGGGGGGCGGCTCTAAGCTGGGCTTCTCCCTTCCCCCCAGAGGGGTAACTGACTCTGCTGTCCCCTGCAGTGGCCCAGAAGGTCGTGGCCTTGCGCAAGAAGCAGCAGCTGGCCATCGGGCCCTGCAAGTCACTGCCCAACTCCCCCAGCCACTCAGCAGTGTCCGCCGCCTCCATCCCGGCCGTTCACATCAATCAGGTGCGGCCAGCCTCCCCGCCCCCCGCGCGTGTCCTCGCCTCGGCCCTCCTCATCCTGTCTGTCCGCCTGCGTGTCCCCCCTACCCCGGTCTGGTCTCCCGCCTTGTGACTGGTGTGAAAGTGCTGGCTTGCACTCCCCGTTGCCTGCACGACTGGCCTGGCCTCCTCTGAGCCCCACAGTGACCGCCTCCCTGCTCGTCCTGTCCCTGCTGCCGCCCCTCTTGCCCCACAGCCGCCCCTCTTGCCCCACAGTGCGGTAGTGGAGACAGCCCGGAGGCTGGCTCGGGGTGGCGCTCTCGCAGCTGGCTCGGGAGCTGCTCCCCGTGGAACCATACTGGGGGCCTGCTCCCTCCTCACCTGCGGGCCCTGCAGTTAGAAGGGCAGCACGGGCCCCACAGGGGCCGCCGGCCTTTGTGCCGTGCGGGGTGTTAGCGGTGTTCTGAGCCAGGTCCTGCCGGCGTTCGTCCCGTGACACCACCGGGATGCCTGCCCGCTTGCTGCCTACCGCCTGGTTAGTTTCGGGCCCTCGGCATTTGGGCCGGTGCTTCCTCCTGTGACTCTTTCCCCGCTCCGTCCCCTGCTCCGCAGAAAGCCCCGGGTCGGCACACGTGGGCTGGGTTGAGTGGTCCAGCTGACTGCCTCTGCTCTACTTCTGCCAAGGGCTTTAGTCTTGAAGGCCCTCCTGGCCCCCCAGCTTTCTGATGGCAGCCTGGCTGCTTTTCCAGAGCCCCCCTTTAGTGCTTCAGGGGAAGGCAGGTGTTTCCCTGGGAGCATCCCCGCCTGGAATGGAGGAAGAGCGTTAGGTCTTTCTGCCTTAGCCCCGAGCCGCTGTGCGTCAGCTGGCAGAGGTCAGGGGTGGACGTCCCAGCTCGATGTGTGGGCCCCGCCACGTGGCTCTGAGGCCAAAGGGCAGCCGTTGGGGCATTTTGCTCTTTTTGTGCAGGTGAGGATTCGAGGCGGCTGTCAGGGCAGGACGTGTTCTCTGCTTAGTGAACATCTTAGGGGCAGTTAGGGAGCAGGCCTTGCTGTGCTGTGCGTGTTTCCCGAGTCCTGGAGTAGCCGGGGCTGCCATGCGCTTTCTGTCTCCATCCTGTGCCCCCTTCCGTCTCTCTTCCCTTCCCACCTCTGTCCCTTACCTGCTGCTTCTTCCGAGAACATCTTTGCTCCGTGCCCCTCTTGGCCTCGGCTCTCCCGTAACCTTGCCCCTGTCACGCACGCTGTCCGGAAGCGGACCTCAGCCTCCCCAGGCACCCTGCGCCCCACCGTGGCCTCCCGCATCTTTGACACATGTCACTGACTGGGGGGCTTGTCCAAGGTGACCTGCTCCCTCATGCCCGACGCCCCTGTGAGGCAGGGCTCCCCCAGCCTCTAGCACTTACCCGGACCCGATTCGCGGGGGCCCTAGTGCGGCAGCCCAGGGCGGTGCTGGCTGGCTCCTGCCGGCCGCCAGGCTGTGCCGCCTTCCTCCTCTGCTGCCCCTGAGCCCCAGGCCAGGTCCCCACACTGCAGGGGTGCCCAGCTCCCGCCTGCTGCCCGCCCCCGGGCCCTGCTCCAGAGCAGCCCTCAGCAGCCCTCTCTGTCCTTAGGCCACGAATGGCTGCAGCAGCGCCTTCAGCGACTACTCCTCCTCAGTCCCCTCCACCCCCAGCGTCAGCCAGCGGGAGCTGCGCATCGAGACCGTGGCGGCCTCCTCCACCCCCACACCCGTCCGCAAGCAGTCCAAGCGGCGCTCCAACATCTTCACGGTATGTGCCCTGCGCGCCGCCCTCCCGCCGGCCCGGCTGCTGGCACTGGCGAGGCAGGGCCCAGCCCCCAGCCGGGGGGGGTGGGGCGGGCAAGAGCCGCAGACACCGGGCCACGGCAGCCGAGGCAGGAAGATGCCGTCCACACAGACCCACACCGCTTCTGTAGGCTCCTTCCCAGTGCCCTCCTGCACATCCAGGCTCTTCTAGACGGTTTCTCTGAGCCCTCGAGGGGCTGCTCACAGCATACGTACACAGACCCTCCTGCCTCGGCCGCATACACTTCTGTCTCTCTCTGACCCGTAGGGCTTCTTGGCCAGCTTGAGGGCTCTCTGGACACGTCTGTTCTCACACCCTTCACACCCTTGATTCCACAGTTGTGGGTCAAGCCCCCACGGTTTTTTGCCCAAGGCTACACGAAGGGTTAGCTGGCGGAGCCAGAACCGGGGCTCAGGCCTCCTTGTCCACATTCCGCTCTTTTCCCCTGACCTTACGCTTCCCACCCACCGCTGCAGGTGGTCCACCAAGGGCTTAGACGTCTTCCCCCAGGTCTCGGCTCCTGAGGCCTAGCCTGTGCCTCTCCACCCAGCCTCGGGCCCCGTACAGGCTCATCCTCTCCCCTCCTCACAGACCTCACACAGGGGACCCCCGTGCCTTCGGCTAGGGGTCCAGCCCCTTGGCCCTTAGGTGCCCCCAGTCTGCTGGCTGTTCATGCCCAGCATGCGAGACACAGTGCCTGCCCACATTCTCACCCTCGAGCTGGGACGTGGCTGGGCCCTTCTGGGAGTCTCGGGTCAGACGCAGGTGGGTGAGCTGCCTGTGTGGATTCGCAGGAGGTCCCTCGGTGCTCTCATGTCAGTCCGCGCGCCTCCTTCTGAGCAGCAGGGCTGGGCTCTCAGCCTGGTCCTGTGTCCAGCTGGCCGGGCAGGCCCTGCCAGGCTCTCAGGAACCCCCCATCCCCCCCGCCCCCAGACAGAGCCAGTGCCCCCAGGCCTCGTTCATTCATTCTCGCCTCCGCCTGCCCAGCACCCCGCTGCCCGGTCTGCCCACCTCTGTCCCCCCTGTGCCTGCCACGTGGCCCCCCCTCGTCCCTGCTGACAGCCGCTGCCGCGCATTGCACTGCCCCAGCCTGAGCCTGCCGAGACTTGCAGCGTCTTGTTTCTGTTCGTGCCCATCGAGCCACACACCGCCCTGGGCTGCCTGCTTGTGCCCACGCCCGCTGCTGCAGAGCCCCCTGGTGCCTGTTTGCAGTGACCGCTGCCCGCACTCCTGGCACCCACTCCCTCCACCCCATCCCGAACCTCCCACTTGCTCCGCTGCCAGGCCTGCTGTCCTCCCTCTGCCGCCCTCTGTCCACTGTCCACGCCCAGCTCACGGCCTCCTCGCCGCGGCCCCCCGTGCTCCCGGCCCTGTGCTCCCTGCTGCCCGCTCCGCTGTGCTCCTCCGCCTGTCAGCCTCCCCTGGGTCCTTCCACTGTCTCATTCTCACTGTGGCAACCTTAGTTTTTCTTTTCGTTGTTTCCGTGGTGACCTCCCTTGCGCCATTGTCCACGAGGAGGCCTCGAGACCTGTCTGTCCCTAGGCGTGCGTCTCGGGACCTCCCCCACTCTCATCGTCGCTGTTGGGGCCACCTCCTCGCCCTCATCATCCTCCCCAGCAGAGCCATGCCTGCTCCGTGGCCGGTGTCCTTGTGACCCACCCCCTGGATGTGGCCATCGATGTCTCCCCCATGACCTCATGTACTCATTTTGTTGCCACTCTTGCCCTGCTTCCCATCCTGGGGGGCTGCCCCCTCTGGGCTCCCAGGGAATCCTCTGGTGGTTGGGGGCCTCTTGGCTCACCAGCCTGTCCGGGGCAGGCTTACCCCATTCCCCCCAACCAGCTCTTTGGTCCGGGGACCTGGTGGCAGCAGAGTCCCATCCACCTTCCTCCTCCCTGGGCCGAAGGGGCAGAGGCTGTGGTGCCCAGGAGAGGCCTGGGGCAGGTGCTGACGCTGGAGCTGTGGGCAGTGGCCTCTGGCCCGGTTCTTCCTATTCCCGTGGTTGTGCGCCCCCCACCTGCACTTGCAGGCCTGTGCCCCGGCCTGTGCCCCGGGCTCCTGGCGACCTGGGAGAACAGGAAGGGATGGGGGCCCCGGCCGCCCAGTGGCGAACATTCCCTGATGAGCTGGACTGCCCAGTGGCCCCTGCCGCCTCCTCGTCCTCCTCCTCGTCCTCCTCCTCGTCCTCCTCCTCGTCCTCCTCCTCTTCATCCCGCTGCCGCCTCTCCCCAGGCACCTGGGTCTTTGCCCTCACCAGTGCTGACCGACTCGTGCGGGGCTTGAGTATAACTTGCCAAAATCTTTATTCTTTCGATATTTGCAGATATGTGCCACTGTTTCCAACTTTTCATCAACAAAAAGGCCTTTCCAACTCCTTCCAAATTAGAAGACCAGGTGGTGACACACAGCACCTCTGGACATTCTCCCCTGTTCGGGGCCGGAGGCGGGCCGGGCCCTGGGACTGCTCTCAGATGAGAAGCGGCCGCCGTGCTCCCCACTCCAGAGACCCACAGGAACCTTTGTAACTAACCCCCACCCCCAGGGAAGGCTAGGAACGCTGGAGCCCGCGGCTGGGGGCTGCCGGGGGACCAGGCCCGGCTGGACGCGCTGCGCCAGGCTCACTGCACCAAGAAGAAGGGAGCTCGGCCCCACGCCCGGCGCCGGGCCAGCGCAACACGGCCCAGAGGGGCGGGGGCGTGCAAGCGCCCGAGGGTCCGAGCGCCCGCCCGGCCCCGCTGCTCCTGGGGGGAGCTTTCCCGCCCCTCCCCCCTCTGCTCCTTCCTGCATGGACTTCTGCCGTTCCTGCTCCGCTCCGGATGCCACCGCCACCGCTGCGCGCTTGCCTTTCCCCCTCTTGGCCTCCCCGTTTCCTAGGATCCGCACTGGGGCGGGCTCTGCCCCAGGAGCCTGGCAGGGGCGCAGGGCCTCTTCTGGCCTCTCTCCTCTCTCTCTCCATCCACTGTGCCCCTCGGGCCTCGCCGACCGTGCTCGGTGCAACGTGCCATGTGGTGTCTGTGCCGCAGACGGGCCACTGCCCGCTCACTTCTGGACTTTGCTGTCCCCCGGTTATCGTGCCCCGTGCTCCCCGCCAGCCCTCAGCCCCACCGTCCACCTCTCCTCGCCCCCTCCCTTCTCGTAGGCCCCAGCCCCTGGGCTGCGCGCTCCTCGCGCCCTCGGTATGTTCCGTGTCCTTGCTCTTCTGTAAGGGGCGGGCCTGGCTCAGTGAACTTTGCTGCTCTGTACGGTGCCGTGTGTAAGAATAAACCCATTGGAATACTCGTGGTCTCCGTTCCTTCCCGGTCCCGCCGCCCCGGCCCTGCCCCACTGCTAGGGCCTGCCCAGGAGGAGGGCGGAGGGGAGGGCAGGGGAGTCCACGTGGGCTGCTGTCCCCCCGTGGGCCCTGGGCCCTTTTAACACGCCTCTTCTTTTCTCTTTCAGTCTCGAAAGGGTGCCGACTTGGACAGAGAGAAGAAGGCCGCCGATTGCAAGGTGGACAGCATCGGGAGCGGCCGGGCCATCCCCATCAAACAGGTCAGCGCTCCTTTCCCCTGTGGCCCGAGAGCGGCGGGGATGAGGGATGAGGCCCCGGGGAACACCGCCAGTGGTCCTTTCCTTCCGGCCCCCCCACCTCCCGCCGGGCCTGAATGCTTCACCTGACGGAGGTTTTCCTGCTAAGGACAGACCTCCGGAAGCCTGGCCCCCCCGGGGCAGGAGCAGTCCCTCCGCGGGCCCTGCCCATTCCTGCTCACCGCCACCGGGGGGCAGCAGAGAGCCGCCGGCCGTGCTCGGCGGCTCTCCCCTGGTGCTTCCGGAGTTGGGCGGCCGGCCTACCTGTCCCACTCCCAGAAAAGGAACTCCCAGAAGAGGACCCTGAGGGGCACGCACTGAGGGGCACGCTGAGGGCTGCTCCTGCCCGGGGCTCATTGGTGCAGTTTTCTCCGTGGGAGCCTCTGTTCCCTGGAAAAGCTGAGTTGAGCTGCCCCCCGTCCTGGGCGCCTCCTTGCCCAGTCTGCCTGGCAGGGCTGGGCCTCCGGAAGCTTGGAGCTTCCCAGACCCCCTGGGTGGGTCCCTGTGCTGGAAAAAGACCTTGAACGCGGCAGGGCATCCTTGTGCAGGAATGGTGGTGTGTTGGGCAGGGCTGCTGAGCCGGATGGGTAGAGCCGGGAGGTGTCTGTGGAGCTCAGGCAGAAGCGTGCTGGCTGATACGCTCGTGAGGACAGGGACAGGGGCAGGGGCTTGGTGGTCAGGACGCTGGGCCCGGCCCAGATCTTTGCAGGGGCTGGTGGTTAGACATGGTGTGTCTATAGGGACCGTGTTGTCTGTCAGGTTTTGACTACAGAGGAGACTGGGGTGGCCAGGTCACTGGAGCTCGGCCAGGCCAGGGCCCCGTGGTCAAGGTTTGGCCCTCCAGGCTGGGCCTTCTGGGGCCCGTGGGCAGCCTGACAGAATTCCTGTGTTCCAAGTGGGATTCTGACGCCGCAGGGAAGGTCTACGTAGAACGGAGAGCCCAGAAAGGGTGTCGGGGTCCCAGAGGGCAGGTGGGGAGCCATCTGTTGCTCCCGGTCCTGTGTCTCTGCTTCGGCCCTCCGCTGGAATGTCATCCCACGGGGCCTGGCAGAGGCGGCTCTAGCTGGATCACCGGGCAGCAGCCAGTCTCCTCACCTGGCTGTGTGTCTGGGTGCAGAATCGGAGCCCACAAACCTGTCGATGGTGTGATCGCATGTCTCTCGGGTGGTGCAAACCGAGCGCCTCCCCGGCAGGTCCTTTCTGAGCCTGATGCACACACATAAATGTTTAATACTTAAGAGAACACTTTCTCTTGGGCCCTTACTTTGAGATAAGGCTAGCCCCAATGCCTCCTTCCTGTTTGGGGTAGAGGCTAATTCGTTACTTCCCTGAATCCCCCACATGGAGGGGAGGGAGAGCTGGAGGATGGGGCTGGAGCCCTGCGAGCTTGCACCTGGGGCTCTGGTCCAGCCCCAGGTCAGCTGGGTCGCCTGGCTGGTATAGGCCGCTAAATCTCAGGGACCCCCTGTAGGAGCGGACCCTGCCAGGAAGGAACCTCAGCGAGCTCTCATGCCACAGCGGGGTCCCACAGGGCCCTCGGGGTGTGCCTGCATGGAGGTGGGGGCCGTCCACGCTCTAGTTTTCCCAGCCCCGTGGCCCTGCCTGGTGCTTTCCCCCAACCTCCAGCTGCCCAGGACCGGTGTGGCCCCCTTCCTTCCCGCCCGCCCTTGTGTCCCTGTCTCCCCATCCCCTTCCTTCCCTTCCCCCCCACTCCTGCTGGGAGTGGAGATTGCATTTCAGTTGCCATTTGCATTCCCAATCAATCCGGACTCCGCAATTAAGCCGGCTGGCGGAGCTGGGAGGGAGGCGGCGGCAGAACGGGTCCTCTGGGGGCTGTCGCCTCCGCACCGCTCCCATTCCGCCCCAGATTGCTTCCTGCTCTGCCGGGCGCAGCCGGGCCGGCCAGGGAGGGGAGCAGGAACCCCTGTAGCTCGTCTCCCTCCTTGGAGGGCAGGATGCAAGGGAATGGGGAGGAGCCAGACAGGCAGGCCTGTCACCAGCCTGGCCTTCTCTGCTTGTTTCGTGTCCGGGCGCAGGCGGGCAGGTGAGAGGCAGGCCGGGGGCGCGAGTGGGCGGCAGGCAGGTCGAGTCCCTGGCCAGCCGTGCTCACTTTCCTCCTTGCAGTCCTCCCACACCCCTGCTGACGGCGTGCTTGCTCATTAGTGCCAGGCTTCCCCTGCTTCCTCCCGGCCCGACGCCCAAGTGAAGGAGGGGCCCAAGTGCTGGGTAGGAGAGGGTTCCCTCCTAGGCTGGCCCCCTGGGCCTCCTGATCCTGATTCCCTGCTTGGAAGAGGGAGGAAGCCCTGCATGTGAGTCCGCTCTCCCTACCTGGCCGGGAAAGTGAGGCCCAGGCAGGTAACGGGACTTGTTTGATGTTGAGGGCTAGTTGGTGGCAGACCCGGGAGCAGAGCCAGGCTTCCCTTTCCCATGACCCGGAGCTGGAACTGGACCCGGGAGGGAAGGGCTCCAATGTGAGGAAGATGAAGGGTCCGGTGAGGGAGGGCAGGGCTCTGGTGGGAAGGATGTGAGAACAGAGGCTAGTGTGGAATCCCCTCTGAAAGCAGGGGGTTGTGGAAGACGGGCAGAAGAGGAGCAGGTGAGCTGGCTGCGGCAGCCATCTTCCCAGCCTTTCTGGAGGGCACAGGGTGAGACTGGGGGTGCTGCCTTCTCCAGAATCTGATTGTTGGTCCTGAGGGGTGTTGTCTGCAGTCAGGGGAGAGGGAGCAGCTGAACTCTTGCCTTGTTCCTGGCCTGGGAGTGGGTGGATACCATGCCCGGAAGCAGGTCACTGAGGCTCCTTTGCAGACCACAGGCCAGGGGTCTGACTGCCTTCTGGAATGTTCCATACAGTCTAGTGACGGTCCCATTAATACCACTTGTCTTCAGATGCCACTTGTGAGGATGGGTCTCTCGTGCTGATGGGGACCAGGTCGAAGACTGTGTCCTCAGGTGACCCGGGACCCCCAACTCGATCTCATGTGGCCGCATCTCCCACGGCGGCATCTGTCTTTTGGGGGTGGCGGGATGAGGGAGATCGGGAAAGGAAGGAGTGGTAATGAGGATGCAAAACATCTGTTGAAAGGTGGGAGACTCTCAGCTCTGTCTTGGTTCCTGCGGGGCAGATCGGGCAGGAGGTTCCAATCACCCGTTGGCTTATCTCCTTCCTTTAGGACTGAGCCTTCTCTTCGGAAGAACTTAGGAAGTGAGAGAGAATCAGGGTTTACCCTGCACCCTTGGACCCTAGCTGATGCTGTTTCTTCACACTTGAGTTTCTTTATCCCTGTTTTCCTCCTTGTCTTGGGGCAGGGCCTCCATTCCTCAAGGAGGAGCCGTTACAAAGCCACATCTTCGAGTTCCCTCTTTTTGGTCCCCACTGGGGTGGACTCCGGGTGCTTCCCCTGCTCTCTCCTAGCCTCTGCTGGTCCTGACTCCTCCCTGCTTGACCTCCTCCTATGTGGCTGTCTCTTCGGAGGAGTTTTGTTTGGGAATCTCCAGCAAATACTGTCTCTACTCAGCCCTCCTGCATTTGGGGCAGGGGGGCTCCTGGGGGTGATGCTGGTCCTGAAAAGCTGCCACTGAGATCCGTTCATGGCACTTTGTCCTCTCCCTGACCCCAGCTCCTATCCTCAGCCATTTTCCTGTGCTGTCTTGTCGTTTTGGGGAGAGAGCCAAAGGTGGGCGAGGGTGTCTTCGGGGGTATCCTTAGAGGAAGGCGAAGGCCACCCTTGGGTCTGCCCTGTGGCCTTCCTCTCTCGGCCCACGGCCCCTTTCACCATCTTTGACGGCCCCCGTCAGCTGGCTTCTCCCAGCGCACCCACCAGACGTTTGCTGGGCGTCTGCTGTGTCCCGGGCATGGTCACGGTGCTGAGGATGTGTCCGTGAACAGAACACACGGACAGCCTTGCTCTCACGGAGCTCGTGTTCGTCCCTCTGCTCCTCTCCCCTCCACGCTGAGTGTGTCATAGGCTTGCACAGAGAATCTGGTTGCTGAGCTCTGTGGCTGGGTCTCCACACTGCCCGCCCCCGGGAGTCTGGGGCCTTCTAGGGACAGTCAGGGATTTCTGCCCTGAACATGTTCACCCAGCCCTGGAGACCTGCAGGCAGGAGCATCACTGCCCTCTGACACCCTGCCTCCTGGTGCTGGCATGGCCCCACGACTCCAGGGGATGCGGGGTCCATGGGACTAGGGAGGGGGGCCCCCAGGCTGCTTCCTGGAGGACGGTCAGGGATAGCTGCGGCTTCCATCCTTTATAGCCTCTCCACTCAGACGAGGATGGGGGATGGAGGACGGGGTTACCTGGTGTCACCGTGACCTTCTCTGGGCCTGTCTCTGACCCAGCCTCTGTCCTCAGGGCATCCTGCTGAAGCGGAGCGGCAAGTCCCTGAACAAGGAGTGGAAGAAGAAGTATGTGACGCTCTGTGACAACGGGCTGCTCACCTACCACCCCAGCCTGCACGTGAGTCTGCGGGAGGCCTGGGCCGCCGGAAGGGCGGCAGACGCGGAGGGGCGGACCAGAGGATGAAGGGAAGCAAACGGGCTGGCCCTTCAGAAGGGCCCCGCCGTGGTGGCCCGGGGACCGCCCAGACCGCGAGGCGCAGGCCCGGGCTGAGCGCGCACTTCCCCGCGGAGCTCCGTGGCGGCTGAGCCCGTCGGCGAGCGCGCGGCCCCGGGATGGCTGCCTGTAGGCCGGGCCGCCGCGCCGGTCACGCCCTCCGGCCCACGCGCTCCGCGCCTGCAGAGCTGGACTGGGCCCGTTTACGTGGAATTGCCGAGGTTGGGGTGCCGGCGGTGGTCAACCAGTTGTCTTTGGGGGAGCCACGTCCGTGGGGGATCCCTGGGTTCCTGGGCGTGAGGTGACGGAGAGCCGGAGGGCCGTTCGGCCGGGGCTGCCCGGAAGGGCACGGGTCCTCTTGGGAAGGGGAGCCTGGGGGCAGAGGGGTCTGGAGGGCGTGGGGTGCGGTGACAGCAGAGCGGCCCTTGTGGCAGGCCCCCCCCGCCTGCCCCTCCCCGCACCGCGTGGCTACAGCACACAGCTGTCACCGGAATCCATCTCTGTCACCGCCCCACTGTGGGGCTAATGAGTTCTCCTGCGCAGCCCCTCAAGCACAGCACGTGGGCCGGCCCGGGAGCCCGGGGCCTGCCTCCGAATCTGCACAAGGTGTCAGGGAGGCCCGACCCAGGAGGCGCTGGGGTCCACGGTGCCTGCCCTAACCGGGGCCCGGGAAGATGCACCGGGGCCTGGCTCGGAGGGAGCCGGCGGGCACCTGCCTCCCATCAGGCCGGAGCCCAGCCTTGCCCTCCTGGGCTTCTCCCTGGCTGACTCCTTGGACACTGGCTCTTTCCCCCTTGACTTGGGGGCCACTGCTGGTTGGACTGCGTCCCCCTGCTGTCTCATCCTCCGCAGGGTGGGAGCTGGTGCCAGGATGCTGGGGGGGCTGCGGCGGGGCCACACCCGGTGCCCTTGGGCATTTAGTCCGAGGCTCCTCGGCCCTGCTCCAGCGGCCACCTCGTGCACAGACCTGGTCCTGCTGCTGAGTCAGCGAGGGGCAGCAAGGACAGGTGTCTGAGGAAGTCCCGGGGCATCGTGCAGGTGCGGGGCCTCCATACCAGAGAGACGGCAGAGCCATGGGGCTCCCAGCTGAGGGGGGCCCCCACGCCCACTCGCAGGCCAGCCTCGTGCCTCTTAACTCGCAGCTGTTCGTACTGCCCCCCGCGCGTCCCCCCTTCACCCCAGGAAGAGGCACTGGTCCTCCTCAGGCAGCGTCTTGCCGGCGGAGCCGGGAACGAGCCTCCCGGAAGCACCCCAGCTTCCCCCGCCCCCATGTTGGGGCGGCCTCGCCTCCCCCTTGCTGCAGCCGTCCCCCTTCTTTCTGCCTGTGTGTCGCGCGAGCTGTGCTGGCTCCCTTTTCCTTGTCCCCACGCGTCAGGTGACGCAGGAAGCCCAGTGTGGAGCAGAGGGACAGGAAGGGGGTCTCGGGACGTGGAGGACGGTGTCGGGCGGTTGTGTTCGGTTCAGGTTTGGGAAGAGAAGGTGAAGGCTTGAGCGAACGCTGCTTTTCTGCTCAGCAGTCTAGGGAGCGGAAGCGTGGTGGGTTGGTTGGGTCATCGAGGTCGCCCAGCCGGTGGCTGAGCTAATACCTGGACCCACGACTTTGACTCGAAGCGTGACGCAGGTGGTTCTGCACCGTGCCCAGAGCACCTCTCTTCGGGGCTCGCCGACAAAGGGACTGGAGCGTTCACGTCCAGGCAAGTGTTGCCTAGACTGTTGTCAAGGAGGACGGAGGGAACCGACGGGCCGCCTGCCTGGGCCGCTCTGAGCAGCTCAGACGCCCTTCCAGCTTGTTGAACCGAGTGCACCTGGGTGCGTTCAGGGGCCAGGGACAGGATCTGGGTGCCAGGGGCTCAGCTCGCCACTGGCTGTCCGTGGCTCTGGCGTAACATGTAGGTCTCCCTCGCACGCGAGAAGCCGGGAGGCCCTGGCCCGCACGGGGAGCAGCGGCCCTGCCCTGTGGATGCTTCTCTTCCCGTCGGGAAAGGTGTGGGAGGGTGAAAGGAGGCGCGAAGACCACAGTGGGGTCGTCCCGCGCTGCTGTGGGAGCAGGGTTGAGTCTACCACCAGCCGAGGCTCTCCGCTCCGTCTGCCCCTCTCGTTTCTCCCCTCCCCACCGCCACGCCCTCTGTTGCTGCCTCACCTGCCCTCTTCCCTAAGTAGCGCCCCTCGCTTCCTGGAGGTTCCCTCCCGCTGGGCAGCTGTGCCCGAGGAAGGGCCGTTGGTCACCCCCGAGGTGCACACAGCACTCGCGGCTTTGCCAGCTGCCATCGCAGGGACGGCTCCTGCCCATGACCGCAGGAAGGGCTGCCGGGCAGGCCTCAAGCCTTCCCCCCCCACCCCGCCTGGCCTAAGAGAGCCCGCCCCAGCCTCCCCCATTTTGCAGCCAGCGGAGCCATTCACACAATCACCTTCTGTTAATTCTATCTGCAACATCAATTAAATTGTTTGTAGAAACTAATTGAATGTGGCTTAATCACACATCTTAATAGCTTTCCACGCTCTGAACTCGTTGTTAATTCCAGTAATAAAACGAGATGAGAACGCTGGCTGGGTAATTAGCGAGGAGGCTGGGGAAGAAATTGCCGTTTGATGGCGGATAATAAAGGCAGCCGTGGTGACCGCTCTCCTGAGCCGCCGCTGCCACCGCGCTCCCCGTTCTGCTGACGGAGGGAAACGCCTTCGCTGTGCCCCTGACGTCCCCGTTCCCGCTCCGTCCCTGCTCCGTGCGCTCCGTCTGCCGGCCCGGGGCTGGAGCTGGCCTGGCCCGGGGCTCGGTGCCAAGCGCCCCGGGGGCTGGCCTGTCCGCAGTGGTCGGAGGTGCTCCTGGGGGGCCAGGCCCCTCGCGTCAGTTTCTGGCTCCTTGGCCCTGAGCGGAGCCCCTCTGTGCGATTTGGGTTCTTGGTGTGGGGTCCGCGTCTCCGTGTCCCAGCCCGGGCATCCCGAGGCCGTCACGCGGCCTGAAAACTGTTGCAGCTGCCGTGACCTCCTTGTGAACTAGAGCAGCCCGCGCCCCTCCCCCAGGAGAGGGACCGCAGCTGTGCCTTCGGCCCAGCCAGCTGTTGACAGTTGTCGGAACAGCCGATCCACGATGCGACCGCGTGTGGGGACCCGGGACGGGTGTGCGCAGAAGCCGAGTCCGGGGGACCTCGGGCCTGGGACCGTGAGGCTGATGCTGGACGCTGGGCCCAAAGCAAGACAGCAGGGCCAGCGGTGACTGGGTGGGGGGCTGAGTTTGCTGGAAAACGGACGGCTGGGGCACGCGGCAGGGCTGGGCAGGAAGGGAGCTCCCGGGTTTCTTTCTTTCCCGGGCTCCAGGGCAAGGCTTCGCTGAGCAGAGTGGGGGTGAGAGCTTGTCACGGGGGTCCTCCTGTGGGTGGAGACTGCTCCTCCTGACTTCTCGGATGTCGTTCTGTGGCTCTGAGACACGAAGCAGGGTGTGCCCGAGGCTGGGCACTTGGCACCTTTCCTCACGGGGGACGAGGTGGTGGCAGGTCGGGGGGGGCACAGACACAGCCCAGGGCTGTGTGGAAGGGAGCCCCCCCTTGGGTGCAGGCTGCTGGGGGCTGTCCCTCCCCCGTGCCCGGCTGGGCCCCTCTGTCCTTCGGAAGGGCCGCTCGGAGAGCAGAAGGCAGCTACAGGCCTGGCCGGGCCTCACTGCAGCTGGACGTGGCCGGTGAGACCAGCGTGCTGGCGTCCCCACAGGTCCCCATCCCCCGATGACCCGCCTCGGAAGGGAGTCTGGCACTGGGTGCTGCTTCCTTGTTCTCGCTCCTCTTCCTGACTGGAAACTTGCACGTTCTCGTGGCTGCTTGGGGCCGGGGGACCCCTTTCTACCTGATGGTCTCTTGGTCATTCCCAGAGTGAGGGCCAGCCTTAAATTACCCCGGTCGGCCCCTGCCTTTTCCTTGCTTCCCAGATGGCAGCGTTCCCCACTTGTTCTTTCAAGCGGGGGACACTGGCCCTTTTCCCTGAAGCTGAGGGTGAGAAGGTAGGAGAGCTGCTGGGTGACAAGAAGTCGGATGTCCCAAAGCGAGTGAAGGTACAAGGGCTGGGGGGCTAGACAGGCATGGGGACTGTGTCTCGGGGAAGCGCTCTGAGGGCTGCTCCCGAGGGGGGGAGAAGAGCAGGTCAGAGTCTACTCAGGGGAACTCCAAGGCTCAGCTGGCACCACCCAGCCAGATTCTGCTCTCTGGAAGGAGTCGTGGCCACATTTTATCAGGGACGTTAGCTGGGAACTGCTGAGGAACTTGCCGGCGGTAGAAGCGAGGAAATGGGAGGTCGCCGTCGGGAAGGAGACAGCAGAAGCAGTGGGGAGAGCTCGGGCCCTGGCTAGGCTCGGGGTTAAAGCAGGAAGCTAAAGGGCCGCGGCCGGGCTCTGCTCTGTGGCCCCCACGTTGCCGCTCCACCCTGGGACTCCCAGGCCAATGTCAAGACGGCAGGAGTGGGGGCGGGGTGGAGCCCAAGGCGCTGAGTGGCTCCCACTCTCTGGGGCCCTCCGGGTGCTGACCTGAAGTAGGGATGAGTGCCTGGGCCCAGGACGTCTGCCTTCAGTGCGCAGCCCTGGGAATCCACAGAGCCTGGGCTCGAGTCTGGTTCTACCACCGTCCGACGGTGTGACCTCGGGCAGGTTAACCTTTGTAAGCCTCGGTTCCTTCAACTGCAGAGCGGCCCTGCTGCGCCGGGCCGGTTACGTGAGGGGATGCGTGAGCAATGATCTGCAGCTGTGGGGCATGAATGCCTGGCCCCATTGGGTGGGCAGGTGGTGGCATGAGGACAATGGGTATCGTTCCTTTGCTCATCAGATGCCACCTAGTATCTGTGGAACCGTGGACCTGTCTCTATATTCTTAAGGCTTCTTTCTAACTGTTTAACAGGTATTTATCATCAGGCACTGTTGTCAGGATTGAGGACTGTTCTAGGCTTTAAGGGTTCCCCGTGCCCCAGGGGTGGTGAGAGCTTCTGAAACCAGGGCTGAAGCCCTCGGTGACGCGCCACCCAGAGCTTGGGGCAGCCCAGCCGTCTGCGTCCTTTGGAGTTTGTCAGTTCCTCTCCTGGCCACGCAGGCCTGCTCTTCCCGAATCCCACCTTGGTCCTGTACTTGGCCTTGCTCGCGTTGCCTCCTGAGCTCTTTCCTAAAGGAGCCCTGCGCCTCAGCTCTGGGCTCCACGCCCTTCTCTCTCCCCTGCTCCTGCTCCTGCCCCCTGCTGACTGCGGCCCCCTAGAGCTGCATTCGGTCCCCAGTAGATTGGGTGTCACCCAGACGTGGAGATATCCTGTGGGCTTCACTGTCCTGCTTTTCAGAACTTGAACTTTCCCTCTCCTTCCTTTCTTGCGGCACGGGGAGAGACGTACGAGTTGGCGGGTCAGTGCCAGAGACGAAGTGCGGCCGAAGAGGGACCTGCCCTAACGCGTGTTCTTCTGTTTTGTCCCCGTGGCCCTTAGGATTACATGCAGAACATCCACGGCAAGGAGATTGACCTGCTGCGGACCACGGTAAAGGTGCCAGGAAAGCGCCTGCCCCGGGCCACCCCGGCCACAGCCCCAGGCACCAGCCCCCGGGCCAACGGACTGGCCCTGGAGCGGAGTAACACACAGCTGGGTGGGGGCGCAGGTGAGGTGGCTGGTGGCGGTGGGGGTGGGGGGGTGCTTTTCTCTGCAGGATCGGGGAGCGTGGCTATGGAGGCCCGTAGAGGGAGGCGCTGTGGGGCTTCACTCTCCCCCAGCCTGGGTCCTCAGGGCTCCAGACATGCTTGCCACGCAGAGTCCTGCTCAGCCAAGTGTGTTTGCCCAAGTGCTGCCCTCTTGGGAGCTGGTAGAGGGAGCAGCGGGTGGTTTGGAGATCAGGATGGGGCCAGACAGCCTGGAGCTGACAGGTGCTAGCAGCGGTCCTGGGGCCGTTTCTCCTCAGCTGGAGCCAACCAAGGCCGGTGAGGGTGAGAACAGGGTCTCTAGCGCACGTAGCCAGCGTCTCAACCAGGCGTGCCGGGGGGACGGAGGGGGGCAGCTGGAAGGGGACGGGGCTCCCTGGAGCTCACCCGGCGAACGCCCTTGGGTCTGCAGTGAGAGGTAGGGTCTTTGCTCAGAGAGGACTGAGCTTAGAGAGAAGCCGGACGCCAAGCAGACTCTGCCATGAGTCTGGCGGTGTGGGAAGAAGAGCTAGAGCCTGAGAGACTCTGAACTTGAGGCGCAGCAGCTTCTCCTTGACCAGTGCTCGCCTTTCCAGATGGCACTGAGAGTTCAGGTGAATGATGCTTATGTTTCTTTATGTCCCCGGCTCTGTCTGCCTCCCTAGGCCTCTGCGGCCACAGTGTGGCTCCCAAGCCACATTGCTGTCCCTCCCAAGTCCCCGTGCCCCAGATCTGCCTTGGCTTCTGGACCCTCATTCCCAAGACTTCACTCTCCCTGATGTTGTCCTAGATGATTGGCTCTCCTTTTCCTTGGACCCAGAAACAGCTGCTTCAGATGCTGTCCTGCCCTCCCAGGGGCTGCCAGTGTGTCCCTGCCCCAGAGGGTGCTCTGCTCATCACGGTCATAGGCCGCTGCAGACATTCAGTGGACAGGGGGCTGGGTACGAAGTCCCTGGAATGGATGGAACAGACCCCAAAGATCTGCCCCCTCAAAGTGCTGAGGACCCGCGTTGAGCAGCTCCGGGTCCAGAGAAGGCGGCCAGACGATGGCCTCCTGAGTGTGCTCCTTGTTGGAGGCACGTGAGCCCTCGGCACCCTGGCCCTGTGGCCTGTGTGCAGCCCCCGCTGACCAGTCTGGGGGCACGGGGAGGGGCTGCCATCTGCTGATTGAGATGTGCGCCAGATGCAGTAGATCTACTCTGGGTCAGGCCCGTTTTGAGGCTCCGGGACGTTGAGATTATCCCCATTTGATGGATGAGGAAACAGAGGCTCAGCGAGATTCAGTAACTTGTCTGTAAAGTAGAGCTGGGGTTTGAACCTGAGTGTGCCTGACTTGAAAAGCCACCCCGAGCTCAGAGAGAAGCCCCGAATTGTGCAGAGGGAGAGCTCCAGGGGACTAAGGGCAGGAAGGAAGCTAAGGAGCAAGGCACCCGGCCAGCGCGGGGCGGGGGGCGGTGCCGAGAGCCTCCTGTGGGGGTGCACTGGGGGAGGGGTCGAATGGCAAAAACGGCAGGCCCCGGGCAGCCCTCAGTGCTCTGCGCAGAGAGCTAGGTCAGGGCTGCTGGGAAATCGCTGGCGAGCAGGGCAGGGGGGCCGGGCATCCCCCGGGGGCCCTGAGCTCTCCCGGAGCTGCGTGCACAGTGAGCGGCAGCCTCTGATCCGGCGCGGGGTTCCTCGTATCCTACAGAGGAGGAGAAAGTATCAGTACTCTGAAAGGTGGGGGGAGACTTTCCTTGAAGTCAGGGAGCAGGATGGGGCTCTTTCCCCAAAGGGAAACCGTGAGACCCTCCGTCCTCAGTCCCGGGTCCTCCTCGCCTTCCCCTGCGGGCGGAGGTGCACTCACCCACGGACGCTCGCGAGCAGCCCCAGAGCACAGGGACGGGCACTTACCCGAGCCCGTGTCCCCTCCACCGCACGCTGACACCGACCTCATGCACACTCACACATGTCTCCTGCTCACCGGGCGATGTTAACATCTCATTATCTTTGTTACTGTAATTACATTATCTGCTGCTTTATGCAGAATTATCCTCCGAGGACTAATTGATGGCTCCATGTTTAATTCATTAATCATTAGCATCAAATTCGACAATTACAGTGCACACTGATTGTGGGATTGCAGGCGTAATGAGGGGAGAATTAACAAAGAAAAGGGAAAGCACTTTCCCTCCCTTGGGGTTTTGAGCTGGGGGGCTTGGGGAGGAAGTGGGGCCCTTGATGGCTTTGGGTGGGGCTCGGGATGAGGCAGGGACGAGATTTGGAACCCAGGAGGGGATGGAAGCAGGACATGGGTCGGGAGAAGGTCTCTGAGAATTTCGGAACTGTGTCTGCCTCTCTGGAAGGTCTCCTGCCAGGGAGCCGAGGGGACCCTGAGGAAGGCTAAGCTGGCAGGGACCCGTGAGGCGGAG
Organism: Mirounga leonina; assembly: GCF_011800145.1. Classification (NCBI taxonomy): domain Eukaryota; kingdom Metazoa; phylum Chordata; class Mammalia; order Carnivora; family Phocidae; genus Mirounga; species Mirounga leonina. The sequence goes on from NW_023270680.1 coordinate 269,876, forward strand.
CGCAAGGGGGCGGGGTTCTGAAGAGGAAGTGCCAGCGCCTTGCCTCGAGGGGGCTGGAGGTGGGGTAGACCGGAGGGCCGTGTGGGCACCACACGTAGAACCCATAAGCACTTACTGTGTGTCTGGTCCTGCCTTGGGTGTTACGACGAATACAAGAGAAACACAAAACTTGCCTTCCACCTTTCGGCATCGTACTGTCCCCAGAGTGTTAGGGATGTTTGGCCTGTTTCTTTACCTTCTAGTGGCTTCCGCCCAGAGCTTCCATCCGTAGGCTTCCAGAAACCCCACCCATGTCCTCCCAGGACTGGTTTGAGGCTGAGTTTGCCACCTGCTCTCTCCCACTTCGTCCCCATCTCTGTCTCCTTACTAACCTCCAGCACCCGGCCCGCTCTCCCGCCTGGCGTTCAGACACCTCGCGTCTGGCCCTCCTGTCCTCAGACTCCCCACCACCACTGCCTTCCAGCCTCGGTCCCTGTCCTTACGTGGACGGAGGTGAGGGGGCACTGGAGGCCCTTCGGTTGTCACAGGCTCTGAGGCCCAGCGGCTGTCCCGTGGGCACGCTGCAAGGGACTGGGTGCCGGGGGGAAGCAGGACAGCTCGGAGGGCACAGGCAGCCCTGCCTGCCCGGGCCTTGGCGCTCCTGGAGCCTTTGGTTCCCTCGGCTCTGCCATTCTTCCCTGATGGGAAACGAAAGATTAATTTTCTCCAGCCCAACAGGATAATTACTAATACTAATTAGACATAATTACTTGAATCTGATACACTCATCTCTCGTCAGAATGGCACCAAAGCTGAGGCAAAGCAAATGGTATATGTGGACTGGAACGTGGGGCGCAGGGGCCTGATCCCGAGGGCAAGGGGGCCGGGGACGATGGCTCGACGAGGAGTACTGCGGTGAGGGGGTGTCGGTTCCACATGTCCCCCTCTTCCGGCTCACAGGAAGGGGACTGAGCTGCGGAGGGGGGTGAAGCGTGAGACCAGCTGCCTCCTGAGGTGTTGGGGGGCCCCCCCCTCGAGGCCTCTCGGTCTCCAAGAAGCCTGGCCCAGTACCTGGTAAATCCAGTTTTGGCCGGTATTCTGCTAGAATTTCTCAAGTTCTGCCTGTAGCGTTATTTTCAGGAAAGTCTGTGTACCCCTCCCCAGCCTCCCTTCCCAGTCTGACCCTTCCCCCCACCCCCAGGTGCCCCCTACTCGGCCAGCAACTCGGCCTGGGCTGGCCCGCGCCCCGAGGGGCTGCACCAGCGCTCCTGCTCTGTTTCCAGCGCCGACCAGTGGAGTGATGCCCTGCCCCCAGGTACGCAGGACCCTGTTAAGCGACACAGAGGAGGGCAGCCAGCGAGCGTCTGCAGCCGGGGAGGCTGTGCTGGGATGGAGCCCAGGCCCAGGGGAGGGGCCCAGCAGAGCCTGCCAAGGCTTGTCGCAGAGTGCCGCAGGGCCCGTGCGGGGGCCTCCGTCCCTTCTCGGCAGCCAAAGGCCGCTTCCTGCCCCTCTGCCCCTTTGCTGTCCCCAGGCCCTGCCAGGGGCTGGCTGGTGCCGGAGACCCTCCCTCTGCTGCGTCTCTGCCCACCCACTGCTGTCCCTGGGCAGTGATGGCAGTGGCTCCCGCATCCCCATCAGCCCCCTGCGCAGCCAGCTCATCAGCCTCGCCGCGGGGGGGGGCGGACAGGGAAGCGGCTGGGTAGGGAGGTCGGAGGCTGGGGGCTTTGAACACGTTCTGAAGGCAGCAACTTGCCTGCCACGGAGAGGGGGGTTTCTAGAGATAGGATCCGGGATCCAGAAAGGTAGTTTTCCCACCCGTGCTGCCTCCAGTGGGCTGAGGCCCCATCCTGTCTAGCGGGACAAAAATCCTACCTCCTCTCTCTGCCATCCCACCCTCCTCTTAACTGTCCTTGGCTCGTCTTCATTTTCTTCCCCTTTCGTCCATTTTTGTGCCTTGCTCTCACATCTCACCTTCTCCTTCCCCTTATTTTTTCTCCCTCTTCAGCGCGCACGGGTACGTACACACACACACACACTCTCTCTCTCTCTCTCTCTCTGCTCCCTCTTTCTTCCCCCAACTTACTCTCACCCATCTCCTTCGGCCCCAGATGCCCTCAGCCGTTCTGCAGGCTGAAAGGGAAATGGGCACAGCGCTGCCCTCCTTCTCTAGGTTCGGGTGTGCCCCGTCCCCTCCGAAGCCGGGCTCCTCCCACTTTTCCTCCAGCTGGGCACAGTGCCCGGCCTGGCCCAAGGCCCACGAACTCTCTTCCTGGATGTGCCCCCCAAAAAGTCTTCACAGGCCCCCACCCCCCTAGAAGCACTAGGCCCCAGTCTGAGCTCTGACTGCAGGAAGGAGCTGGGTGCTCTCAGCAGGGGCATCTCCTCACCTCCCGATCCAGGTCGGAGCCTCCCTGCGGGGAGTGGCTGTGGAGGGCTTGAGAAGGGGAGCTGAGTGAGGGCGCTTCCCAGAGTCCCTGTCCTGACGCCCGTGCTGGCCTCCACAGGCCTCCGAGGGCCCCTCTGTTGAGTCTGGAAGGAGGAAGGCAGGGAGGGAGGGAGCGTGTCTGCCTCTAATGAAGTTTGACATTTAGTGGTGAGCGCCGGGCGGGGTGTGGGAGATGGGAGCTTGATTAGCGCGCTCTAATTGACAGTAATTAGGCAGCTCCCTGATTGTTTCTAATTCTGCTATTAATTGTGAGGAGCGGGGAGTGTGATTGAGGATAAATTTGGTGCGGAGCTGCTGGGGCTTCAGCTCCCTGTGAGTTCCCTGGGCCGCCTTCCGCCCCTCCGGGCTGCCGAAGCCCTGGCCAGTGATCCCTCCTCGCCTTTATCCTGCTCTGCCTGAGTTCCCTGCGCTCTCCTCTCTCCACCTTCTCCTCCTTCAAGGCTGGGGAGGCTTTGGGATTGGGACTGGCTGGGCAGACCCCTCCCTGGGCTCCCCCAGGGTAGCCCAGCTGCCGTTCAGGGTGGAGCTCCCCGTGACACTAGGCGACAGGAGGCAGGTCAAGGCAGGTCATGTGCTCTGCCCCCCACCGTCCCCTCTTCCCACACTTCTCCACCTCTCCCCTCACCAGCCAGTGGCCCAGCTGAGGTGCTCAGTTCCAGCCCCAAGCTGGAGCCTCCCCCATCTCCCCACTCCAACCGGAAGAAGCACCGGCGGAAAAAGAGCACCGGGACCCCCCGACCAGACGGCCCCAGCAGTGCTGCTGAAGGTTAGGGGGACCTACAGGGAAACTGGGGCACAGGAGGTGGGCTGTGGGATTCGGGGATAGTACTCTAAAAGTAACACCATTCTCTCCGTTTTAAGAGTAAGTGCTTTGTGGTGATTAGCAATAACCATAGTTCCACAACTTCTTTGGGTAATCTAGACGTAGTATCTTAGAAAAGCTCTTCCTTCTGCCTAATTTAAACCCTTTCTACTAAAATGTGAGCCTTTCTTTTATTCCTCGTGGAAGGTAAAAGACAGCAGGTGGCTACTCCGGGAGCTCTTCCAAGACTTGTGGGCAGGACCTATGTTTTCTGTGTCTCTTGTATCACCCATTGAGCTTAATGAGTGCTGGGCATATAATAGGTGCTTAATACGTGTGTAGGAACTGGCTAAGTCTCTCCTGACTCGTCTTTAGGCTAAGGAATTCCAGGCCCTCAAACATTTTTCCGTAGGGCCTTTCTCATAATCTAGTGTTAATCCTAGCACTCCTCTGAATTTCCCCAAAGGGTCTTCAAATTGCTCCTCTTCTCAGTGGTTGGAATCCTTTCGCTCCCAAATAATTTTAACCTATATCGATGCACAGCGTCTCCCTTCTGCTCTGATTGCCAGGGGTAGGGATGTGGGCTCTGTGGGGAAGAGCTACCTTTCCCAGCCTACCTGTGGTATAGTGATGCTTAGATGCATGGCATGGAGTCCACTCTACCAGGGAACTGAGCCCCCCCACAGGATGGCGACTCTGTGGTTCAGGGGCTGTGTTGAAAGCAAGGTGAGGTGGAATGGTGGAGCCTGGGGAAGGAAGGGGCACCAGCATTCTTCCTCTAGGAAGAAGTTCCTGCTAAGGGTGCCCTTAGAGTAGGAGCCCAGCAGGAAGACTTCCAGGGGATGTCACTGAGGTGAGAGGCTACCCTGGGTAGAGCCTGGGACTCGGGCCTTTGCCTCTGGCTCAGCGTTGCGCCTCCCCCCAGGTCCCCGAGTTCTCTCCGCGCCCCCGTGACACATGCGTGCTGCTTGTTAGGAATTATTCACCCATAGGGTGGTGACCACTGGCAGTGAGATGCGGGTGGCTGTCTTCTGTTGGCCTAAGGGGAGCAGAGCTTGGACCAGCTTCACCACATTGCTTGGGGTCACAGTCCGGCCCACAGTGCCTGTCACTGGAGCTGTCCTCGGGTCCCCGTCTGCTCTCACATCCCAGTTTGTGGGGAAAACCTCTCCTCCTCTCCCCATCCACTCGTCCTGCCTGTCTGTGCCAGGGTAGTGGGGGAGGGGCCCGGCTCCCAGGAGCCCCACGCTGACGCCGTCAGGAATATTGGGTTTAATGAGCTGCAAAATGAGGCGGCTGCAGCTGACATGTACGGATGGTGCCCACACCCGCCTTCCCCCACCCTCTCCAGCATTGCCTCCTAGCGCCCCATGGCATCCTTCTCCAGGCACTCCGCTCGTTTCTCCAGGAAGCACCCCACTCTAAATTCCAGACCCATTCCTGGCCGTGCCAGGGAGGCGAAAACCTGGCACCCCGCCTCTCTTCACCCAGGCCCCACAGGCGGTTAGGAACGGGGGGGTGAGCGCTCCTCCGCACGACTCCCAGTTGCCCCAGGAGCATGGCCTTTGAGGCCAGGGATGGGGGGCAGAGGACGCTGGCCGGGCCAGCCGGCGCGCAGAGTTGTGGCAGGGGCGAGTCCCTGGCTGTGCGCACGGCGGGGCGCCCCGCCCGCCGGTGGGTAAGCACCCCGGTCTCCCACAGAGGCAGAGGAGTCGTTTGAGTTTGTGGTGGTGTCCCTCACTGGGCAGACGTGGCACTTCGAGGCCTCAACGGCAGAGGAGCGGGAACTGTGGGTCCAGAGCGTGCAGGCCCAGATCCTCGCCAGCCTGCAGGGCTGCCGCAGCACCAAGGACAAGGTTGGCACGGGGGCACCCCTGGGGTGGGACCCCAGGTGGCCTCGAGGCTGACCGGCCACCCCTTGCCTCTTCCATGCGCAGACTCGACTGGGGAACCAGAACGCGGCTCTGGCCGTGCAGGCCGTCCGCACCGTCCGCGGCAACAGCTTCTGCATCGACTGCGACGCCCCCAGTGAGTGCCGGGGCCGGCGGGGCTGGGGTCGGGCGGCTTCGGGAAAGCCCCGTGAGAGGCTCGTGGCTGGCCCTGAGGAGGACGGGGGACAGGACTTTCCTGGTGGCCTCACTCTGCTTGCCCGTGGACCTCACTCACGATGCTTCCTCTCCTCACCTAGATCCAGACTGGGCCAGCTTGAACCTGGGTGCCCTGATGTGCATCGAGTGCTCAGGCACCCACCGACACCTGGGGGCTCACCTGTCCCGGGTCCGCTCCCTGGACCTCGATGACTGGCCGCCTGAGCTGCTGGCTGTCATGACCGCGATGGGCAATGCCCTGGCCAACAGCGTCTGGGAGGGGGCCCTGGATGGCTATGCCAAGCCGGGGCCTGACGCCTGCAGGTGAGTGGTCGGGCGGGGGCGTGGGTGCTCTGGTGTGGGGAAGACAGGGACAGGCCGTAGCGGCCGAGGGGCTACGGCTGCGCTCTAAGGGTTAAAAGTGGCCGTTGCTCTGCTTGGCAGTTGGCCCCTTGGGGTGCCCCTCCCCCTCCCCGCCTGTCACTCAGGCTCCTCACAACAAGAGGCCCTTTCTGAGCCTTATCAGCAGGTCAGGGGCCAGCAGGAGGCGCATGCGCAGGGCCCTATCACTCAGTGGCGTGAAGGCCCTCGCCCGAGCTCGGAGATGGGGAGAATGGGTGGGAGATAGGATAGTGCATGGGCCCCTGGTGGAGGCCCCCCACCCCCTTTGTTGCAGCAGGGCCAGATAAGCCACCACGGGAGCCCTGCCTGGAATCCGGCTGCCCTCTCAGCCCCCTACGTCCCTGCTGCCCCCCAGGGGCCTCCCTCCAGTGTTCCTTCCTTTCAGCTTCTTCCACCCCCTTTGCGTTACCCGCTGTATGCCGTCCATTTCTTAGGCTTGTCTCTTCACCGCTCCGTCCTACACTTTCTCTGTTTCTTCCTATTCCCCTTCGGGGTGTTCGTGTCATTCCCTGACCACCCTGCCCGGGCCCCGCCCGTTGGCTCGGGCCCTTCCTTGGCTCATGCCTTGATGGACCTGTGGTTGCAGAGAGGAGAAGGAGTGCTGGATCCGGGCCAAGTATGAACAGAAGCTCTTCCTGGCCCCGCTGCCGAGCTCGGACGTGCCGCTGGGCCAGCAGCTGCTCCGGGCCGTGGTGGAGGACGACCTGCGGCTGCTGGTGATGCTTCTGGCACATGGGTCCAAGGAGGAGGTGAACGAGACCTACGGGGATGGGGACGGGCGGACGGCTCTCCATCTCTCCAGCGCCATGGCCAATGTCGTCTTCACACAACTGCTCATCTGGGTGAGTTGGGGGGCTCCCTCCTGGCCTTTCCAGCCCCACCCTCGAGGGCTCCTCTGACCTATCCGACCTCCCCCCCGCCCCCCGGCCCTTCGAAAACCACCTCTCCGAGAACCCCTACCGCTCTTGCCACGTCGTGCCAACTGTGCAAATGTGCTTTCTTCTGCAGTATGGGGTGGATGTGCGGAGCCGGGACGCCCGGGGCCTGACTCCCCTGGCCTATGCTCGTCGGGCCGGCAGCCAGGAGTGCGCAGACATCCTGATCCAGCACGGCTGCCCCGGGGAGGGCTGTGGCTTCGCACCGACCCCCAGCAGAGAGCCTGCCAATGGCCCCAGTGCCTCTGCTGAGCTGCACCGAAGCCCTAGCCTTCTGTAAGGCCCGCGGAGGGGGCAGAGGGGCCAGAAGGACGCTGTGGCCGGGGGCCCCGCCTCCCTGCAGGCACTGGGGGGAGCCAAGACACAGAGACTGAGAAGCAGGGACGTGCAGAAAGGAAGGAGAAGAAATGAAGAAGAGTCGAACAAGAGAAGAGCTAAATGGGAGAGACAGAGGGACCGGAGGAGACATCTGGGATTTGAGCTGCAGCAGAGAGGGAGTGGAGCTATTCTAGCCCTCTGCCCTATGGTGCCACTGAAAAGGGACAGGACCCTTTGGAGGTACCTGTGAGGAGAGGGGAGCAGGACCTCTCCCTCCTCCAGATTCCTACCTTCTACTGCCAGCCCCCTGCAAGCCTTCATCCTAAAATGGAGCCGGGACGGACAGGGCACAGGTTGGGGGGGGTGCTGGAGGAAAGAGACGAGGAGGTGATCTGTGAGTCCCATGTAAATTTGTACATTGGAATATTTATGTTTGTGTACATATCTGGTGTGTGTGTATGATGAGCCAGTAAACCAGACTGTGTGTGGCCTTGTTTTCCCTTGTTCTCTCTCTGCCCTTCCAGAAATGCCCTTCAGCTCTACTTCTTTGTTGCTGTCTGTACTCAGACTTTGAGTCGGTCGGCAGCACTGGCAGCGAACCCTGGAGGGGGTTCGGAGCTCTGTGCTTCCTCCTGGAATCTCTGCACTGCCTTCCCCTCCCCCCACACCCCGCCCCTGCCCTCCAGCTGGTGCCCAGTAACCTCGTGCCACACCTGGTCCCAGCCAGAGCTCACCCACAGAGGGACAGAAGTATCACCCCCCTTCCTAAGACTCTGGGAACTCTCACAGCCAGACATACAGGGAGATACTCAAGGCACAGGACCAGCATTCTGAGGATGCCACAAGGGTAAGTGGTTAGATGTTACTAGGACAGCACTTCTCTGGGGCCTCATGCCTAGGCTTTGCTTTTGAGGAAAGGGGAGGAGGTAGGTCACTGATGGCAGAACAGCCACCTGGATTCCCACCACCATCTTGCCAAGCTGGGGGCAGAATCCTGAGCTCCTGTTTTCCCCTTTGACCGTCCCTGATCCTAGAAAGACCCGAGGGAAACCCCTCTATACCTTTCTTGAAGGATGAGAACTTGCCAAGTTAAGGTCCCTGCTCTCCAAGGAGCCTGTTTTCCCATTCCTACAACCGCTTTGCTCATGGCCCTTGTTTTCTGCACCACTTAACGAGCGGGGTGTTGCAGGGCTGGCACTGTCTGGGGGCACCTGCCTGTGTGCAGGTAGATAACCAAGCAAGTGCTATTCAGAGAGGAAACCAGACTATATTTTCTTGGTCCACAGCCCCTCTGCAAGGCCAATAAGAGCCTTAGGCAAAGAGAAGAGTAGAACTGAAACAGGGCCTTGGGTCTATATACTGATGGAGTCCTGGGCTCAGAAATTACTAGCAATAATCCCCTCCTTTATTTTCCCTAAAGAAAACCAGCCGCTCGAGTGGCTGAATACTGCCTGGTATGGTTTAGGAGGTTTCATAGGTAAATCCAGAAGAAAATGGTAAATCAGGACCTTGGTCTCCCCCCTCCACACACACACAGGCAGACAGCGTCTGCTCTAGCCCTAGACCCACAGACATGAATTCCCAACAGCCAAGGGACAGTAGCTCCTGTGATCTCTCCAACTGCTGCCTGGCTTCTCTCCTGAAAGAATCTAACCCCAAAGGTTCCTTATGTGGGCAGAGACCGCCTTAATCTATACCAGGAATGGGGCTGGTGCCTGATTTTCCAGCCTTGCTGAAATTTTGCCAAATCGAGAAGACCTGCCCTGGATCCGTGCGTCCCAACTAGGGAACTGACACTGTAGCGAATAACCAGTCACGGCCCCAGGTCGCTTTCTGTTTGGTTGCCAAAACCAGCCAGGGGGCAGGGACTGCCACCGAAGGCCTGTCTGCTCACACGAGGCATGCGGCAGATGTCTGAGTAAATAGTGGTTGGCGCACCATGGCAGGGACCGGGCACAGCAGCAGTTTCCTAAGGACGGTGAGGAGGCTGGCCAGGTACTTGAGCTTGTGTTTCCCTCCTAGACCTTAACCCCCCAAGTCTCCTTGCCCCGCTCAGAGCCCTGCCGGTTCTTCTTCTCAGTGGCTCTGTTCTCTACCCTGGCTGTGCTCCCGACTCGACGCAGGTCACGTTTCTTCCCAGGAAGCCCCGCTTACCACGCTCCCAACTTCAGCCGGTGTCTGTAACCCTCCTCTTTCCCGTGTCCGTGCAGCCCAGCTGCAGAGCTGGCACAGGAGAGAAGCCCTTCTGTGAGGGGGGAAACGGCAGATAACTTGAGTTTGTCTCGTTTCCCCTCCCGGTATACCCAAGTGCCCCTCAAGTCCCCGAACCTCACCTTTACTTTGTCCACTAAGGCCATTCCTTCATTTGCCCGTAGAACCCCAAACCCGAAGCTCCCAGTCCCTATCTCTGTAGCTTCCCCCACAGGACACAACCGTCCAGAACATCACACATTCGCTCCGGCCTCGTCCACTCTGCAGTGGGCCCTCTCAACCCAGCTCACTTTACAAATGAAGAGGATCTGGTATCCCAAGCAGCGTGAGCCATACGAGACCCCACAATTAATGCAGTAAGAACAGAACTGGAAATGAGTCTTACTCCAGGCCCTCCCATCTGGAATACCAAAGGGGGGCAGCGATGGACTCAGCTGCTGTGTCCTCTGCACAGAAAAAGATTGAGCCCACAGGTGATAAGGGTGAGCCCCCAAACTGCCCTAGTCATGAACAGGACTGGTAACCTCTACCGAGTTAGGGCCCGGACATACCTCAGCTAACCTAGGCTCAGGTACTTCATTTCCCCTCGTAATACAAAAAGGGGGGCGAATCTCCTCTTCTGAAGTCTGCCAACTCTCCCAAAGAGAAGAAAGCAGAGATGAAGAAGCTTGCCTTGTTTAATGGGGAGAGAGAAAAGAAATGTGCCAGGAACATGGGGTCTAGAGGTGTGGACAGGGGGCAGCACCCGGATGGGAAGTGGAGGTGGTTTACGTGGGGGGAGATGGTGCGTGCCGAGGGGTTCTAAGGAGGCCAGTGACAGTTTCATTCTGTTGCTTTGTATGCCCTTGTCCTACAGATAGGCAGGAAAGCCCCCACCTCAAGGCAGGAAGGTGGAACTGAACTCTGGCTGAAGATGGAGGGAACGCGGAACTTTCCCAGTCTCGGGTTCAGACAGACAGAGGCAGATAGCTCCATATATACAAACTTTACAGAAAATAAATAAGGAGCTGTGATCAGCTTGACTAGGTTTCATCCTGGATTCTTCCCACCCCTGTGAGAAGTAATTCCAGGGCATTAGCTGGGAACCTCTCAGGCCCTAGGCATGTTAGAACCCACCCCCTCCCCAGGAGTCCACCTCAATCCCCACAGCTCCTCGGCATCGAGAACCCAAGCCCCCAGTCTGAGGGTCTCTGGAATAGGCGCAGGGCCCGGTGCCCACGTCCCGCTTGCCAGGAGAGCACACCCAGCATGAAGTTAGTTGCCACCTGAGCCCCCTCCCAGGCCAGGGTCACAGTGGTAGCCCCTCTGGTCTGCAGCACCCTGACCCAGTCTCGGAGCAGGCACGGAACAGAGCCTGTGCTTCCAGAACCCTCGGGAGCCCCTTCAGGGCCGGGCCCCCTGTTCCATTTGCTGGTGCTGGCTCCGTACGGCAAACCTGTTGACGTGCACCGGTATGGGTACGACGATCTTGGGGTTTCTCACGGGCTCCCCAGAACGGCTGCTCACATTGCCAGCTTTGATGCGCTTCCACTTGGCCCGCCGATTCTGAAACCAGATCTTGACCTGCACCTCACTGAGCTTGAGGGCGTGGGCGATCTGGGAACGCTCTGTCAAGCTCAGGTATTTCTTGCAGTGAAACTCCTTCTCCAGCTCCAAAAGCTGCTCGCTGGTAAATGCCGTGCGGCGCCGTCGGCTCTTGCCCCCAGGAGCCGTGACTCCCGCTGCCACCGGTGCCCCCTCCTCCGCTCCAGTCCCCAGGCCTCCCTTGAGCTTCGGTTCAGGTCCCAGGAGAGCCCCGGGGGCCCCTGCAGAACTGTCCAGGAAACCATCCTCGTCGCTGTCACCGCCTGAGCCCTCTTCCTCCTGCTCGCTGCCTGCTGGGTCTCCTGCTGGTGCCTCCAGCTTCTCCTCATCTGAGCTGTACACCTTCCCCTCTGCGTGGCGAGCGAAAACCAACGGACGGGGAAGGAGCCGGCAAGGAAAAGATAGGCAGGTTGGAGGCGGCACGTGGGACCATGGCCAGGCCCGGACAGAATGGCGGCAGGAAGAGAGAGACGGGAGGGAGGAGGTGGGGAGGAGGGGAGACAAGGACAGCACAGCCAGGACAGGGGGTGGGGAAGAGGTTCAGGGAAGACAAAGAGATGGAAAGACAGGTATTAACCAGCACAGACTTCACTATAGCCAGTGGTGGGGAGGGCAATCAGCGTACATCAAAGGAATGCCATTCCCAGGACGCGACCCCTCAAATCACCGCCGCCACCACCCCACCTCATTCTCTCTACCCGCTACCTTCCCAGCTTCCTCCAAACCCAGGCCCAGGGCTTTCCACTCATTCGCCACCCTTCCAAATCCAGACGGCCCAGGCCCCGGAGTGAGGCAGTGTGAGACTGGCTCAGGAGCCTTTCCGTCGCTCCAGGCAGGAGGCAGCCCGTCTGCGGGGTAGACGGGAAGATCACACTGTCAGCCTCGGTTACTCTCCTAGGGATCCTCACCGGCCCGGGGTTGAGCTCTGTTCTGTCTCCCCTCTTCCCCTCTGCCCTAGATCCAGAATCTCCGAATCTCATTTCCAGATGGAAACTGAAGGGTCATCTAATTCCCCGTCCTCACCACCCCCCCCCACCCCAAATCTGGGCCCAAGAAATGTTACCAAGGGCTTTGGGACTTGTCCTTCCCCCTACTTCCAATTCTCCCTGACCAGCCCAGCCAGCCCAGAATGGGGAGCCCTCCCAGCTACAGGCCGCCTTCTCTGTGGCCAAAGCTTCTTCCAGTCGCCCAGCTCTCCTAGGCCCCTTTCAGTCCCTCCCCTCCTCCTTAACTGTAAAATGACATCATCTCTCTCCCCACCAAGGATGCTGGAACAGCACAAACAGCTGCTTTCTGCTCAAGTTCTGAATCCTGAGGACCCTGAGCTTGATGTCAGCGGGAAGAACTGGAGGGAATATGGGAGAAGATAAAGAAATAGAAGTGCAACAAGGGAAAATGTAGAGAGGAAAATGGTAAAAGAAGAAATCTTGACTCATTTGGTAGATGACTGATTATTTGTAATTACAGCCATATCAAGTGTTTTCAATCCATATGTAACTCTAATAATCTTAAATTCAATCATCGGTTTTAATCTTATCCATGGACAGGTTTGTCAGAACTTCAAATAATGGATCGTAAGTGTTTTCAGTAGTTGAGTTGTAAAACTGCCTTGTTTTCTGCCCAAAGGGCCAATAAGCAGTGAAAAAGTCAGAAGAAACCCAACCAATAGGAAAGAGAACAAGAGGAAATGGGTAACCTGGACACCAACTAGTCAGCTCTTTACCACCGAGTTCACAGTGTAAAGGGGTTGGGATTTCCTAAGGGCGGGGGTGCATCGGTCTATAACTACCACGCATCCCACGGACACTCATAAGCTCTGAGGTTGAGAATATGACCCGAAGTAAAAGAACATCAGGGAACAGTGAAATGCCTTATAAGAGGAGCAGGCTATGTGCTTGAACACCTTCCAGCACCCCTCGCCACCTGCCTGTGTTCCAGAAGGAGCACCTTGGGGTCTCCAGGACCAGCCCGGTAACCTTCCCCAGCCCCAGAGCTCCTTTCCCTTCCCTGACGCCATCAAGCTACACCCTTTCCCTGTCCTGGAGAGCCATGTTTACACCCTCCTTAGAGGCCAGACTTCTCAGCCCACGTCCAGATCGCCCACCTCCATCACACTCAGCTTCTTTCACACCTCAAGGGTATTTTTATCCCCAGCCCCTGCCTTTTCTTCCTTTAGGGCTTCATTCTTCATCTAATTTCAAAACCCGTGTGGCACACCCTCGTTTAGGCTCACCCAGCCTACCTATGTTACTCCTACTCATTGCTTTTCCTCAGTAAGCACTCTCTGTTCCCTCTAGCAGCTTCCCAGGCTTCTCGAGCACCAGCTTCACATCCATCCATCCATCTGCCTGTCCCTCGGTCCATCTACAGAAGTTGCTCCTTGCCATACGTCCCACGCTTCATCCCAGACCTCATTCTAGCCAAATCCATGTTTTCTACAAGCGTCACATCCTTGGTTCTCTCCTTCATTAACGGCTCCTTCCCACACTATTTTCCATTTTCACAGAACTCAGACTTAACATGTCCCAAACAGAACTCCTGAACTCGCTCCCAAACCAGCTCTTCGCTATCTGTACTCGCGTCCTTCCCAGCTTGGTTAGTGGTAATTCCATCCTCCTTGTTGTTCAAATCAAGCCTCACTCCTCTCTCTCACAACCCGTGCCCACTCCTGGAGCCCGCCCTTCTCACCCGTGTCCCCTGCATCCGACCAGTCCCAGGCAGCATCACGTCCCGCCTGGTTCATCAACCTGTTCTCCAAACTGGTTTCCCTGCTCCTGTCCTCCCCTCCCCTCCCCTGCCCCTCCCTAAGAACAGATGATTCTTCTGTTCAGAATACTATACTCTCCACCTGGATTTTTGCACTCGCTCATTCCCGGTCTCCTTCAGGTCCTTACTTTACCAAAGAGACTTTCCCCGATCATCTTTTCAGAATGAAAACTCCCAGTACTCCTGCCTTCCTTTTCTGCTTTATTTGTTGCTATAGTACATGTCACAAACTTTATTCATTTATTTTATTGGCTCTCTTTTCCTATTAGAATATAAGCTTCATGAAGGTAGGGATTTCTAATATATTTTTTTTCACTGCTGTATCTTCAGCATCTAGAAAATTATCTGCAGAGTAGGCACTCAATAAATACTTATTGACTAAATAAAAAACTATTCCCAAACACTTTCTCTCTCCCTTCCTCCCTCTCTCTCCCTCTTCTGTCTCCACCTCTGTTCTTCCTTTCCCAAGCCTCTCCTAATATTCTCCACAGCCCCACCCCATCCAGTGCCCAGAAGACATTCTCTCCATGAGTATTATTCTACCCACTTTTCAATATGTCCTCTGATCTCACATTAGCTGGAGAGAAACCCATATGCCGTGGGAATCTATAGAATCTTATGCTAAAAGAAATAAAGGAAAATCCTTCACATCATTACTAAATCCTCTGTCAATTTTTAAAACCTGGTTTGTAGTACATAATAACAAAAAGAATAATAAAAGCTTGTAAAAACCCAGCCCAATATTACAATATTCTAAGCAGCTACTAAAAAGGCAGAAACTGGATTTCAGGGCTTGAAGGATGAAATCATTTAGCACAGCTCCAAGTACCCAGGGGGTGTCCAATAAATCTAAACTGATGATGATTGAGATGAGGCTCCCAGGTTCCTTGATCTGGCAGGGCCCTCCTGAGATCATACCATCCATCCCTGTCTTCAGACAGATTCCATAAAATCAGGCCCACATAGGCAGACCTCCCTCAGTGCTGGGTGTTTTTTTTTTTTTTAAGATTTTATTTATTTATTTGACAGAGAGAGACACAGTGAGAGAGGGAACACAAGCAGGGGGAGCGGGAGAGGGAGAAGCAGGCTTCCCACGGAGCAGGGAGCCCGATGCGGGGCTCGATCCCAGGACCCTGGGATCAGGGCCTGAGCTGAAGGCAGACGCTTAACGACTGAGCCACCCAGGCGCCCCCCTCAGTGCTGCTTTTAAAGCCATACAAGGGGCACATGTTCACAACCTCTCTTGGTTACTTGATCCCGGCGGGATGCTGAACGGCAGGGGCAAGAGTTTCTCTCTGTGCCTTTATAATCATGACATTGAGGGCTCTGATACGCAACTCTTGGAAGGAGGTGGGGGTGGGGCAATATGAAAGCAACCAGGAGGGGGAACTACAGCTACACCCTCAGAGGAGAGGGTCTGGGGCAGTGAGCAACACTGAGATGTGGGAAAGAAAGGGCCAAAGCAAGCAGAAAAAGGACTGGGGCGGGAGACAAGTGGGGCAGACACAGTGGCAAGAGAATGAAATGATGAGTCAGAGAAACTCAAGAGGCTGGAAAGTTTAGAGAAGGACTAGAAAAAAAAAAATCAGGGAAAAAGAGAGCAAAAAGCTTAAAAACAAAACAACCAAAAAAATCATACCCCCTACCTTTCTTCCCCCAAAACACAACTGCATTCGGAGCAAAGCAAAACATTTTTGCCCTGCCACGTGCTCTTTGCTCCACCGAGATGGAGCACTTTAAGATGCAATCAATACCCAAAGTGAAGGAAACATATTCAGCAGAATCAGATGAGCCATACAGTAGCCCAATCCTTAACAATATAGCGATCCTGAAATGGCTTACTATTTTCTTATGGATTAGCTAAAAAATAAATGCAAGCTATTTTCTTTTATCTGATTTGTAATGAATATTAAGAGTAAATATAATCAAACAAAACAAAAATTGCACACAGAAAAATGTGTTGACTAAAAACTGACAGAAGCAAATCTTTCTGATAAAATTTTTTTTTTTAAAGATTTTATTTATTTTTTAGAGAGCGAGCAAGCGAGAAACAGCATGAGAGGGGAGAGGGCCAGAGGGAGAAGCAGGCTCCCCGCTGAACCGGGAGCCCGATGTGGGACTCGATCCCAGGACCCTGGGATCATGACCTGAGCCGAAGGCAGACGCTTAACCATCTGAGCCACCCAGGTGCCCTCTGATAAAATTTCTAATTGTGAAATTTGATTTAGAATAATTAGACTTGGTAGATATAATGTCCATAAAAGTAAATTACTAATTGCAGATGCTATAATTGGTTGATATGAGCAAAACCAAAACAAACAAAAACCTTGAGCCATAAAATGAGGCTTCATTGAAAAATTTTACATGGGAAATGATTCTGATAAGAATAATTTTAGCAGGGGCACCTGGGTGGCTCAGTTGTGAAGCGTCTGCCTTTGGCTCAGGTCATGGTCCCAGGGTCCTGGGATCGAGCCCTGCATCGGGCCCCCTGCTCCTCAGGAAGCCTGCTTCTCCCTTGCCCACTCCCCCTGCTTGTGTTCCCTCTCTTGCTGTGTCTCTGTCAAATAAATAAAATCTTTAAAAAAAAAATTTAGCAAAAGGAAAATTTTTAAATTGGAAAAAATTTGACTATGTATATAGATAGGCCAAACAGATAGAAAGGTTCTGTTCTTTGTGTATGAAAATGAGATTATTGGTAATATAAGAGTATATTGAGTTTCCAGCTTGTTCCTTACGTGTAAGTCTAGAGTCTGAAAAAAGTGTCGAATCTATCCAGGGGGGATGACTGTAGGGCAGACTGGTTATTAGGAAACATCTAGAGCTTTTGTGCACTCTCGTAGTGGATTATCCTAAGAACCAGAAATCACAAGGTTGAACCTCAATTACTCGTCAAGTCCATGCGAGGGGCATTCTTCCCACCTCCAGAGAGCGGTACTCAGGCCCCAGGGAAATACTTGCCTGGGGCCTTGTTTCCAAGAGGAAGGGAAGCAGCACCAGAGATCCAGAAAAGCCCATGTTTCGAATGGATCTGGTCAGGCTGGGGAAGAAATCAAGGGCCAAAGAATCCATGGTAAGTATTCTCCAGGAGAAAAAATAAACAGCACCAGATTTGCCCACCATCTAGAGGGGGAGTCCACGGCTGTGCTCACCAAGAATGATGGACCTGGGTTGTGGTGCAGAAAACCACTTTAGACACCCAGGTATGGGAACTCACAGAGCCCCCGTGCTGCCCCTCGCCCATCCTCTTCTGTTTTAGCTCCTTTAAAATCAATAGCCTTTATCATCCGCTGAAGAGAAATCTCTCCCCCATTACACTCAGTTCTGACTTCTCTTCCCTCTACTTCCAAAATGACTACCCTCACATTCCCCAAACTACTGTCAGGACAGTAAGTCTCTTCCTGATCATCCTGGGCCAACTACTCAACTTCCTGAATACAGAAGCAATTTGGGGGACGTCAAAAGGTGGAAAGAAACCCAGGCCATCCCTCAAAAAAGAGGTATGTTTACCACCACTCTCATTTCTAAATCTTCATCATCATGCCCAGGACAGAATTATTTCTCTGTTCTTTCTGGAAACAGTACTTTTTCTCCCATCATTTACAGCAATTAGCTCACTTTCAATTTGTGTTTCACTCGCCCCCACTAATTTCATGCTACTCCTCCTCCCTATAACTTCAGGTGCAATAAGGAACGTTCATTTTCACTCTCTCTCTCTCCACTCTTCCTATGACCCTTCAGCATTTCTTACTCCAAACTGACATGGGAATTTTCTCTACACCCCTCCAACCTTCGATGACAGGTTCAGGGCAATTTGCCCCCCACTCAGAGCTCCCCCTGATGACAGGTTCAGGGCAATTTGCCCCCCACTCAGAGCTCCCCCTCATGACGTAGCAGCAGTACCATTGTCAAGGGCACCCTTGCTACCTTCAACGTTCCAAAACATTTTCACACTTACTATTTACCTCGAAGCAACTCACTGAAATAGAGTAGACCTATTAGGAGTACTAATGGAAGTTTGGTAACCTTATCTCAGGTGAAAAAACTGAGTTTCCGAAAGATTGAGTGATTCTCCTAAGTCACACAGCTAGAGATAGATTAACGTCTAGAACCTTGGTCTCCGAAATTTCCAACCAACGCTCCTTCTATCCTTTCCCCTCCCACTCCAAGTAAATGCCCAGATGCCTCATCAGATAACTAACCTTGCTACCAAACCCAGTTTCAGTCCAGACCTCATCCCTTTCACTTATCACTCCAGAGCCCTAGCCTGATCATTAATATCTCCCCTTACCACGCTCAGAGAAGGCTCTTAAAATTGCCACTTACCAAATTTCACCTTTGTCCTCAAATAGGCTATTTGTCCCATCATTTCCCCAAGACAAAATTCCTATCAGATCTATTTTTTTTTCTGTCATTATTGGTTTGTATGATGTAATCTTACCAGTCAGCATTCCTTTTATTTAGAAATGTATTTTCTTGTTTTAAAAATAACATTGCCAAATTATGGAAACAGTTTTGGTTTAATATCCATTTTTCTTCTAGCTTCTACTTTACAAGTGTGTCACCCATCCCTCAAGCACAGCTCCTTCTTATACAGGAATTACCCTCACTGAGGAACACACATTTTTCTACCATCCTCATCTCTCTCCACCTTCCTCATTACAGAGCTCTCTTCAGAGCTCCTCTCTTGGTGTCTCCTTCATCACTCCTAGGGCTACTTCTCTAGCCAGAGAGAAGGCTTTCCTCCCTGATACTGAAAGGGAGTTAAGATACATCCTTGCCTTTCTTTCTGGTTGAGGTAGACATCTGCTTGGGGTTTGTTTTTGTCTGCTCAGCATCCCTTCCTCCTTTTGTTCACTAACAACACCCCCTCCCTTTGGGCACTGCCTCTCATCAACTACCCAGTATAGTGGGACTGTCAATCACATTTCCGCACCTTTGTGACAACGTAGGCACGTGACCTGGATCTGACCAATCCTAACATCCCATCTCTCCATCCCCCTGGAGACTGGACTCAAGCTAGTTAATCAGTCACCCTGGAATTTTGTATATGCTAGAATCTACTGGGGTCTCAACCTGGGATTATAAAAAATTAGAGCTGCTGATGCATGTGCCCTTTCTTACTTCTCTTAAGGAGAGAACGAGGCAAAGAGAGAGGAGCAGGGCTGAAAGGAAAGAAAGATCTAGCAATACCGTTTGCATTTCTGGATCCACTCAACTCCTGTACTTAAGAGTCATGTGAATCAATAAATGCCCATTTTAGCTTAAATTGGAGTTAAGCTACTGTCACTTGCAAACCAAAGAGTTCTACATCCCATGCTGTAACTGGAAGTGACAATGATCACAGGACTCCAGGGAAAGTAAGCCTCTCTACCTCACTCCCACAGCTCTCCCATCCCAACTAATGTTTCCACGTTACCTGAAATTATTCATAATAATACCATCTAATATTCCACCAGCTTGAAATTCACTTGGACTTCTAAAAAAATCTCCTTGGGGTGCCTGGGTGTCTCAGTCGGTTAAGCATCTGACTCTTGATTTTAGCTGAGCTTATGATCTCGGGGTCATAAGATCCAGCCCCACATAGGCCCCACACTCAGTGGGGAATCTGGTTCTCTCCTTTTCCTTCTCCCTCTGCCCCACATCCCTCTCTCTAATAAATAAATCTTTTTAAAAGTCTCCTTAATCCATCTAAGTATGAATTATTTTAATCCAATAGCTTTCCTCCCAACATCAAGCTGAGATCCGATATATGAGAGAATAGGAATTGTGGTGAAGAAAGGAGAGGTGTTTTTTTTTTTTTTAATATATATACAATGTAAAGAAAAGAAGAACAGGCCCCAATGGGATACAGAAGAAGGGCTTTTGGGTAGTCTTGGGATCCACAGAGAATGTCCAAATTCGAGACAGGGAAACCAAAGGAGGCAGAAAGAGCCAAAGAAAAAATGTGAAATCTACCCTTATGAGATGCATACATTGGTTCTCTTCTGGCATTCCCCGCAGAAACACCTCTCAGAATACAGTGCTATTTCTATCATTACTCCCAGATGTATATCTCCTTATCAGTACAGAGTGTCACTTATCCTAGCCAGTTCTTAATAAAGAAGTCTTCCCCAACTTAATGCCCAGATATGCTCCCCATCCATTTCCAGTACAAGGACAATACCAGTAGTTTCTTGCATGCCAATTACTTTAGGATACTGGACAAATATCTTCTCATTTAATCCTTAACTCTGTGAGGTAAGTATTGTTGCCCTATCCTGCTGGTGAGGAAGCTGTGACTGCAGAGTTAGTATTTTGCTGTTGATATTTCTCTCACAAAAAAAAGGGGGTAGCATTAAGATCTGTATCCAAAGCCCATGCTCATTCCTCTGTGCGGCACCCTATCTCTTTTGTGAACACTGACTTCCCCGTTCGCCTATCACAAACACTGTACCAGATGAAGAAATAATAGAGAAGGCCAGCAACTGATTCCACAACTTTTCTTTTTCTCCCCCCACCAATGGCCACTACTTCCTTCCCCACCAGGTAAAGTCGGGCACAACTGGTCCCTAATCTTTTTGGCCTCGATAAGATCGCCTACCTTCATGAAATGTTTCTCTCTCATTATATATGTCCACAGCCATAGCCAGTCACCCCTCCCCAATCCCAGATGACAGAGCCTTTTCTATCCTAAAGCCCAGCCCTGACTCCACCTCAAGATACACAGCGGCCTCCTCTTGGGCACAACTCAGCACCGGGAAGTAGAAAATTTCCCCCAATCCCTTTGCTCGGGGTGGTTTTTTTTGTTTTTTTAAGGGAAACAATTCATTAATAAAGGTTTCCTTACAGATAAAACAGAGTTGTGGAGCTGGAAGTGACCTTGGAGATCATCTAAGTCAAACCCTTAATTGTACTGATGAGGAAGTTAAGCTACAGAGAGGCCAGGATCATTCGGTCCCGTACTTCCAGTAGCTGCACGGAACCATGGAGAATGGCTGTCACCCACTGCAGCCCAAAGCACTTCTTACCTTCACTCCCAGGAGGATTTCGTCTTCCTCCCTTCTCTTCCTGTTGCTCCCAATACTGACTTCCCTTGAAATATCATTTCCTCCACAATTCAGTCAAGAAATCCATCTCCCATTACCCCCAGTTCAGAAACAGTTCTTTCTCTTTCTCCCATCCTCAATTTTCACACCCTAGTCTCTGGGAGTCCCTGCAGCCCCCTGGCTTCTAAAACAGATTTCTCAGTTCATCACTTGAAGGTCATTCCTTACCCTTCCATGGTGGGAAGGGAATGAAGACGCTGCTTCACAACCACTTCCTACTACAACTTAATTCAGCTTGTGGGAGTCGCTGTTCTAGCACACCAAATTCAAGCATCTCTCCTCCCCAAATTCTTTCTCCCAATTAGCACACCAGTGTTTCTTCCACATTACTCTAAACTGACAATTTTCTCCCATATTTCCAGTGAAAAACCCCAACCTCCTCTTCACAGCCCCCAACCCAGCCCTCTCTGCTCACCGTCATCATCTGTACAACCATGGGCGCCACCGCCTGCATCGAAAGCTCCGTCCTTCCCACCGGTTCGGAACCAGGGCTGCTTCTCTCCTACCCCAGCACGGGGCACTTTCTCCTGTTCCCTCTAGATAAAAATTCTCTCCCACCAAACTCTTTCCCTGTCATCATTCCTACTTAAGTTTCTCTCTTTTTGTACATCCGCTCCATAATGCTGTCATTTCTATTTCCTCATTCCCAGCTTCAAGGCAAAGATCCTTCTTTCCCAATTACTTCGGAGGCAAAATTCCTGCCTATAGCCTCCCATCGTAATATTATTCTCATTGCAAAGCACTTTGTTCATCATACCATGTTCCTCCTCTCCAATTAAAATATTTCCCCCTCGGGGCGCCTGGGTGGCTCAGATGATTAAGCGTCTGCCTTCAGCTCAGGTCATGATCCCAGGGTCCTGGGTTCGAGTCCCACATCGGGCTCCCTGCTCAGCGGGGAGACTGTGTCTCCCTTTCCCTCTGCCTGCTGCTACCCCTGCTTGTGCTCTCTCTCTCCTGTTGAATAAATAAAAAAATCTTTTAAAAATTTTAAAAAAATAAAAAAGAATAAAATATTCCCCCCTCATTATTCCAATTACTGCCTTGCTCCCATTACTCCCAGTTTAGACTATTTATGCCCATCACTCTGAGTATGAGAATTATCCTCCTAATCATCTAAATCTCTATCTCCACATTTCCATATGCCACTGCAGAGATCTCCCTTCTCTATTCAATCCTCCCAAGTGTTACCTTCACTGTGGTATAAGGCACCTCAGTATCCCACTCCAATCCTCCAGATAAAATTTTTCTCTTGCCACTTCTGGGATCTCTGTCTCTCCACTAGGGGTTCTTAACCCTTTTTATGCCATGAGCTCCTTGGCAGTCTGATACAACCCATGAATCCCTTCTCAGAATAATGCGTTTAGGTATATAATATAAAACACATAGGATTACATTAGAAGCCAACTATACAAAAATGCAGTTTTCAGATATTTAAAAATGAATCTGTGTTATAATCATGTACGTTTATTAATTGATTAAACAAGATGCCTCCAAGGCTATAAATTTATAAGGAAATATCTGTAATTTCTGTTGGTGACACAAATCTCAGTTACTGCTGAAACTACTATGGTTTCTGGCCTATACTCATAACTGAAGAAAATGCCAAATTTTAGTTAGAAGTTAGCAAAAATAAAGATGTAATTTTTCCCCACCCATAATAAACAGATCCTTTTATAAGAGGTCCATGAAATCCATGTTAGAACCCTACTTTAAACATCAAAGCTAGAAAAACAAGCTTTTATTTTATGGAATTGACCGAAACATTAAAAATAATCTGAATCAAAACCTTTACATTACAGATGAGGAAACTGAAGCCAAGAGAGGTTGTGAGGCTTTGAATCTCCCGTAGTGTCCGGAATATACTAAGTCCATAACAGACACACAATAAACGTTCCCTGAATTGAAGGAAGCAATTTGCCAAGGTTGTGCAGCTAAGTGACAGGGCTGACCCCTGAGCACAAATGTCACGACTCCTCGATACATGTTCCTTCAATCCCATTAAATTAATGCCACACGTGCCTTTCTATAAATGCCAGGGGAGCAAACACTCTCACCGTGTGCTCTTCCTCAAAATTTCTAGGAAAGCATGGGTCTCCATCATTTCCAAGAAAAATGTCCCTCCTTTTTCTAACAACAGAAGTCTCTGATTCCGTGTCACATTATTATTTCCTGTTTTTCTCTCATCAGTAAATACATCTGGACAGTCATAATGCGTACCTATTCAAAAATTAATCGATGGTCATCTAAAATGTTCTCCTGTTATAATCAGGTGCTTAGCTTACAGCAATCAGCCCTCAAACATCATGCTCCTAGGAAGTTTCCCTAGTTTCCTTGCATGATTTCCATCATTACTGCCAATCTCTGTTCAGAAATTAGCAAATTTGGGGGTGCCTGTGTGACTCAGTTAAGTGTCCGACTCTTGGTTTCGGCTCAGATCATGATCTCAGGGTCCTGGGATTGAGCCCCATGTCGGGCTCTGTGCTCAGTGGGGGTCTGCTTGAGATTCTCTCCCCCTCCCTCTGCCCCTCCCCCTGCTCGCTCTCTATCTAAAATAAAATCATTTTTAAAAGTTAGCAAATTTTTTTAGTTTAAAATAATGTTCACTATACTGCCATCTCCTGGGTTCGTTCCATCACATTCTCTTTCCTGTATCATCTCAATGTTTTCTTTTCAAATATTCTTTCACCATGCTCACTACTGGCATTATCTTTTATGTCAATCTCTCCCTGTATTTTTATCATCCATCCAACAATTATGTATGGATTATCTACCATCCTTCACTTCTTAAGTCTTCGTTTTCAAGCAATCCAACTCCTTTCTCCCTGAATCATTGCTCTAAGCACCCCCAATTTAAAGTTTTCTTCTGCATTTCCCCAAATGGACAGCTCTTTCCATCATTTCCCCCAGCACCCAGGATCACCTTTACCCATCGTTGCTGAAATGTGTATCTGCACATCTCCAGGTTAGCTGTGATTACTCGCAGGCAGAGCTCACATGCACCTTCACATACAACAGGACCATCACTGCCCAACTCACTCAAGGCAGAATTCTCTTTTCCTTCTGTCATTTAGAGTTTACTACTGTCTTTTCTCCATTATTCCTAATACATCGAAGACTTTGCCATCACCCCAATTCAAAGCTCCTTTTCCCCATCACTTTCACATGACTCTCTGGATCTCTTATGTTAATGAATACAACACCACTGCCCGCATGAGGCTACTGACCATTTGAAACATGGCTAAACTGAACTGAGATGTGCTGAAAGTATAAAATATACACTGGATTTCAAAGATAATATGGAAGAAGGATATAAAATATCTCATTAAATTTTTTTATATTGAGTAATGATAAAATAGTGTTGGACATATTGGGTTAAATAAAATGTATTAAAATTAATTTCACCTGTTTATTTCTACCTTTTTAAGATGGCTAATAGTGTTTTAATTACAAGTGGTGCTTGTAAGAGCACCTAAAAAGAAGAGCCACTCTGGGCTCTTCTATTGATTCATACTTTTAAATCTTCTCTATGAATTCAAAATTCTCTCCTCTTTTATCACTTCTACTAAGACACCTTCCCCAATTATCCTCACTGTTCCCCACTTTCTAAACCCAGAATTATTTTCAATCTACCATTCTCCGTATCTTTTCTACCCATTATTTCTGTACATGGTATTTCTTTTTGCCTGTTAATATAGCTTCTGCCCCCGCAACTGAATCATAATAAAGTTGTTTTCTTTATCATCAGTCGTAGTAAGGTGGTGTCTCTCTTAACTTGAAGCAAAATTTCAGAAAAAAATAGTAATTCCCAACAAAAAGAACTTCATTCACCATTCTCCAGATTGGCCTATCTTCACTATAATTTCATTTAATAGGACTACTAACTGTAAAACACTAAACAAATGTAAATTAATAATTTCAGACCAATGTCAGTCATTCACACTAGAACAGCAATTCCTCCTCTGTCATTTCAAAGATAGCATTCTTTCTCCAAACTCTTCTAATGTTGAGGTTTCAATCCCATTATTCAAGCAAAAACTCTCATTTCATGCTAAATACTCTAATACAATTCCCAAAATAGAGTATTCGTTTTCCCACCATTTTCAGCATGGGCCATGTGTCATCACTCCCCAAACCAATTTTATGTCCAACGTTTCTGGAATTTCCTTTTCTTTTCTCAACTACTTCAGGAAAAAAAATGAAGACTGGGCAGGTGGACGTGAATGGTGTAGTGAGGAAGAGTCAGGAGGGTCTGTACTGAGAGTGATAAGTGGGGGTCACAGATAAAGATCTTCCAGTCACTATCCTCTTTGAAGGTTTCTTCTGAAATCTCTCCTTCCTGCCCCGCCCCTTAAGCCCCACTATAAACCCTTTATGTGTACCTCTTCCCAATATGAGTGATTACCTTCACTCTACCACCTCTCAGAATTCTTCCTCCATAAGGTCTCCTTCCCATCATTCTTGTCTTTACTCCAAGAACAAGTGTCTTTTGATTGCTTCCAATATTTTCCTTAGATGATGATCTTTCCTTCATCATTCTCTCTATACAAATTCCAGTTTACTATCACTCCCAGTATTGAAAAACCTTTTTTTTTTAAAGATTTTATTTATTTATTTGAGAGAGAATGAGAGAGAGAGAGAGAGAGCATGAGAGGGGAGGGTCAGAGGGAGAAGCAGACTCCCTGCCGAGCAGGGAGCCCGATGCGGGACTCGATCCAGGGACTCCAGGATCATGACCTGAGCCGAAGGCAGTCGCTTAACCAACTGAGCCACCCAGGCGCCCCTGAAAAACCTTTTTAAAAATTTAATCCTAGAGTAGACACTTCCCTGTTTCCTACCAGGACATTTATTTAGCTCTGTCCCAAGCCTCTCAAAACAGAACTCTCTCACACACACACACTTCTGGTCCAGAGATGCTGTTCCCTCTTCATCTCGCTCAGGCTAGAAATCCCTTGTACCTCTATCTTCCAATAGACAGACCTCTTCTCGCTCATATTCTCTCTCTGGATAATCTGGGGATAGAGTGCATTTGTTGGTCCTTTCCTCTATTTTTCTTTCCTCAATATTTCTCTTCTGTTCTTTTCCTCTGCTTACTCCCCCCCCCCCCCCCCGCCTGGTTTTACAGCCAATATTCTATCTGCTTCAGAAAAGAGCCTTCATTCTACAAATGTCAAAATAAACAACTGCGGGGAAGCTGAAAGAGTAGGACACGTTCTCCCATGGTTTAGGCATCTTCCCCCCCCAGATTCTCCTTCCCTAGGATGTCTCCCTTTCTGCTCCCCCTCAGCTCATCTCTTCCTCAGGTGTCTGCTTGTTCCTCCCACTCCTATTGCCCCCAAAGCCATCCCTCTGATGGTCTGCCTTGCTCTTTTCTGCCTTAAGACTATTATTGCAAAAATCCTACTGATCCGTTCTTCTTCCGATCATCCTGCCAGCTGCTTTCCCCCTCCCCTCCAGGCCCTTTTATCTTGTGGACATTTCCTCCCACCTTCCAGTTGCTGCTCTATCATTTCCTTTTGATCCTCCTTGGGAGATGCAGCTCAGACTTCAGCCACTGGATCCCCCTGGCCCAACCAGGTCCAAAACAACAGCTGAACCCGCAAAGCCAAAATGCCCAGGGCTAAAGGGGAAAAGGAGAGGAAGACAGGCTCTGTAGCAGCACTTGGGGTCTGGAAAAGTGGTTAGACCTTCGGATAATTTCAAGGAAGGGCCCAGAAACCTATCACCAGGAACTGTCTTCTCCTGGCAAAGGACAAAAGGACTCTTGGGTCTCCTCCTTGCCTCTGCTAGAGTCAGCCCCCAGGCCTCCTGGGGTCACTTTTACCTGCTAAGCTGATGTGACAAATGGTTAAGCAGAGGTGGATTCATCCTGGCGCTAAAGAAGTTTAAGCTTCAGGAACCCCACGCTTGCATGCAGCCTGTTTTCCTTAAACAGAGTCCACTAAATTGTATAAGCTCTGGATCTCATCACACCTGGATCTGCCCCTGGATAGGGGAAAGCTTTTCTGGCATCTAGGGCTTGAGGATCGATTAGGGAGGTCAGGAGGGCTCCGGGTAGCTTGATTCTACACAGGGTTCAGTTTGATACACCCTGCCTCTATTGAGAGGGCACCTTCCCATGGAGGAGCCAGGGTTCCTGAATTACCTCTTGGCTGAATCTCACTGGTTCCAGAATCTTAGCTATATTCTCGACTCCAGGCTTTGTGCCACGCCCAACCCAGCCCAGCTTTAGCCTCCATCTTGACCTCCCCGGGTCAGTCCTGGTGCAGCAGGTGCTAGGCCCCCTGCTAGCTAATGTTCCCTTAGGCCCCCTACTCAGTTCTTCAGGGCTGATCTCTAAATGTGCCAATTCAGAAGTGACCTCTACTACTAAGGCAAAGACAGGTCACCAACGTGGTCACCATTGCTTGGACCCTCCCTTTGCCCCTGCATTCACAGAGCCTATTTGGGGTCAATATAATCTTCTCAGAAGCCAGAACTGCCCTCCCCTTACTGAATTGACAGCTGCCCCAATGTACCCTCACCCTAGGGTCTTGCTAGTGTCCCCAGGAATCCCACAGTTGCAGCTTCTCTATTCTCCGCAGAGGAGAAAAATGAAGGGATTCTTAAAAAGAGAAGTGGGAGCAGAGGCTTGAGGACTAGAACGTGGGAAGGAAAGGTACTAATTTGGAAGGGAGTACTGGGAAGTCTTGGGTGAGGCTTCAGGCACTCTGGAAGACAGAGCGGGGCAGCGGTTCTGGGAATCCAGAGGTGCCGCGTTTGGAACAGAACTGGAGGGGGTTCTGCAGACCCCGACATCTGGGGGTCTGGGATTCCAGGGCTCCGGGCAGGTGCCGAGATTCTGAGCAGGCTGCTGTCTGGGATTTCCAAGTGAACGAGCCTCCCGCCCGGCGCCCTGGTCGGCCCAGCACTTACCCGGCAGACTTGGGAAAGTCGCTGAGAAGTGCGGAGGCGGGGGCGGTGGGGGCTCTGCCACTTTGTCCCGGGCGGGCAGCAGCTCGTCGGCTTCCAGCCCGCCCTCCGGGCGGCGGCCGCCCGGCTCGGGGTTGCTCCGGGCGGCGGCGGCGGCGGCGGCAGCGGCGAGCTCCTGGGGCCCGTAGAAGGCGTCGGGCGGCTCCGCGAAGCTGGGCAGCGCGGTGGTCAGCGCCACCATCGAGGGCACGGCCTGGCCCAGGCCCGCGCAGAAGGTGTTGGTAAGGCGGCCGGCAAAGGAGGCTAGTGGGGCGAGAGGCGGGAGGCCAGCCGGCAGCGGCGCAGGGGCCAGCGCCTGCGGCAACACTAGCGGCCGGTAGGGCACGAACATGGGGTAGCCGGTGTAGAGCAAGTGGCCCGAGCGAGGCGGCGGCGGCCCGATCAGGGAGTCGATGGAGAAGGCAGTGCCCGGGCCCCCACCGCTGCCCCCGCCGCTGCCCCCGGGGGCGCCCCCGCCTCCAGCTCTCTGCATCGTGCCCGGAGCTCCGGGCGCCGCCGTGCGCCCCGCGGCTCGGGCGCCCCGCGCGGACACGCAGGGCTCGCTCCCAGGCTCCCGGCCGAGGTGGCGGCGGGGCGCGGGCTCGGCGCAGTGTGGCTCCGGCGCCGCGCTCCCTCTCTCTCATAAGGAGGGAGGGGGCGGGCGGGCGGGCTGGGGGTGTCGCCCTCCGGACTCATCCATCTTCCTCAAATTACGCTTCACTTCCTCCCTCCGCCCGCCGCTGCCGCGCCCGGCTCCGCTCCCTCCGCACAGCCCGTTCCCAGCGGCCCGGCCGGCCGGCCCGGGACCCCCGCCCGCTCCCCGCGGCCCAACCAACTATTATTAATGCAGATTGATGAGGCCGGACACGCCGCTTTGTGAAAGTTTGCGGCCGCCGAGAAGGCGGCGGCAGCTGCTGGGCCGGTGCCCCTCCCTCCCCCCCACCCGCCCCCACTCAGCCCCCCCTGCCCGGGCGTGGACGTGGCGCGGGACGCCAGGCAAGGAGAGCGCCCCGGGAGGCCCCGGGCCGCCGCCCTCCGTCGGACCCTGGGCCGGTCCCCGGCGTGCCTCCCCGCCCCCGACGCCCCAAGAGCAAGCCGTGGCCACGCGGGCTGGACGGGACCTCGGCGCCCCCTCGGGCGGCGAGGCGGGAACGGCAGGGGGCGCGCTCTGCCGCCGGGCGCCGCGGCTCAGGGCCCGTGGACGGGGTGGGGGTGGGGGGCCTTTTCCCCTTGGTAGTTTTTTCCCCCGACTCCATTCCCCTCTCCCCGGGTCTCTTTTCTCTTGACGTTGGCTCTTCCCCTTCTTCCTCGTCCCCTCCTCCGACGCGGACTGCCTCGGTTCCTCACTGTGGCCTCTGTGGGTAATTTCCTCGAGCGCCCACACTCTGCCAAGTACGTACCATTCCTCTCACCTTTCCCCTCCGTCTTTCTCCCATCCCTTACATGCTTTTCCTTCCTCCACTCTTCCCTTTCCTGCCGTCCTTCCTACTCCTATCTGATTATTCCTATTTCTCGTTCCCTATCCCAGTTGTCTTATTCTGTTTTTCCCCCTCATTTCTCACCTATATCCTGTATCTCTTGTCTATCTCTCTCTCCCTCCCTCTCTCTCCCTCTCTTCTGCTATTAATTTCCCTGATTGGCTCCCCGGCTCCAGCACCGCTGATGAGCCCTATTCATTCCTGGGCCTGACACTCTCGACCTGCCCTAGCTGATTGCTGGGGGCTGGCCCCAGGAGCGCTGATGAGCCCCAAGGGTCAGCAGCGCTAATTATTCGCTAATTGCAGATGACTCTGTTCACCTCCCCCATTCTCAAACACAGAAATGGTAGCGTCTTTTACCACCCCCACCCCCTATTCCCAGCGGTATAGTTGTCAGTCTAGAGGCAAAAGTCATGGGCACTTTTGCTCGATAGGTCAACCGGCAAAAAAGACTTAAGACAGGCAAGTTGACAGGAGAGTGACGCGAATTTCAGGATCCAGAGCAAGCCTAGCTAGCTAAAATGAAGGTCACCTGGTCACCGGGAAACTGTTACTCAGGTGGGCCAGGGAGAGCCAAGCCAATTAAAAGTAATAGCAAAGCCGGGCCAGTTTAGGAAGATGCAGTCTAGATAGGGGAAGTTACTTGGCTCAGGTGAGGAGGGAAACCTATGCCCAAGAGTCTCGGGGTTTCTGAGCCAAGGCAGAGCAGGCAGGAGGGAACTCTGGATCTCAGTGACATTTGTTCAAATCAGGAGTGTCGTGGTGGCCTAGTGAATACCACTAATGTCAGACGTATGACAAAACAGCACCCTGAAAGATACTGTCACTAGGGTGGGACAGAAAAGGGTGGGACCCTAGAAGGGACCTTTCTTTGGTTATGCTTGATTGACAATTCATCAGGGAAAAGGAGAAGAGTGTGGTTTCCATGAAGTCCTGACCTATTTGGGCTCTACATTAAACTCATGAAACCTCTTAGAGACAAGTCTGGTGGGAAGATGTCGCCATGGAGAAAGAAGAGGCGCCTCACCTTAGGTCTGGGAACCCTGCCTCCCTACAAGGGTACTAGGATAATCTCTGTACATCCTCCTAAAGATCTTCTTCAGAACCCTTTGCTAAATTAACCAAGCACTTCAGGGTACCAATATGGAAGACCAGACTTCAAAAGTGTACTGTACTTTAAAAATGAGAAGTCATTACTTGGTTTGATGGCTTTACAGTGTTGGATACACAATAGAGGCTTATTGACTTGATAAATTATTGAGAACTTTGGGTTACAATCACTGAAATTAACAACAGCAGTAACAACACCAATCAAAGCATGAAGGAAGAGACAGTTTTTAAAGGAACTGCATTCATTTTTTCTATAGGTAATAAAATTATCTAGTACAAAATTCCAAAAACTCAACGGGGTATATACTGAAACATCTCCCTCCCACCAGTACCCCCCCACACACTCATAAAAGGCCACTTTAATAAGCCTGTCGCTCTCTGGTAGGACAGAATGGATCATGCACTGTCAGGGACTCAAGGTTAAAGACCCTCTGATCTTAAAGATGTATGTCATCCAGCTCAAGCCAAGAGCTTACTGCCCAGAACTAGACTTAGTAAAGTGAAATCCTCTGCTCAAGCTGGCAGAGGGTACAGGCTTAAAGCTTGTTGCCAACAAATCCCAGCTGGCCCCCAAACCTGAAATGAGGCAAGTGAAGCCCCAGGGACTTTGTATTGCCCTGGTGTGCTGCATGTTTGCTGGATACTGTATTTTGTAACCCATTTATGTACCCGATCTGCCCCCTGGCCATGCTCGGTCATGAAGTGTGACTTCTGCAGAGTCCTTGACATTCACTGGCTAACCCAGGATGAAAGCCACGTACACAGTGGCAACCGAAGCAACCCATTCCCTCTCCCTGCCCTTCTGTAGACTGCAGAACCAAGGCCAAATGGTAAATGGAAAAAAGCACTGGCTGTAGTAAGAGTGGAGTTCAGTTTCTGTTCTGACCCCTCACAGAGCCACGTAACCTTGGCCCCTCTGACTTAACTCCATCTGTGAGAGAAAGTGATAAGTATCTACTCTGCCAAAAAGCCAGTGCAAGGATCAAGCGAACATGAAGAAATGCCTTTCAAAATACCTTCCCTTCCTGCACTAAATGGACAGAGAAGAGCACAGTGGTCGAGAAGAGAAGTCCCCTGGATCGGTGGCTCTCCTCTACTTCACCATCAGGACCAGGGAAGAAGCGGTCACTATCAACTCTGAATAGAGCGGGCTCCTCTCTTCACCAAGAGGAAACTCTGTGCTTCTCTTCCTGAATCTCCGAACAGGCCCATTGTGGGCAAGCACTTTTCTCACTGTCCAAAACAGTATTCTGCTTCTTTAATTGTCCACATACTCTAACTTGTCCCACTCTCACGATTTCACCTGTTGGGTAAAGGCTCATACAGAGGAATTTTATCTTGAACCTACCCTCTCTCTGCTTGTCCCTATATCGGACCTCACCATCTGGCCTCCCCTTCGTGGTTTGGAAACCAGCACCCAGGATACCAAGAACGAAGTATTCTAAAGTCAAAGCCGAAGTATCTGTACCTCCACTTATTGGCGGGAGAGAGTCCACTCAGGATGGGCAGCGTCGGGCCCTGCCCGCGGCCACCCTCTGGTGGCAGCAGCGCGCAACTGCGTCAGCGAGAGTGAAGTGCGGGGTCCTGCAGCGCCCCCTGGCGTTAGTCCAGGAGACGTGCGAGGGCACAGGAACCCGACCAGGTGAGCCTTCCTGGGGCGCGCGCGCTGGGTGCCGCTGCGGGGTATTTAACTGTGAAGGCACTGGTTGGGCGGCGGGGATTGCACCCAGGAGTCTTAAAGTCTAGTATGCATGAGTGTAGGTTCGGGTATATTTTTCGTGTCCAGTTACTTGAACCCCGTGTATCTGTTGTGTAAAATGTGTGCCGTTTGTGTGTGCGCACGCGTCACACGTGGGTAGGTTGGTGGTGGGGAGGTCCGCGCCTCCAGTGCAGGGCGGAGTCCTCACGGAGGCGTGAAATTGGTTTGGAGCAAACACATTACGGAAAGCAATTACCGGGGAGAAGTTCTGGGCTCGCGGGACCCGCAGCCAGGAGGCTAGGGAGGAAGCTCCCTGGCTTGCAAGAGTGTCTGTGGATGTCTAACCCCAGAAAGGACCTTCCTAACACGGCCTGCTAATGGCAGAACGGGTGAGGCTGGGCCACAGATATTGCCCACTCTACATCGTCTTTCTTCCCTTACTGCTATCCTCCTTAAAAAGGCATCCTGCCGAAGATCCAGTACTCTCAGGTGTGGTCAGAAATCCTTCTCCCTTCTTACCACTTTGGGAGAGGCAACCACCTCCTGTGAAGTCTTCCCAGGTCCCTGCCCCTACACGCCCTCAGGTCCTGCTCCCACATGTCTTTTGCATTCACTTAATTGCCCCTTGTATTTCAACTAGTGATTCACACCCTTGTTTTTCAGACTAGATGGGAAATTCACTGAGGGCAGGAACTGGTCTCGTTCACAGCTGTAGATCTAGTGCCTAAAACCTGGGACTCAGGAGGCGCAAAATGAATGATGTGGATGGGATTAAATAAAGTTTCCATCAAAGTGCAAAACAACTCTCTCGGGAAAGTCATCCCCTCGAGAGTCAGGATTCTCTTAGAACAGAGCTTTCAACATCTTTCACATGCCAACGATCCCATTTATATCCCCAGACCTGACCTTGTCTCTGAATTCCAGATTTCTAGATCTAAACGACCTTGTAGCCTAGCCTCTTTGAGATGTGTAAGAGACAGCTCCGACTTCATACCTCCCAGAGTGACCGCCTCATTCCTCCCCCACCTGCCCCTTGCTCATCTTCCCCACCTTAGTAATTAGCACCACCATCCACCCAGTTGTTCAGCCCAAACACTGAGTCTCATCCTGGATTACACTTTCCCTCAGCCCCCACATCCAGTCCATCAGCATGTCTCCTCCAGTCTCCAAACAGGGTCCCAAGTCTCGCCTCCTGCTTCCCCATCTCCGGGGACTCGACTTCAGCAGGAGCCCCCTAATGGTCTTTGATTCTTCCTGGCCTCTCCCCTCTCCCCAAAGCCGTTCAGAGATCTTTCCAAACCTACATCAGTTCAGGGCACGCCCGGGCTCTTCCCCACTCCACTCACGGGCCTGGGCCTCAGGTCAAATGTCACCTCCTCCAAGAGGCGGCTTCCCTGTCACCCAGTCTCCAATAGCTCCGAGCAAGCTGGCAATCACCGTGTGAATTCCTCAGAGGGCTTAGCACAGCGGCAGCTTGCCGCCCATTTGCTTAGGGTCCCCTCCCCCTAGAAGGTACTCTGGGGGGGACTGGAGAGCCAGGCCTGTGTGCGTGGCACCTGGACCACAGGGGCACGTAAGCCCTTGCCCAACATGGGCCACGGGGCATTCTCCCAGGCCTCCGCCCCCGGACGAGACGGGCTCTCCGGGAGAGGCCCCACACGGTGAGGGGAACTGGCACAGGCGCGAGCCCCGGGGAAATCGCTGCCCGCGCCCTGTCTCGCATCCCCTGCCTGTGCCTGGGGCCTGAGCGCTCAGGACTTAACCAGCGTCGCCAGAGCCGAGGGGCCGGGCCTCCGTCTGGCGGCCCCGTCCTCCCGTCACGCCCCACAGGGCGGGTCAGCCCAGGGCCCGTGAGGCCAGGTGAGAACCCCCGGGGCCACTCACCTCCGCCCCGCTTCTCCCAGGCTTCTCTCTCCAGGCCCTCTGGGGCTTCGCGCCCTGCCAGCCCCGCCCCCGCCGCCTGCGTCCTCCAGGCCCCGCCCCCGCCGCCTCGTTCCCGCAGTTGGCGGGAAAGTTGCGAACACCGGCGCTTGCGCACTCTGGGGCCCTGGGAAACCTGCCCGGCGACCCTTGACGTCACGGACCACAGTGCACTTGATTGGCTGCTCTGCGACACCGGTCAGCTCCGTCTTTCTACCGTGGCTGCAGACCGACTCCTGCGTGCTGACCACCTGCAAGGTCTTAAAAAACCTGGCACTGCAAAGACCCTCAGGGACTCTCTCCTTTCTTGTCTTACGGATGTGAGCAACTTGAGCCCAGAGAGGGGAAGAAATTTAAGTTCCACAACCGAATGGCTGAGCCCCCGGACGTAACGCTCAGCTCCGCCTCCGGCTGCCACAAAGCTAAGTCCAAGAGAGGCAGGAACCAGGCGTGCGTCCGGTGCTCCCTGACCTCTAGGACAGGCAGTAGCTAGAGTTGTTTTTTCCAAACCTGAAACTTCCACTCTCACCTGAACCACGGTTACCCTCCCTGGTGGCTGACACCTGCACCCACTTTTCACTGGCCTTCTTGCTCTTCCCCTCACCTCCCTACCCCAAGGCTGCCTTTCCCATCTTGTCCCACCATCCGCACTGCCTCATTCCTGCAGCAGCTCTTCTCTACCCAAGCCTGTTTGCTCACCCATCCTCTGGCTGGTTGTCCTGACATTAACTCACCTGGTGGCCCTTGTGCCACATCATTGCCTGGGGCGGCTCAACAGCTGGTAGATGCCAAAGGGGGAGGATGACCCCGCTGGCGCCATAGGGCAGATCGGGGTGAGGGGGCCCCTAAGTCTGCCCATCCTGAGTCCCCTGAGTGAGCAGCTCAGAGGAAGGCCTGCGGGAGACAGCACCAAAAAACACAGGCCTGCAGATTTTTAATGCTCATACAGGGATCGGATGGGCTGGAGGGGTGCCTCAGACCACCAAGAGGAGTGCCTCACTTGCCATGAGTGCCAGTTGTCTCTCTGTTAGACATCACCTGGCTGAATGGTCTGTCTCTCTCTCCTGGGTGGGGATGGCAGCATCCACATCTGCCCGAGGAGCTGGACCTCCTGCTGACAGAGCCACCTCGGCCCGAATCAGTTCAGCTCAGTCCTGGGTTGGGGGTGCGGAGAGCCGCAGACTGGAGCCCCCTGGGGCATCTGCTTTCAGGTCTCTCAAAAGGCAGTGGACAGACATCTGGAAAGAGAGGTGTGGATTCAGAGAGGTCCCAAGGTCCAGGAGGCTGGCTGGTTCTGGCCAAGGCCCTGCCCCCAACTCTTCTCTTGCCTCCTACCCATCCCTCTAAATGCCCACAGAACCCGGCACTCACCTAGTAGAGCACGTCCTCAAAATCCAGCTGCAGGTAGCGGAGCAGGCGGGATGGCAGGGGAAGGCGGGGCAGGGCGTGGGGCAGGCAGGCGGCCAGGTGGGCACGGACCGCACATCGGCTCAGATGCTGCAGCGATCTGGGCTGCCTCACCAAGGCGAAAAGGGAGGAATAGAAACGGTGGTGCTTCTGGGGACAGAATGAGGGGCTCAGTGAGGCAGCCTTGGACAAATGGCACCCTTTCCTCCCAAAGCGGGCAGGGGGGTGGGGGGAGGGGAGGCTGGTGGCCAGCAGGTGTCTACAGGAGCCTCTAGAAGTAGTGTTTTGGGTGTTCACTCTGTGTGTTTTCTTCTTCTTCTGGGACATGAGCGGGTCTCTGGGTCGTTTCTCTGGGGCAGGGTAGGGGACCCAACAGAGCTTCCCTGTAGGCAGTGGAGTCCTTTGGGGCCAGGCTGAGTGAGCGTGTGTTCAGGGTCTTGGAACCTGACCTGCAGTATTTCAGGAGGCACCAGGGCCACGGCCTCCTCGGGAAGCTGCATGATACTGTAGGTGTTCATCAGGACCTCAATGGTCCTCGGAGACTCACACCAGCGCTCCAGCACCTGGGGGGGCAGAGATGCATCAGTGCTTCCGGGGCTCCCCCATGCTGCAGGTCCCCAGCCGGTCTGCACAGGATGACGAGACAGCGATAGAACAGCTACTGTGGGCTGAATTGAGTCCCCCCCCCAAAATATCTTGAAGTCCTAATCCCCAGGACATATAAATCTGACCTCTTTAGAAATAGGATCTTTGCAGTTGCGATGAAGTTAAAATGAGGTCATCAAGGAGAGGATTCATAGAGAAGGGAAGAGGCCGGCAGAGACCTGGTGGGATCAAGTTGGAGCCAGATTCATTCTTTCACGTCTTCATTTAGTAAATAATTACTAAGGGCCACTACAGGCTGAGCCCTGGGGACCTAGCAGTGAGGATGACAGACAGGTCCTTTCAGCTGGGAAGGTCTATTTCAGTGGGAGAAAATAATATCAACACATAAACAACCACAGATAAGCCGTTACAATGAAAAATAAGTAGGCTTGGGGACTGAGTGTGTTGGGAGGGTGCTGTCCTAGATGGGTGGTCAAGAAAAGCCTCTCTGAGGAGGTGACCCACTGCAGGGGAGGCTGAGCCATGCTGGGGGAGCAGCCCGTGCCAGAGACTGTCCACATGGAAAGAAAGACAGCCTCAGCCGGCCTGGACACACAGATGCCATCATACTCGTGTCTGCAAGTACTGGCTAGAAGCAGATGCGTGCTTCATCCACTCCATCTCTGGCTGTGTCTCAAGCTATAAGCAGCGGCCACAAACCCTTTAGAAAATCTGAGAACAGCTAAGTACTATCTTTCTGGCAGCATTCCTGTACATGGCACCCCTCTCCCCACATACACTTGCATGCAGCACTGGGGGCTTTAAAACCCCCTGCCTACAAGGAGCCCCACTGCCTGGCAGGCTGGGAGTGTTGCATGGGCTGGCTGCTGCTGGGCCAGGGGAGCAGGGCCCCTGGGGAAAGCATCTCACACACCCGGAGCCCCCTCTGCTTCTTGCCCTGCAACTCAGCAGTGCTCACTGTGGCTGCCCCATCCCGTCTGCCCAGAGCGGGTCTCTGATTTACTCCTCCTTAGGTCTAGGAAAGAACAGGCAGGTCACGTCTATCTGCTGTTCAGGAGGGGTCTCTCTGTGCCTCCTAGCCCACGTTGATTCCTGCCTCTGTCCTCTGCCTGGAATACCTATGCTTTCCTCCTCCTCCATCTCCAAGGCCTGCCCATCCCAAGTCCCCTCTGCTCCAGGAAGCTTCCTGCGGCTCTTCAACCAGCACCTCTCTCTCCCTACGTTGGCATAATGCCCAGCAGCTTTCCCACACATTATTTAACTTAGAAGAACATGAGCTAACTCTAGGTTAGGCCCTGTTGAAAGGGCTTTACGTGTATGAGCTCAGTTCTCATCCTAACCCTATGAAGTAGGCACACTCTTATGCCCCTGTGTTACACACGAGGAAACTGAGGCCCGGAGAGATTAAGCAACTTGCCAAGGGTCACGTGGCTGGTGTGCCAGGCTCCGGAGCCTGCACTCTTGGGCGTCACTTATGCCGTAGCTACCTCACCATAGAACAGTGTCTGGTGGTGGTCAGGGCTGTGCTCACTCCCACTGTTAACCCACGGGGCTCCTACAGCTTTTTATCACTGTTCGCTAGAGGCTATAATTCGTGCAAAGAGCATGCGTTCAGAGCGTTCCAGTGACTTGCCTATAGTCACAGGAACAAGCATCAGACCAGACCCTGGCTGCAGGTTTCCTGAGTGCCCAGTGGCTCCTGGAGAGCTGGCTGAGGCTGGCAGCGATCACCGATGACTCCTTGCAGGGAGACAGGCACCTCAGCCAAGCGTGGAGCAGCTGTGGATTGCAGGAGATGGAGGAAGACTCCCTCCTGAACTTTTCCATCACCTGGGACGCGGCACCCAATCGAAGGGGAGGAATGGGGCACTTGGCTGTGCGGGCCCCCTTGGTCCCGAAGGCAGGGCAGATCGGGGCTGGGGGCGGGGGTGGGCAGTGGGGTCCTGGGAAATCCTTCTGCTGCTCTGCCTCCTCCTCCCACCCCCTCCCCAAAGGGGAAATCATTAGCTGTCAGAGCCACTGTCAGATTACAGGGAATTGCTCGTCTCCTAATTATCTGGTGTTAATAGGAGATTAATTAGTGTTAATTGTTGATTTTCTTGTATTTTCCCAAAGGGGAGACCAATCTGCCGAACTCTCGGGCTGTTTAATTATTTGGTCTTGCTTAGGAATCTAGACAGATGCTTCTAGGTTTGTGAGTGGAGGCGAAAGGCAGGGACAGGAGAGGAGTGTCCAGGACCGGGCAGGGCTGGACAGTTCAAGCCCCGAGATGGCGCAGAAGGATCTGCCCACAGCCTGCTACCCTGTATCCGTTCTGACCCAGCTCCTCAGAGAACAGCGGTCCCCATCCCAGTCCCAGCACCCTTGGACATTATATGGCCCCCTCCAGATACGACGCAGTATGGGACAGGGCCCCCTGTGAGGGCATCTAGGAGCACAGGTCTTCAAGTTGAACCCACTTTGGGAATATGTTAATAAAATGAGATACAGCCAGGAAATTGACAGTGAAAGGCTTTTTCTCTGGTGCCAGGATAGCAGCTGCTGGTCTGGGTGATGCTAAGCTCTCAGAAACAAGGACTATGTCTGTCTGCAAAAGGTCAGGAAGCTTTGAACCTCATGACCCAGGCTCATCGCTCTGCCCTGGGGGAGCCTCTCCTGTGCAGAGTGTCTCACTGAATGGATCCCACTGCCAGGCTGAGCTTCCTGCATGTTCCTCTCATCAGCTCGCTCCCCGGATGAAGAAACAACTCCCTGACGCCCACATCAGTCCTGGCTCCTGTCTTTTCAGATGCATGATAATCTGACCTCCTGCGCTCAGGCCACCTTCAACACACACACATACACTTGTGCATGCACACATGCGTGCATATGCACGCGGGAGCCCGTGTATGCACACGTGCATACATACCTACACACACACACACACCCCTCCTGCCGGTCTCCGTCCTTGCCTTTGCCCCCTTTTGGGCTTTGCTTACTTGATGAAAGGAGAACTTACTCGTGTGCTCAAGGGTTGGAGGCTGCATCTGGAGTGAGTGGGAGCAGGTCCGCGTCTCCCCTCCCCTCACCCTCACGGCCCTCCCTCTGGCCCCAGCCCCATACCTTGGGGAGGGCCCCAGGCCAGACGCGGACAGCACCGTGGTTGAGCAAAGCTCGCACCGTGTGCTCTGGGCTCTGGGCCAGGGCCGCAGCTGGGCCCTGCAGAGCATAGTGCAGGGCCGTGTGTCCCCCATAGTCCATGGCATTGGTGGAGACGCCGCAGGATAGGAGCAGCTCCACGACGGCCGCGTGGCCGCGGCGACAGGCCAGGTGCAGGGGCCGTCGCTTGTCCTGGTCAGCAGCATCCGCATCGGCTCCGGCTGAGAGCAACAGAGAGCAGAGCTGGAGGCAGCTGGCGGTGGTGGCCTCAGCGTCGGCGGGGGACGTGCAGCGGATGTCACAGGCAGCCAGCAGTGGGGTCCAGCCTTCGGCATTACGGGCATCAGGGCATGCCCCCCGTCTCAGAAGCAGGTCTGCCAGCTCCACACGGCCCAGCCGGGCGGCCACATGCAAAGGGGTCTCCTCCTCCTCCTCAGACCGACCATCCACTTTCGCCCCAAACCTCAGGAGCAGCTCCGCACACCTGGGAAGGGCGAGACGGTGGTGGGGAGGAAAATAGGGCCCTCCACTCCTACCAGTCTGAGCAGGGCAAACCTGGGGGCAGTTCTTGGGCGGCTCCTGCTTCTGTCTGCCCCTCCCCTTCCATCCTGCGGGTCACTAGTCATCCCAGCCGCGCGCTGCAGGGTCAGCAAAGCCTTCTCTTCAAGCCCGCGTGCTCCCTGCAGGAGCGGTGCCCTAAAGTCTTCATGGGGGTGAAAGTCACGTGCAGCCCTCAGGCAGTGAGAACAGGAGCCCTTCTGAGGGCTCTACACGAACTGACTTGTTCCATCCTAGGTCCCGAGGAGGAAACTGAGCCCCGAGGGTGTGAGGACCTGGCCCACATTCACGCAGCTAGGAAGTGGGGGGGGGGCTGGCTGTGGGTGTGGATGGAATTGGGGGCACGGGAGAAAGAGCAACAAAACCAAAATTGGCCAGCCAGATTTGCTCCAAGACGGCCCTCACAGAAGGTCGTGTGTGCCTGTAAGAACGTGAACATGGAAATTCAAGGCGAACGGAACTTAGCCTCTTGGAGCTAGTGTCCGCATCTGAAGAATGGGGATACTTGCTAATACCTGGACCTAATGAAGTTGTGAGCAGCATGGTGCCTGGAAAGACCATGACGGCAGCCCTTGGCAGGGAGGGTGGGTAGTGATGGATCAGGGGGGCCCATCGTATTATCCTGCCCACCTTTCTACATGTTTAAAATTATCCATAATAATTTTTTTAAAGATTTTATTTATTTATTTGACAGAGAGAGAGATAGCGAGAGCAGGAACACAAGCAGGGGGAGTGCGAGAGGGAGAAGCAGGCTTCCCGCCGAGCAGGGAGCCCGATGTGGGGCTCGATCCCAGGACCCTGGGATCATGACCTGAGCTGAAGGCAGACGCTTAACGACTGAGCCACCCAGGCTCTACCCATAATAATTTAAAAAAATACTTCTGTTTACGCAGGAAAGGAAAGAATGATTCTCACTGGGTGTGGTCTCCATGAGGCTGGGCTAGAACATGGCCAGAACCAAAAATGCAGGATTGTATAGAGCTGTGTTGTCTGATACAGGGGCACCAATCACACACGGCTATCGAGCACTTGGATTATGACAATGTCTAATTGAGACATGCCGTGAGTGTTAAAATACACACCAATTTTGAAGACTTGGTACAAAAAAGAGAACGTAAAATATCTCATTAGTTCTTTATGTTGATTACATGTTGAAGTGGCAATGTCTTGGATATACTGGGTTAAATAAAAGATATTATTAAAATTAATTTCACCCATTTCAGAGATATTTGTACACCCATGTTCACCGCAGCACTAATCACAACAGCCAAAATGTGAAAGAAAGCATTCTAAGTGTTCATCAGCTGATGAGTGGATAAAATGTAGCATCTACAGACAATGGGATCTTATTTAGCCTGGAAAAGGGAGGATATCCTGACACCTGCTGCAACATGGATGAACCCTGAGGATATCGTGCTGAGTGAAAGAAGCGATCACAAAAGGACAAATGCCCTGTGATTCCACTTGTATGGGGTACCTAGAATCGTCAAATTCTGGAAACCAGAAGAATGGTGGCTGTCACAAGCTGGAGGGAGAGAGGAATGAGAAGCTTTTGTTCGGTGAGGACAGAATTTCAGGGTTGTTTTTTTTAAGATTTTTAAAAAAGATTTTATTTATTCATTTGATAGAGAGAGCACAAGCAGGGGGAGCAGCAGAGGGAGAGGGAGAAGCAGGCTCCCTGCCGAGCAGGGAGCCCGACACGGAACTCGATCCCAGGACCCCGGGATCATGACCTGGGCCAAAGGCAGATGGTTAACCAACTGAACCACCCATGTGCCCCAGAATTTGTTTTATAAAATTTAAAATGTTCATGAGAAGGATGGTGGTGATGGTTACCTGACAATGTAAACCTGCTTAGTGCCACTGAACTGTGCCTTTAGAAATGGTCAAGATGGTAAATTTTGTTATATGTATTTTACCAGAATTAAAAAAATTAATTTCATCTTTTTCTATTTTTTTTAAGATTTTACATTTAAGTCATCTCTACACCCACTATGGGGCTCAAACTCACAACCCCGAGAGCAAGAGTCCCACGCTCTACTGACTGAGTCAGCCAGGTGCCCCATTATTGTTCATTTTTTTGATAAGGCCACTAAAAAATTTTAAATTACATACGTGGCTCACATTGTATTCTATTGGGACACACTGGGATAGAATACATCTTCGACCATAATAAGTCAATGGAGTCTGCTGAAGGATGATGAGGTTAACAGGAGGTTAACAAGCTCATGATGAAAGGGATAAAAATTTGGCACCATTCCGGAGCAAGATGTGAAATTTGTCAGGTGCTCAGTCTGTAGAGGGAGGGCCTCTACTGCATGTACAGTTAGTTCATAGATCTGCCAAGGGTCCCTTTGCCAGGATTCCACGCTCATCAAAAAATTGAGTGAGGGGGCGCCTGGTTGGGTAAGCGTCTGCCTTCGGTTCAGGTCATGATTCCAGGGTCCTAGGATCGAGCCTCGCATAGGGCTCCCTGCTTCTCCCTCTCCTGCTGCTCCCCCTGCTTGTACTCTCTCTCTCTGTCAAATAAATAAATAAAATCTTCTTTAAAAAATTGAGTGAGGACTCGTCCCCCAAGTCTCCCTACACATACGGCATAATTATTTGGGTCATAATAAAGGAATTTTCCCTACACTAAATAATATATTGAAACATGGGTATATCTATCAGTTTCTTGTGAGTTTAGTTAGTTGAGTTCCATCCCTAGGCCCATTTATCTGAGGGTACCCACCAACAGGGAAATGCTAGACCTGTCCACAGGGATCAATGCAAGCCCTAACTGGGGGCTGCTCTCCTTTCCTGGACTGTCAGCTCCCTGAGGGCAGCATTATGCCTCAGTCACCGCTGTACCTAGCACAAGGCCTGGAACACAGGATAGACTCAGAAAAATTAACACTTTACAGTATACCACCTCCCCATAATGGGTCCAGACAACTTCCCAACACAGGCTCTGCAGCTGGGTCCCTGCCACAGTCCTTTTACACCCTGGGGAAGCAGAAACTGTCCCAAGTACAGGCCATTCCAAAGTTCCAGGGCCAGTGGTAGGAGGGTTTGGGGGGTAATCACATCCTGACTCCCCACCTGAGCCGAGCTCAGCGGGCCTGCCAGCCCCTGATGGGCTCGCTCGTCCTCCCTGAGGTCATGGCTCTGCCTGCCCCCAAGACTAGAATGGGGGCTGGACTGGGGGTCACTCACTCAAGGGTGCCGGCCCCCTGGCAGAGGTGCAAGGGGAGTTTTCCATCCTGGTCGGGGATGCTGGGGTCGGCTCCGGCCACCAGCAGCGCGTGGACACAGGCAGCGTGGCCCGCGGCACAGGCTTCGTGCAGGGCGGTGCGGCCCCCAGGGGCGCTGTCAGGCCTTGCTCGCCGCCTCAGCAGCAGCTGCAGAACTTCTGTGTGGCCCCGGCTGGCGGCCACATGCAGCGGGGTGGTCAGCTCCTCTTCGTACATCAGAGACCAGAGTCCTAGGGAGAGAGGGGACATGGGCCTCAGACCCTGGAGGGAGGCAAAGAGCGGCCAGGCAACAGGGGAGATGGGCAGAGGCTGGGAAGAGGGAGCCCAGAGCTCCGTCCCCAGCCTCCCCTCTCCCTCTCAGATGCCCCCCTCCCCGGTGCCCCTGGCCCGTACTCAGAGCGCGGATGTTGAAGCGGAAATCCCTCCATTGCTCTGGGTCGCTGGTATCAAAGATGGAAT
Organism: Mirounga leonina; assembly: GCF_011800145.1. Lineage (NCBI taxonomy): Eukaryota > Metazoa > Chordata > Mammalia > Carnivora > Phocidae > Mirounga > Mirounga leonina. The sequence continues at coordinate 313,047 of NW_023270680.1, forward strand.
CCGGAGTCAGGCCAGTGCTGGAATCGGCGAGGATGTGGGAGACAGAGCCCACGTCCCCGGCCAGCACGGCCTGCCAGAAGGCCAGGGCAGGTCCCGAGGCCGTCCGGGTGACGATGGGTCCCGGGCCAGACTCTGGGTGCTCGGCAGACCCTCTGTTGGGCTTCTCCACCAGCCTGGCACAGAGGGCATGTCTGTCACTGGGGGGTTCTCCCTGCTCCCTGCATTCTTCTGGGGACCAGCTCATGAGGACAGAGTACGAGCATGTGGGAAGAGGAGTGGGAGAAGGAGGGGTCAGAGGCAGAGAGAGGAAGAAGAGGAGGGGAACAGGGACAGAGGGCGGGAGAGGGTCTCTGTGTCCCTGAGTGGAGCCTGACCCGGCCACGCGGTTTAGCAGAAGCTATTCTGGGCTCCACATGACTTCACTCCCTGGCCAAGGCTTAGGCAAGCCTCTGGGTAGGGGAGACGTAGCCAGACGCTTCTCCTCTTCCTCAAGCACTTGGTAACTCTGTATCTGACAGGGTCAGCCCAGGCCCCTGGCCCTTAGCCCTCCAGCCCCAGAGTCCCTCACCCCTCTGGTGGCTGCTCCAGCGAGGCTCGGCGGCCCGGGACTCCAGCAGCAGGTCGGCTGTGCTATGTGGGGGAAACAGCTCCTGTAACCTCTCCAGGGCTCCGGTGTACAGCGCATTCTGCAAGGCCATGTCACGGCACAGTAGTGGCGACCGCCGAGTTGGCTCCCAGGCTGGACAGGCCTGGGACCCCCAGACCCGGCAGGCCAGGGCCGAAGGAAGGCACCCCACACGGCGTCCCCAGCGGGGAGGGGAGCTCCTTCTCCCAGGCATAGCCAATCTCCGGGAGAGAGGGAGCCGAAGAAGCAGGACGCAGGGAGATGCCACTGACCGACTGGTCGGGCAGGCACCGGGCCCCAGCCAGGCAGAGGCCTAGTGTGGGAGGGGCAGTGAGTGCACATAGGCCATGCTGTAAATAGCCCCAGCTGTCCTAGCTGCCCGTCCCAGGGAAGGCGGCCTCAGGCTGGAATGGGCATTAGGGAGGAGCTGGAGAACAGAGTGAGGCTCAAGCCCTCCAACCCTGAGTTCACCCTGGAGTTGACGGCCCTCAGGCTTGAAAGGGATCGCCCAGATCGTGGTAGCCAACCTGCAGTTTCACAGGTAAAGGAACATGGAGCCTGGGTGTGGAAAGCGATTTGCCCAAGGTGTGACAACTTGTGTCAGATCCGGGACTAGAATGGGGGTGGGGGTGGGGAGTGGGGGCTCTCAAGCTGCCATTTCATACTCTTCGTCATCTATCCTGTGCTTCACCAAGCCAGCCTCCAGCGGCCTGGGCTCTGATCCCAGAGGGAGGGCATGTGGGTGCCGGGCAATTTTTCCTGCCCTCCCAAATTAGCCCTGCACCTTCCCCCTCCCAAACCCAAGGAAAGGCTCCACAGTTGTGACGAATGGCAGAAAAGGCCCCACTCCATGAGACTTTCCTTCCAGGTGTTCTCTGGAAGACAGACTTCTGCCTTGGGGAGAGAGGGCTCGGCCCACAGGCAGCAATAGAAACTCCCAGTGCCCACCCTGGGTGCTGACCCCCCATCTCCCACCCCTACCTGCCAACATTAGAGGGGTCTCAGTCAGGGAGTGAGAAGGAGAAAGTGGTTCTACCCATTCAGGCACATTAGGATAACGAGACTACTTTCATTGGGGGAGATAAACAGGAAAACAGGGAGGAAGAGAACTTAAATCCCAGCCCCTGGGCGGCCCACCACGGGCCCTGGGCCCGCTCCAGCCCTAGTGGTCTCCTTTCATCTGGCTCCCATTGGCCTCTATGACCTGCAGAACACACCTTAACTTTTATTCACACACTCTTTACACTGCTTCTTCTGAGAGAGCTCTGGGGCTCCCAGCCCTCGGTGGCACGACTGTCCCTTGCTCCCTGAGCTCTCCTTCTCCAGCACCCCAACTCTTCCTTCCCCAGCAAAGGGGACCCACAGATGAACTTCCACCTGGGGGCAGGAGGCTGTGTTCCATCCACTCCCTGAGGGACAGGCTCTGGGTCAAAGGAAGGAGAGCAGAGCTTGGGCCGGTGGGGCGGGGAGGGGGGGCAGGCATGTTTCAGAAAGGCGTGGAGACCACTCAGAGAAGGCACTGGCTCTCTACCAGGAGCCCTTGTTCTGGCCACCTACTACACCCTTTCTCCCTAGAACCTTCCTCTACCCCACCCCGCCGCTGCCTAAGAGTCCTCACCCCACTGACACCCTTTTGTAAGGATAATCAAACCCTGGAGTACCAGGGACCTTGGAGGCTTGTCCAACCTCTCCTTGTTTTACAGGTAAGGAAACTGAGGCCCGGAGACAGGAAAGGTCTGTGCAAGATCACACAGGGAGTTCCCACCGAGGTGGGGCTAACACCGGGGGCTGCTGACTTCCAAACTTGTTTTTTTTCTTTTTCCAGACTTACTGTAGACCTTCCTTTTCCTTTCTCTTTTTCCTTCTTTCTTTCTTCTATTTTTTTTCTCTCTTAAAAACCCCAAGGAGGAAGAGAGCTGGGGAGCCAGGACAGGAACCAACAGGAGATGAAGACATGGGTGGACAGGGCTCTGGGGCCTGAGGGTGAAGGCTGTGAGTGGGTGAGGACGGAGGGCCAGCAGGGGTGGGGCGAGAGGGGGAGGCTGGGCACAGGCAGGGGGCGCGGAGCAGGGGCGGGAAGCGCGGAGATGGACAGAGAGAGCTGCTCCCCGAGCTGCGTGGCCGTTTATGCCTCTGCCACAGGCCCTCCATGGCTGGGAGCCGCCCAGTCCCCCTGCCAACCTCGGGCACCCTGGCCTCAACCATCACTTCCTTTTCTTCTTCTCCTTCGCCAGCTTGGCTTCCTCAGCGTCCTGGTCCTTGATGAGTTTTAGCCTCCTCTTGCCCAGTGGAGTCTTGAAGTACCAGTCCTGGTGGGAAGAGCGGGGGAGGCGGGAGTGCATTGGCTCCACCCCGGCTTCTGCCTCCCGACCTTGCCCTCCCCTTCCCACCGATGTGCCCTCCGCGGCAGCAGCCGGTTCTCCTCTCTTCCCCGGCTCATCCTCTCTTCCCCGGCTCAGGCGTCCTGCTAGAGTCTCGGTTTCCCTTGCTCTGCACCAAATACTCCAGGCCACGGGGTCAGCCATTGTCGGGGGCAAGCCCTCTCTCCATGGCCATCCTGCCACACATGGGGCACTGGTGGGCAGCGACTGAGGTGGGGGAAGTGGGTGTCCACTGGTGTCAGGACCAACCACGGGCTCTTAATACCCAGGTGGCACTTTCGGGCTCCGGCCCTTGAGGACACCAGGTAAGCTGGTCCTGCCCACATGTCCTTCCCTGTGATTTCCTGTCCCCTTCCCAGCTCAACTCCATGGGGGAGCAGAGGGAGGGGTCTAAGGGGGGCTTCAGAGGGCTGACTCCCTGGTTAGTGCTGGCTCCTGGCCTCCCCGCTATGCCCACCCCGAAGCCTCACCTTCAGGGACTCCTCCTCCTCCCGGTACACGGGCTCCAGCTTGGCCAGATGCCCCAGGAACTCTGAGGCCACCAGGGGCCGCTTGGACAGCTGCAGGACCCGCCGCTCGGTCAGCACTGAGTGGATGGCTTGGAGAATGTGACCGGGTGTGTAGCCATCAGACACCTTGGCCAGGGCACTGATGTCTAGGTTCTGGGTCACCTGGACCCCCTGGGCCTCTATCATCTGCCTCCAGAGCACTGCAGGTGTTGGGGAAGGACACAGGGCAGGGAGAAGCAAGCAGTGAGGGAGAAGCAACCACCTCTATCTGGAATGAGGTCTGTGCTTCAGGAGAGCGGCTCTGTGCACATCAGTGCCTCCCCTCCCAGGAAGATGAGCATCATCCTGTCCACTGAACACGAGGAAGTGACACTCGGAGGACTTATGTGGCCTGCCCGTGTCCACGGAGCCAGGCCAGGACCGAGGCCACCGGGCTGCTTGTCTAGCTGCCCTTTCCTGCCATGGAGGCATGGTCTCAGAGCAGAGTGGGGAGGGGGAGAAGGGTGAGGAGGCTCTGGCAGGGGTGGTCCCTGGATCCCCTGTCCGGCCTGCCCTCACGTCACAGGGCCTCACCGTAGCGACAAGCGTAATCAGGCCGCGGCATGTAGAGGATCCGTTCGTAGGTCCGGCACAGCCCCTTCATCTCGGCCAGATGCGGCTGGTCAGTTGTCCCTATCAGCATCACACGGTCTCCTGGGCCCAGCAGTCGCAGGGCTTTGGTGAGATCCTTCTTTATTCGCTTTGGGTCCATCTGCTCTGGGGAGATGGGGGGAGAGACGTGTGACTTCTGTGGGCTTCTGAGTTCTCTCGAAGCACATGCCCACACTCAGCCTCGCGTGGACACTGGGGGCGACACAGGCAGGAGGCCAGTCCTGCTTCCAGGATAAGGAAAAGGCATCAGGAGGACAGGGAACTTGTCCAAGGCCCCACGGCAGACGAGGTTTGGAGTTGACTTAAACAAGCCCAAGCCAGCCTTGCCCATGGCTCATGCTGCTACCCAGGTCCCCACACCTCCTTCTCTTCTTTTGGGACCCTCTTATAGAAATTCTTCTCGGCATTCCCAATCCAGATCACAGAGGGCTGTAAGAGTCGAGCCACCTGGACAGGTCAGAGAATAAAAACCTGGCGTCAGATGTCCCTGGGCAAGGGTCACCTCCCCGTCTGGTCCAAGGGCTGGCCTTGGAGCTCGGCCCCCATTTCCCACGTGCGGCCCGTCCCACCTCTCAGCCTGCTGGCCCTCCACCACACCTCCGTGGGAACAGAATCTCTGCCCTCCCTGCCTGGGGAGGCTGCATATTAAGCCTCAGCTCTACCGTGAAAGAAACTGCTCTGCTCCCCACTTCCCCCCAACCTCCCCCACCCCCAGGGCTTCAGGAATCCACAAGCTCCTAGCAGGGGTTGGTAGGGAGACCTCACCAGCTCCTGAAATCACACCAAATAGGCAGATGGGTGACCTCCTAAGCATAAAGCCCACCCTGCTCTGTGGGCACCGCCTGAGCACTAGAAATGCCAAAGTCGGGGGACTCAGACCTTAAAGACGATATGAACTATCATCTGCACCCCCATCTTGCCAGGATATTTGCCCTGCAGGTTGCCAGGTGACAGGTCAAACAGGTTGGCACCAGTTTCTGTGCACACGGCCTTGACCAGCATCTTCTTCCCCATGCCAGAGGGGCCCACCAGGAGGATGGAGCGGATGAGGGGAGCCATGGAGTGTATATCTGGGGAGCCTGAGAGAGGAAACAGGGGCCAGAGGCAGGCAGTAGGCCGGTAAGGGACCGGGCTGGAAGCCACTGCGTAAGGTGAGGCCAGAGGCCCAGGGCTGGGTGGGATGAAGTTCGGACCCCAGCGCGCTGCCGTCCCCCGGTGTGCGAGCTATCCCCTAGGCAGGCACGCTGAGAGAGGCCGCCCAGAGGACTTCCATCGGCTCCCCAGGTACGAGTATAAAGAGCTAGATGCAGGAGGGAGCCTTCTATCCCCTTCCAATGCCCCTTTGCTTTTCTGTACCATCTCTTTCCACTTCTGGACCATGAAGGGGTAGAATTAAAGGACCTATGACCAACCACTTCAGAAAGATCCTGGTCTTCCAGGATGGGGACAGACTACGGGATATCACTTGGGGTTGGGTGAGGGGCCGGAAAAGTGGACTCCTCGGTAGGTCAAGAGTTCACATGACTTCTGGGGTGGCCCAATCTGGGTGTGACCTCCAGCAGGGCCTGGGGAAGGCAGGAGGAGTCCAGCATAGATCCATGGCACAGGGGACATGTCCACCTCAGCCACCCTGACACGCACCCCGGCTCCCCTAAGAGCCACCGGCCAGAGTGGCTCTCCCCGCTCCCCAGGGCATCTCACCAAGCCGAAGGACCCCATACAAGGCCACATTCTGTCGTATGTCAAACAGGGAAGGCATAGGCAACTTGTTTGCCAGGTTCAGAATGGATCCAAGATAGAGGTAGTCACCTGGGGGGACAGGTGAGTGGCACCCACTGGGGCAGGGCCAAGAGAGAGCCACTTGGGGAGAGGGCTCACTGCAGAGGGAGCAGGCGCTGGGGAGGGGGTCTCACCGATGTAATCTTTCAAGGCCACTGTCTCGCTCTTCCTTAGAAAGCCAAAGACCACGAGCTCTTCAAACAGAGAGTCCACGGACCTGCAGAGGACAGCACGGAGGGGGCGCCAAGGACGAAGGGAAGCGGAGGCAGAGATGAGTGGCGTGATGCTACAGGCTTGAGTGCAGAAATACCCATAGTGACAGCCAGCACCAGAAGGCACAGCACCAACCCACTGGCCCGGCAGTGGGTGCTCTGTGGGTTGAGTCGGGCGTGAGAAGCAGCAGCGCCCTCTGACCCTCCCTCCGTCAGTCTGCACATGGCCCCAAGTTTCACCATCAGAAACCCAGTCATTTGGGCGACATATCCCCCTCTTTCTAGAAATCACATTTCGTGTACACACTCCTGGAAGCAGCTGACATCATCGTGCTCGAGACTCACTTCACCAAAGAAGTGACTAGGCAGGGACCACTGGCAAGTTCCTCAAGGCCCCAGAGTGGCATCCAGGGGGAGATGGCTTTGGTAGGGACAGAGCTGATTAAGGCAAAAGGCTGGAGGGGGGAACAGGAAGGAGGGAGCACTGAGGACAATCCTCCGCTCACATCTTCCCCTGCACCATCATTTCCAAAGCATTTTCTCAGGCTTCTATTTGATCCTCACAGCTATCTTGTGCGTTTGGCAGGGTGGGTACTTGGTTAACGAGGACAGGGAGTCAGAGAGGTTAAGTGACTTTCTCCAGGCCACACAGCAACAGAACCAGGACCAGAAGTCAGATCGGTCCTGGGCCAGGGTTTGCTCACCACCCACGATAAGGTAAAGGGTCTGCTACCTGTTTGGGGTCAGATCTTTTTCCTTCTTCTTCTTCCCAGCTTTCTTCCCAGTCTTTTTCTGGTTGGAAACAAGCACACAGGCAGTTGTCCTCTGGTCCTTGCCCGCCCCCGCCCCCGCACCGTGGGCACGTCTGCGTCCCAGCGTTCACCCCTCATCTTGCCTTCGGATACTTCAAGGGTCTCCCCTCCTCCCTGTCCACGGCCAGGCGCAGGGTCTTCAGCTCTTGACGCATCAGCTCATCCACCTGGGGGGACAGCAGGGAGTTCGGTGGGGCAGCCACGGCTGGAGAGGACAGGAGGGAGGGGTGAGGACTGGGACGGGGTGGACAGGAGGAGAGCAGCCTCAGAGAAGAGTGAGACAAGCCCAGGGAAGGCAGCAGGGGTGCCCGCCAACAACCTTCCTACACACCCTTCTGGGACCTGCAGGCTTTGCCCTTCTTCCCCTGTCCCTGTCCCTGTACCAGTCCACACCCAATGCTAATCCATATCCTGCTCATGCAGGAGCCTAGCCCTCGCCTGGCATCAATGCGGGGAGAAGCTCCAGGATGGAGTCAGTTGGCTTTCAGTTCAAGCCCCAGACCCACCCTTTAAAACCTGTGTGACATGAGCAGGTTAATCATTTTCCTGACATCAGGAAAATCATGGCGCCCACCTCAGGGGTGTTGGAAAGGTCACATGATCTAAGGCTCCCAAGGTACACCCTGCAGCCACACGGCAGCAGCTCTTGAAGGGTTGATGGGCATGATGGTGGGCATGACCCTGGCTCAGAGCCCCTCCACACCCCAGGGAGAGAGGGACCAGAGAGACGCAGAGGATGATGGGGACCGAGATGGACCAAGGTGGAGCTAGAATGACACAGAAAAGGCAGCACAGAGAGGCTGCTACAGAAGAGAGGCAGTCCAGGGGCTTGAGGGGAAGAGCCCGAAGCAGGGGAGGTCCAGGGAGGGGGCGGGGGAGGGCCGCCAGGAGGCCCTGAGCCAGCTCACTCACCTGTATCCGGATCTCCTGCTCTACTTCCTTCCTCTTCTCCATCCGGAGCGTCTCGGGGTCAAAACTCTGTTTCGGGTATATACTCTCATACTGGTTCCTCCACAGGTCTAACCATGGAGAGACGGACAGAGGAATGAAGTTCAGAGTCCCAGGGCACCCACATACTCACACACACTCGGCCGGGAACCTGACCCAGCCTGGTCCACCTCTCTCTTGCTCTGTCTCTTTGCACCTGTCTGTCTGTCTCACACACACGCATACATGGACCAGGAACCTGACCCACGCTGGTACCTCCATCCTCACAGGGCTGTCTGGCCCTGCTTCTACCCAGACCACAAAGGCCTGACCCCAAGGCCGAATCCGCCGGATTCGGATCAAAGGCATAACTCCCCCCACCCAGGGAATCACACTCCACACTTCTGTCCCCTTTGGCATTCTCCCCTTGGCCTACACATCCACACACCCACACTGCCACCTCACTATCCACAGAGCATGTGTCCACTTTCCCCAGGACCCAGGGTCACCCTAAGGCCCTCACAAGGCCTGGACAGTCTTCCCCAGCCCCCTCCCGCCTTACTTATGTACTCCTCATGTCCGGCATTAATCACAGGTATAAATTTGGATGGCCACACTTTCAGCATTGTGTCTGCTTCCTAGAATAGAAACATCCTTTGATCTCGACCCCCTCATGGTCTCTGACCCTTACTCTCCTCAGACCAGCCTCCCACCAGGAATCTCCTCAGACTCTGTTCCCCCTGCCCACTTGGCCCACACCACGTGGGTGTTTACCCCCTTCCTGGTCTTCTCTTTCTTCCCTTTCTTCTGCTTCCTCTCTTTTTTCTCCTTTTCTTTTTCCTTGTTTTTCTCTTGGTCCTTTTTTTTGCTCTCCTGGATCTGTGCCTCCAGTTCCATTTTTACCTGTGACCAATGATGGAAGACATTTCAGAGAAGACCAATGGGATTCTATAGGAGCAAAAGAACCCAGGCCTGAGACGGGGGTGGACTGGGGTCACTCATAGGGTCCAGATAGTCAAGAGTCCAGAGACCTCACTGGGGTCCAAGAAGAAAGAGGTGATCCGATCAGAGCTGCTGCTCTTTCTTGGCCCATGGGGATTTGACGTCACAAAGAGACTCACCAGACATGCTGTCTCTCCCTGGCCAAAGATGTCTTCTCCAGACACAAGCACTCCCTACCCCCCATGCAGTCTTGCTAGCTACATATATTTCCTCCAACACATCTGCCTCTGCTGAGACTGACCTTTCCCCCCAACCCTACTGCCACCCTCAGTTTACACTCAGGACTGTCTGTAACCTCAGACCCCACCTACCACAGAAAGTCTCCTGTCTCCACCTATAGGGTACCTGTTCTGGAGTCTTGTCTGCAAAGATCAGGTAGGATCCACCTACAGACTCATCTGGATAATCAGGGAATCGGCCAGTAAGGGCACTAAGTAAACACAAAATGGTCAGAGAGATGAACAAATGGGTGGATGGACAGATGGAAGGGTGGATGGGTGGTTGGGTGGGTGGATGGATGGATGGATGGGTGGATGGATGGATGGGGTAGAAGAGTGGGTGAATGGATGGATAGTTAAATAGAGGGAAGGATGAAGAAAGAAAAAGGACTAGGGGGATAGAGGACAAGAGGGAAGGAGCAGAGAGTTACAGATTAGAAAGGAGAGACTCCTCAGGGGGCATCCATGGATGCTTTCCTCATCTAGTTTTGGCATTTTCTCTTCCATCCAGGGAAATGAGAAGTCATGTGCAGAGATAGTTGGGGGCCCCAGGTTTAAGTCAGGGTGTGAGCAGTGAGGGAAGGAGGATGGGAGTGGATGGAGAAAAGGGCTCAGTCTGGACTAGAGAACAGAACAGATGTGGGGACACGGTGGTGAGGAGGGAAAGAGGGGTTGAAGGTTGGGTCAGCTGAGGCTGGAGACACTGACTGGCACTCAATAAACCACTGTCGGATCTGCTCCTTCAATTTCTCCTTCATGTCGGGCCCCTCTGTCTCTTTGAGAGAGTCATGGGTCTTCACCATCGCCAACTGGAACTCTTCCTCCTTCTCTGTCTGGCGGATCCTCCGGATATCCTCCCCGAAGCCGGCTTGACACACGACACCCACATTCCCCACCTGGTTGGGTGGCGAGGGGAGCTGGCGAAGTGGGGAAGAGGCGCAGGGAGTCAGGAGTGGGAGTGGGAGTGGGGAGGGCGCAGCCCCTGGCCTCAGGCACACACACCTGCCCCCTTCTTCCCCAGCACACTCGCACATGCAAGGCCCTGCATACACATCCACATGGAACAACGGGCATGCCTGCGTCGGGAGAAATCGTGTTTGGAGCCAAAACTCGCCTGCGTAAATTACTCTGATAATGAGTTTGCTAGATGCATCTGGGCTGGCCCCCCTGCCCGTTCCCCCCAGCACACCCTCCCCTGTGAGCCTCTGGCCCCAGCCCCCACGCACACCCCCGCCCCAGCGGCCCGTGTTGGCAGCCGCTCCCGCAGCCACTTTCCCGCCTCATTGGCTCGCAAATGTATTTTAAATATCACTCTGCGCAGAGACAATTACTGAAAACGCTGAGCTCACACTGTTGATGGGCCCGGGCGGCCAGGCTCATTCCTCACCCACCACCATGCCATGCCCCCCCACCTCCCCCCAAGGCCCGACCCTGGCCTCCCTCTGCCTGCTCTTGCCTCCTGGGGGTCCAGCTCTCCAGGCCCCCAAGTCTGACCTCCACTCGCATCATGCCCCCTGATCCTTCCTTCCTTCTGAAGCCCCCAAGCCTCCTAGAAGAGCCACCCGGGCCCTTGTCTCTGATCCCTTGGTGCCCCAGCCCAGCCTCTGCGCAACTCCCTGTATCAGGAGGCCTTCACAGGCTCTGCCCACTGCAGGGCTCCTTCTCAGGGATCACACCCCTCACCACCGCCATGGCCGAAGTCAGCAGAGACTAGCCGGAAGTAAGATCCAGCCGAGAGTAGCGGACAGGTGTTACTCAGGGAGTGGGGCCCGTTTAGCCTGCCCGCCCAAGCACTGGGGGCCTGCCCCTCCTACCACCCACGCTCCCCTAGCTGCACACTCGTGCTCATGGACCCAGGTAACACTCAGCTAGACTCCCTGCATTGCAGAGGAGAAGCCAGTCTGGGCCCCTCAGAGCAGGTGGGGAGACTGTGGCCTGAAACACTCTGCTGTGAAAGGGTATGCCCCCACCCACCCTGGCCCCCGTGGTTCTCCCAGAGGCTGCAAGAGCCCTGGAGGGGGGGTTCCCCACTAGCCTTGTGGCCTCCTCCCTCTGCTGGGTGCACGCACTCAGCCTCTCCTTCCGACCAGCGGCATGAACATGAGGTCCAGGATGCTCTGGGCTACAATCCCTCATCCTGCCCCACATGGGAGATCCTTCCAAAGGTTTTAGAGAGGGAGGGGTAGAAAGGGACGGGGCTTGGTGGTAGTTTTCTGGTCCTTCTCGCTCTTTCTCGAACCCTGAAGGATCCCTTAACCAGGGTCCCCAGGCCTGAATCCCTCCACTCATGCCAAGCACAGTCCCGAGTGGAGGGAGGCGTGGGCAGTGAGGAGCTGTACAGGGGGCTCAGAGGGACAAAAAAGAGGGGAGGAGACCCCATGAACTAGCCCAGCCCGAGCCCCTGCCTGGAGCGAGGCAGGGACTTACCATGCCAATGAACTCCATCTCCGTTCGCCGGTCTTGCTGAGTACGTCTCCTCTGCAGGTAACCCTTCCACACCTGGGGGGACACATGGGCCCAGACATGCCCCACACTGCATTTCTGCAGGGGTGCGGCTCGTGCCATCAGCCCCAGGGAGAAGCACCAGCCACTCACAAGGGAAGGTCTGGGTAGGGGAGCTTTGGGGTGGGACGTGGGGGAGGAGTGCCGGGGAGGACATCTCCCAGGGCTGCTCGTGGGCAAGCGACACCCTGAGCAGGAGCAGTGCAGGACAGGGCAGGGCCGGTAGGCACCCACGCAGTCCAGCTCCAAGGCTTTCCCCCTCAGGGGCCCCTAGGAATTCCCTCCTTCTCATCCCCACCGTCTAATCTGCTGTCTCTTTTGAGGTCAAGTTCAAATACCACCTTCTCCCAGAAGCACTCCCACTCTCACTTCTCAGAATTCCTACAGCATTTGGAATACACACTTGATCCCCCCTCTGCCTTGCTGGGCACATAGACATCCGTACTGTAAGGACCATGGAGCTCCCCTGGTGAATTCCTACAGTTTTGACCCAAAGAAACTGAGGCTGGAGATAGGACATGGCCTCTCCTGGGTCTAAGAGCCCATTTGGGCCGAGCTGAGACAGGGCCAGGGTTCCTGACTCCTTGCCCAGTGCTCTTCTCCCAGGCCTCTGGCCACTCTCAGCCCCGTGGAGAGCCGGGTACCAGTGGGGTGGGGGCGGGGCACTGGGCAGGGGAGGCAGCACCAGGGCCTGGCCAGGTGGCTTCTGTTCCATAACAGAACCTCAGAGAGCAGCCTCTTCTGTCGGCAGTATTTCCACATTCTCGGTGTCTGGCAACAGGGACAAAATGACTTGCTTCGGCTTTCAGGGGGAGTAGTGGGGGTCTCTCTTTGGGGGCTGACCTTCCTCCTCGAAGGACTTGCTTTAGCGAGCCCTGGGGGCAGGGCCTCCTCCTCATCCGTGGGCCAGCCTGACATTAATAAGTCAGCCAGATGCACGGGGCTCAGATAGGCATGCTCCGTGCATTGATTAAAAATCTAAAAATCTAGGGGCTCCTGGGTGGCTCAGTCAGTTAAGCGTCTGCCTTCAGCTCAGGTCAGGATCCCAGGGTGCTGGGATCGAGCCCCACGTCAGGCTCCCTGCTCAGTGGGAAGCCTGCTTCTCCCTCTCCCTCTGCTGTTCTTGTGCTCTTTCTCTCTCTCTCAAATAAATAAACAAAATCTTTTTTTTTAAAGATTTTTATTTATTTATTCATGAGAGACAGAGAGAGAGAGGCAGAGGGAGAAGCAGACTTCCCGCGGAGCAGGGAGCCCGATGCGGGACTCGATCCCAGGACTCTGGGATCATGACCTGAGCTGAAGGCAGACGCTCAACCATCTGAGCCACCCAGGTGCCCCAATAAACAAAATCTTTTTTAAAAAGTCTAAAAATCTATCCCATTTGGAGGGCATATATCTTCTTGAGTTATTATTTGTTAATTGGTTGGTTTGCTTCTGGGCTTTGGCGGAAAGGAGTTCTCAGTTTCCTCTCTCAGGCTAGCAGACAGTTCCCGAGGCACTGGGGCTTGAGAGAGAAGCTGGGAGAAGACGTTCATTGGAGACAGAAAGACCAGCCCCATGTCAGCAGTTCTGGGCCTGCTTTTGGAAAGAAAAAGTGGCAAGGGACGTCCTGTGATGGGGCAGGGCAGTGGTCTCAGGAGCTACGATGCTGTAGAAGCAAAGGGTTCCCTTTCTGCACTGGAATTTTCCGAGGGCCACTCCAGTCTCCTTAAGCTGGTAACCAGCACCAAACAGAGTAAGCCTGAGTCAGCAGGACTCAGTGATGAGAGAAGACACACACACACACACACACACACACTCACACACACACTCGCATGCTGGGGGACAGCAAGGGCTGAGAGGTACGGAGTGGCCATCCAGAGTAGAAGAGAGGGGTGACCATCGGGACGGTAAGAAGGCACAGGGACACCTAGGGATGGGGCTGGGTTTTCTGCAGTGGGGCGGATGGGATGCGATTCTGTTATTTCCATGGGTGACCCAGATGGCACAGACCTTGAGGACATCTGGATCACATCAGTTCTCAAACTCTGATTCATCACCATTCCTTTTACCTCAGCTGCCAGGAGTCTCAGGATCCATTTTAGTGACTCATCTATAACAGTCTTACGAGTTTCCGGAATGATCATCTACTATGTTCTGCTACCTTATTATGGATCTTTCTCCTCTAATTTTAATGATCCTTCTGTTTCTGGGGCTTTTATGAGATACAGCACAAGATACAAGCTTATTAACTGATTAGGTCCCCAGTTTAGGATCTGGTTATGGGGGCAACAGAATCCAAGCACCTGCACCTCTGTCCTCAATTGCTGAGCCAGGCAGTCTTCCTGGAAGAGGTGACTCAAGCCTGACCTTCCTCCTGGGTGCTGGGGGGTTACCTTCTGTATGGTGATAGCCGCTTGGTCCTGATTGAACTTGTGCCAACTGTCCTCTCGAATCTTCCTATCGCGCTCCTCCTCTTTCCGAATCTCTCGCATGAAGGTGGCTCGGAGCCGGCCTTGCCTGGCCCGCTCAGCCCTTTGCAGTAGGATTATGGCCTCGGTCCGGTGCATTTCTGGAAAACCCTGGCCACCGCAGGGGCAAAGGAGCAGGAGAAGATGCGAGAGGGCTTATACCCAGGCTAGCAGCTGGGAGACCATCCACCAAACAACATGCTGGGGACATGGTCCTCCCAGTGGAGTGCCCAAGTCCTGTCCTCTATCTCGGTGTCAGAAGGTTTCAAGGAGCACAAGAGCATCGTTGAAGCAGGCCAGGGATTCCCCAAAGAGCACTCTGAGGTGGGAATAGGGCAGGGCAAATCCTCTCTGTCCTGGAAGATGGCATCTCTGTTCTGGGAGGGGTGTATGAGAGGAATCTGGGAGGGTGTGTCCCTGCCTTACCCCCTCAGAGGTCACTGGCTCCATTCTGGACAGGATCTCTGCCAGCATCAGCCCTCGCTCCTTCAGAATGGTGGACTGCTCCAGCAGAAAGTATTTGGGGATTGGAACCTCCAGGTCTGCCTTTGGGGCAATATGGGGTAAGGAGGGTCAGGACTCAAAATCCAGGCCATCTGGCTGATGCTACCATTTTAGCTGCTTACACAGATCCTGGTGATGGTTTCCTTCATCCTAGAGCTCTGGGGTGGGAGATTTATGGGTTAGGGGCAGATGCCCTTAAGCTCATCCCTCTATCTCCCTGCCCCACCATGTAACCGGAGTTGAATTCTGGAGGATCATGATATGTAATGGGCAGTGGTTCCAATCCTGACTGTGCATCAGAATCAACTGGGAAGCTCTTAAAATGCAGGCTCCTAGGCCCTCCCAGACTACCACATCAGAGTGGCAGGGCCTGGAGAATCTGTTTTTGTTAGTTTGTTTTTTCAAGTCCACAGCTGAGTTTGATGCAGTGGGTCTGGGAACTTTGAGACTGCTTCAGATGGGGAGCAGTGGCCCATGCCCTTGGGGCAGCCTGGAGACTGGAGCATTCATTCACACCACCCTAGAGGCTTGTTAAAATGCAGAAGCAGGTTAGTGGGATTGAGCTGTGGTCCGAGATTCTGCATTTCTAACAAAGTCCTAGGTGATGCTGATGTTTTTGGTCCAAGAACCGCACTTTGAGAAGCGGGCCTCTGGGGGACTGTCTTCACCAAGCCCCTGAGGTTGGTGGGTGTTCCCAGCCCCGCGAAGCCTCCAGCCTGACGCTCTCGCCATCCCCCAACTACTCGCATGCACCCCCTCTTCCTGAAACTCTTCTCCCGATCAAACCCCATCCCCTGATCTGCCCCGTTCCCCTTCCCTTGCAGAGGTCCCAACACCAGGGTTGTCCTTGGGAGGTCAGGCCTCTCCGCCCCCTCCCGCTCCAGGTGGTGGAGGCGTGGCTCCGCGTCCGCGGGAGGTCAAGGCTACCGGCCACCCCGCCCCTCCGCTGGAGTGGGCGTGGCTCCGCAGCGCGGCCCGCGCACCGGGGTGAGCTTGAGGTCCTGCAGCACGCGGTCCAGGCAGTGGTACTCGCTCAGGTCGGCGCGCACCAGGTCGTCCTTGAGCTCCAGCACGCGGCCCGCCACGCTGTCCAGCAGCCGCCGCAGCAGCCGCCGCTTCTGCGGCTGCACCATCTGGTCGTAGAGGGTGTCGAACCGGCGCATCAGCCCCAGGTAGTGCAGGTAGATCGACGAGAGCCTGTATTGGAACGACTGCCGCTCCCTGGGGGGCACGGGTTCGAGCAGGGCCTGCTCCTGGTCCAGCAGCTCTTGCAGGGTCACGTGGGAGGAGTCCCAGAGGCGCTGGTAAGCTCTGGAGAGGAGGGGGGCAGCAGGCCTCGGATCTGCGCCTCGGAGGAGTGGGGGGGGGGAAGGGGGGGGGAAGACCGGCTCTGCTGAGCCTTTTGGGGAGTGTGAACTCCGGGTTCCAGAGGTGTGCAGTTAAGGTTACTCATGGCCCGGAGGGGTCCTGAGGGGGAGTGAGGTGGTAGTGAAGAGAACACACGTCCAGGCCTCCAGCACGTGGGAGATTGGGATCCCTGGGAGGGAGGAGGCCACTGATGGATTAGCAAGGAAGGTGAAGGATAGGCATGGCCCTCAGGGGCTCCCTGTAAGGAAAAGGTCTCTTGGAGTCCGCAGTCGGTCCCTCCAGGGAGAGGGTGCAGCCCAGGGATGCTGCAGTCGTCTAGAAGGGCGAGTGGGAAGTGGGGGTGAGGGGTGAGTGTAGAGAAGGGTCCCTTCCCCTGATTCTGGAATAAGTAGTTCAAGGAAAGTCTGAAGAGGGAAAGCTGACCACAGACCGGCACAGCCAGGGGGTGCTGTGTGAATGTCTGGGGCCTAACCAGGGCTGGCCCAGCACACAAACCCCTCTCCCCGGCACCCCTTCTCCTCACCCACCTGCCCCAGCCCTGGGGGCTCCACTCCTGCTCCTCACTCACCCCTCAGACATGGTGCCCACTTCTCACAGTTCCCTTTGTGAGCTGGTCATGCAGTCCACAGAAGCTGTGCCTCCACCTCGACTCCATGCCCCGAAAGCCAGAACAGCCCAGTTTTGAGAGTTCTGGCCCATTGTCTCAATGTTCTAAGGCTGTGAGGGGAGGGGGCAGTAGGTACAGGACTGAGGACCCCTATCTCAGAGGATGTTCCCGTATCAAGCCTTGGAAGGCTGGGGCAGAGTGTGGGGTCAGCCGTGGCTGCTTTTCTTGTGAGGATCAAATAAAAGAGGAGTCGCTATTTGAAGTCACCCTGGGAGCAGTGAGGCTCTGGGTGAAGGTTAGTCCTAAAGGCATTCATTTTTCCAACTGCACTTCTCAGCTGGAGGAACCCTATACTCCTTCACTCAGAGCCAGCCTCCTTGGCTCTTACTGATGACTGTCCTGGAGGCAGGTGTGATGTAAGGGGAAGGGGCACTGGAGTTGGGGTCAGAAGGTTGGGGTTCAGGCTGCAAAGTCATGACTCCACCTTGAGATGAGCACAAGCACGCCTGTTTCCCTGGGGTCTGATCGCACTTCACATGGTTCATGCGAACGATGCCTGTGTAAAGAATGACATTAGAAAGAGTAGAAGAGGGGACCCAGTGGCCTTTGGGGCTCGTTCTGAGCCCTCTGTGGCTGTAGCCATCAGGGCAACAGGCTCAGGGGACCATTCTTGGGAAAAATACAAAACATAGCAACAGCACCCTGACTCTGGTCAGCTGAGGGGGACCTTCTTGATTCGGTGTTAAGTCGGGAACGTATGAATAAACAAAGCACAGAGCAAAGGAAAGGGAGAGAAAGGGGAGAACAGCAAAGAGGAGCAAGAGATGAGTTCTGTGGCTTTCGTGTGCACGCAAATTACCTGAGATCTTGTCAAAAGTGCAGATGCTAATTCCACGATCTGACTTGGGTCTCTGAGTCACACCAGAGCAAGGTATGAAACTCAGTGGGAGTGGGGAAGAGCCAGGGCTCAGGGGCCAGGTCTCCTGGGCCCTCTCCTTTCCAGCTGTGGGACTAAAATGTGGGTGATTGGTTCCCCTCTCATGGCATCTCCAGGTTAGGCTTGGCCTCTAAGAAAATATATGTCAAGGATGTAGGATGGCATCCAGATGTCAGGCCCCGTTACAGTGAGCCTATTCAGTACATGAAGGGGACAAGCTGCGTCTATCCAGTGGCAAAGGGAAGATAAAGGATTTTGGACTTGTTCCCTGAATGCAACCCCTTCACCCCACCCCCTCACAGCTTGGGAGAGAATTTGTGGGTCATACGCCCACAAGATAGAGCAGAGGCCGAATGAGAGAGAAAAAGCAAGTGTGAGCGAATGTTAGGTGGTGAATCTAGGTGAAGGATATACAAGTGGTCATTGAACTTTCTTGCAATTTTTCTGTGGATTTGAGATTTTTCAACATAAAGTTTGGAGAAAAAGAGGAGTCTCAAATATCCCTACCAATTTGTTCTGAAATTAGGGGGAAGGAAACATTAGGGGAAAGGAAGCACATCCTATAGATCCCAGCAGGTTATTGAGAACCCTTCCATTTTGTGTCTTGAAGAATAAGATCTATGGGGCTCCCATGGCCAACACAGGACAAAAATGATAGTTTGCCAGAAAAGGCATCATGAAACCATGGCCTGAAAGACTTAACACACAGCCGATCGAGGATTCTAATCCAGATCCCAAGTCCTGCTAAAGCTCGGTTAGAACTTTGTGGGTTTACAAAGCACTGTCACATGATGCTCAGGGGGCACACTCAGAAAGCAGTATTTAAAAAGTATGAATAAGTATTACTCTACCCTGTAGCCATAAAGAGTGACAATACCCTTGCCCCACGTCACACCTCCCCTTTCCAAATCACCACAGTGCGCGGGAGCAGTTCACTCTTTATTCATGTTTGGCCCTGGGTCACTTGGAGCTGGTGTACTTGGTGACGGCCTTGGTGCCCTCGGATACGGCGTGCTTGGCCAGCTCCCCAGGCAGCAGCAGACGCACTGCCGTCTGGACTTCCCGGGATGTCAGTGTGGTTCGGCCTGAGTACTGGGCCAGCCGGGCAGCCTCGCCAGCCAGCCGTTCAAACACATCATTCACAAACGAGTTCATGATGCTCATGGCCTTGGAAGAGATGCCGATGTCTGGGTGCACCTGGAGAAGCAGCGGGACCACTCTGTTAAGGAGGAGGCTCTGCCTGCCACGGCAGCCCCGGCCCCGGCCCGGCCCTGGCTCCTGGCTCAGGACTGCAAGGCTGCCTCACCAGCCTCTCTCCAGAGGCCAAGACACGGAAACAGGGGTTGGGTTTTTTACTACTACCTCCAAGTAAAAAGGTTTTCCCAACTGTAAAAATAATGCTATTAAGTTCCTTGTAGGAGCACATATAAGCATCAATCTTTGACAAATGGAATCAGTTACACAGCATTTTGCTTTTTCTCGTTTAGTGTATTTGCATGGCGTTACTCTTAGAAAGGGACTCCTAGCGGTGAAGTTCCCGGGGGCGGGACGGCCCCTGGGTCCAAGGGTTTACACACTTAACTTGGCAGATTGTTACCAAATTATTGTCCGGAGAGCACACTCATGTGACACGATCTCAGCACCAGACTAGGAGTCAGAACGCCTGTGAGTCACTGCCTGACCTCCAATGAGGCACTTTCCTCTGGGCCTCAGTTTCCTCCTCCGTCACCCAAGCTTTTGACCTAGGTGACCTCCAGTAACACAAGCAAGCGGTGGGCGCCTGGTAACAATCCGAGTGTGGGAGTGGGCAGACAGGAAGTATTTTCCCCGTGAAGTGGGAGGGGCAACTGCCAATGACACACATCAGGCCAGTGGTGGAGACAGAAAGGGAACTCGGGCTCTCCCCACAGCCTCTGGATACCACCGGCAGCAGGGGATCCGAGCCTGAACCCCTCAGGCTGTCATCACATCTTTTTCTCTTTGGGGTTGAGGGGGTCACAGTGAGCTTCACCGTCTGTGGGTGACCCCTCCCCCGCAAGCAGCTCTCCTTCGCCAGTCCAACCCGGGGCCAACCCTTGCCGCACGGTTTTTGAGTCCAAGGTTAGGCGGAGCTGCAGGGCTCAGCAGTGTTCCCTCCCACCCCCATGCTCTTCAGGCCACTGGAGTCAGCCCTCTGCTGCGCCCTTCGGCCTGTCTACGACCGTGCTGGTTCCGCCCCCAACCTGACCCCACAAAAGCATTCCCAGAGACCCAGCTTGTCAGGTCCCTGAAACTGCTAATGGGACTCAGACTGGAGAGAGGCTTCATGTCTACATCTACTCTCACAAAGGGGTAATAAGACCCAGGCAGGTTGTAGAGACTCAGGGAAGGCAAAGATAGCTGTTCTGCCGGCTCCTGGCCCTGGTTCTGCTGAAGGGGCAGAGGCTTGGAGGCCAGGGTGCCTTGTATCCTTGACACACTGTTGTCAGGTGCCCACTGATGCCCCCAAATATTTGTCAGTGTGCAAGTGCCAGGAGTAGGTGCTTCTCGTAGGTGCTCTGCTAGGCGGCATGCACAGAGAGCATGCACAGCCCCTGTGGGTTAAGAGGTGGGACAATCAGGAAGTAGGTGAGGGGCCTGCTCAGAGTGGGGGGGGGGTACCTCTGCGGCTGTCAGGTCATGTGACTCAGTCAATGCACTGAGCCTTTATGGACCTTAGGTTCCTCCTCTGTGCAGTAGACAGGGACTGGGTGCTGTGTGGCTGGAAGGCCTTCCCCAAGACTTAAGCTCACACACATCACCCCGTGCTCCGGCCAGCACTAACAGGAGCTCTTGCTTGTACCGTAACGTGTTTGGCATTCGATCACCCTTCAGCCCCACACTTTCTTACAGTCTTCCCTGTCTTTTAATTATGTCCCACCTAATGTTCCACATACTCATCTTGTCTGTCCAAAGCCCTGGAAGCTTCTGGACGGTGGTGGCGTGCTTTAAAGGTCTCCTGCCTTTAAAGGTCTCCTGCCTATCATAGGTGCACAACAGATACCGAGAGGTTGTAGGGGCCTCTGAGCTCGAGTGGAGAGGGGCACGGCGTGCCTGAGGCCACTCACCGCAGTGCCGGGAGTAAACAGAGCGGGACTCTCTGTCCAGTGCTCTCTCAAGGCTCTTTGGCCAGTACACTCCACACACACCCACACACGCGCGCGTGCACACACGTTAGCTCCCCACTCTCACCTGCTTTAGCACCTTGTAGATATACATTGAGTAGGTTTCCTTGCGCCGGCTACGCCTTCTGGACTTCTTATCACCAGAACTACGGCCCCTTCGGCCCCGAGACTGCTGCTGTTGTCCATGCTCAGCGCTCATTCTCCTGCTCCTCCTGACGGCCACCTCCTGCTCCTTGGGGTATTTTATGGAGTCAGCTGCCCACCAGGTGGGCCTGGGGGCCAGCACCTGGGATGGAGAGGGCGGGAGGGGGGAGGAGCTTGGCCCATCCCTATCCAGAACATGCTCTCCGTTAATCTTGGAAGAGGCAAATGGCTCCCACCTCTCCCCCAAGTGATTTCCTGTCTCTGAATGAGAAGCCCTCCCCCACCATCTCCCAGCGTACTACACACTTGTGAGAGCTCACACACCACCAAACCAGGCCATGAGATCACTCGACACCCATTGTGCTCAGCATGACTTGAAATGCAGGGGAGTATCAGGAGGAACACAAGGCACCCCACCCCCCACCCACAGCGCCCTACAATACAGTGGAAGAAGCCAGACTGGCTCACAGCAAAGAGTAGAAGGACTGAAGAGGGGGTATAGGGACAGAGAGTTCAGAAAAGAAAAACTAGTGAGGGCTGGGACGCCTGGGTGGCTCAATCAGTTAAGCGTCAGCCTTCAGCTCCGGTCATGATCTCAGGGTCCTGGGATCGAGCTCCGCGTTGGGTTCCCTGCTCAGCAGGGAGTCTGCTTCTCTCTCTCTCTCTCTCTCTCCCTCTGCCCCTCCCCATCGTTTGTTCTCTCACTCAAATAAGTAAAATAAAATCTTAAAAAAAAAGAAAAACTAGTGAGGGCTACAGTAGCCAGAGATAGCTTCATGGAAGGAATGGGAATTTGACGCTGGTCTTGTTGGGGGGTTAGTTTAACTGGGGAGAATGACAGAAGGACAATCCGTGGAGAAAGCAGAGTGGAATCGATGCATGCTGAGTACAGCGAGGCTTGGACGGAAAGCCGAAGTGGAGCAGAACCTGAGCCTAGACCAGATGCAGGCAGCAGGAAACCACAGGCTGGGAGGGCCTGCCAGGGAGGGCGTTTGGGCGGACTGGAGGAGCCAGAGCAGAGAAACACTGGATGCTCTCCATAAAAGCGGGTGATGTGGGCTCCCCGTGGAAGCTGCAAAGGGAAGAGACAGCTGTTCAACGGAGTAGTTCTCACTTTGCACCTACGTGTGAATGATATTTCAGGTTCTTAAGTGCTGTGATTAAAGAAACCTGGAGCAACAGGAGAGCTACGGGCTGGGGGAAAGAGGGTTTTCCCAATCAGGAGGAGGTGGGGGAGAGTAGTGAAGACAAGCATCACCTGTGGGTGGGTGAAAGCAAGCCTGAGCAGCCAACACCTCCCTAATCTCACCTCCTCACCCGCTTCCCAACATCCGGCTACCTCTTCCGTGCTAAGGTTTAAGAGGATCAAGAGGGAATTCTTAATCCAAAATAAAGCACTGCTAATTTTAGGCCTTTGTAGAAATATATATATATATAGTGGGCTTTTTAAGCATTCTTGAAGTTTTTGAAATTGGCTTTTCGAGGGGTGGGGGGACAGGCAAGCTGAATAGCCTGCTTCGATTCTTCCAGTTCTGAAACCTTACTTAGCACCTCAAGTATTCTACACTGAAGACCCTGAGGGACTTCAAAGGGAATTGGTACGAACATACCCAGGATCTCCCTTGGCTGAAGTAGCAGAAGTTCTCATCTCTGTTCCCATCATCCCAGCAGCTCATTCTTGAGGCCATTCTCCCCCCTACCTGTCTCTGGATACTCAGAGCAGACTGACTTAGGCACAAAGGCACAAAGCGACGAAGCCAGGCCCCTCAGGGTTGGAGTCTGAGCCTCACTCCAGCCTCGCCGCCGAGGGCTCGGCTGCAGCTTCTCACCTCACGTTCACTCTCATCATTCCGCCTGCCCAGGGCCGCTCTTGGACTTCAGGGCCATCTGAGGTCCTATTCACCTTTCAAGTTAGAGCACCAATCCTGTCTTTCTAGCTAGCTACTCACAAGAAACCTTCCCCCCTTTCGAATCCTTCTGTGTCTCCTAACAAGTCACAACTGAGCATCTGATTTATGCCATCGTGTTCTCTAGTCAGTGTTGGTTTCCCCATTAGATCGTGAGTTCCTTAGGAGTTGAGACACCATCTGGGACTGATTAGATGGACTGTAATCAGCACTGAAAACTCATGGCTGTGTAGGTTTCCCCACAGGGACGGCTGCTGAGGTGGTATGATGAATCCGCATCAGTACAGATGGCCACCGGTGTGCCTGATGGACAAAGGTTGCAAGTGCTATTCAAGTTCAGATAGGTCATGCAGGGCCCTGGACGGGAAGTAAATGAGACCACGCTAACAAAAATTAAGGCCATGGACAGATAAAATACCAAGAATTCCTGTATCCCACCCAGGAGTGGTGGTTCACAAACTTCAGTGTGAAAAATGCAGACTCCAGACCATTTCTGCATCTCTCCCATCCCACCAAATGGAATCAATAGGTTGGGGCCTGGGGATCTGCATTTTAACAAGCACCACCTGCTCCAAGTGTTGTGGTGCAGGTCGCAGCAAGGGAGCCTCAGACCACTCTGAAAAACATGTCTCAGGAGAGTGGTTCTCAAAGTTCGAGCCCCAGACAAGCAGCATCAGCAGCACCTGGAAACTTGTAAGAAATGCTTTATAATTCCTGGTCTCACCCCCGACCTACTGAACCAGAAACCCTGAGGCAAGACCCAGTGACTGGTGATCTAATGAGTCTTCCAGGTGATTCTGATGTGTGTTGTGAGACAACAGCCTAACACAAGGCACAATTTCAAATCAAAGGAAGGAGAGTTATTCCAGCTCCTAAAGACTAGTCTTTAGTCTGCATCCATCCCACCAATTCCCACCCAAGCTCTTAAGTGTGTTGGCCCTGCAGGGAGGAGGGAAGTGAAGGGCCCAGAGACCAGAAAAGGAAGGTAGGGACCATGGCTGCTTCTTTCTTTATTGGACACTTTGTAGATGTCACGCAGGTCTAAAAGTTACACTGTTAAATAATTATTTAAAAACCGACCAGGACTAAAGCCCTGGCCCAGAGCTCCAAACCAGAAGCAGAAAGGAATGGGGGCGGTGGGCTGGGGGGTATTCCTCCAACATCACCAAAACCCAGAAAACGAGGACCCTAAGCTCTTTCACAGGCCAACCCAGGAATGTGGGCCCTTGGGCTAACCCTCAGGTGCCTCTGGCTGCATCACTATCAGGTCAGTAACCAGCAAGGAGCTGGCAGGAGAGCCAGCCGCGTCCAGACATGGACAAAAGTAACTGGAAGGACAGGAAACGGACAGGTACTGTCCAGCTGTAGATAAGATCACAGAGTGCAGCTAAGGCAGGTGGGGGCAGGGGAGGGGCTGGGGAGCGGTATTGCAGCAATGCAGGAGTGTGGCCCCAGAGGCCCGGCCCCGTCCGGGCAGGGGCTCACACATTATGGGTCCTCCTGGTGAGCTGGGGCTCTTCGCCCACCAGCTTGGACTTGAGGTGCTCCTTGTAGGCCAGGATGTCTCCTGGCCACTTGGTGATTGTCTGCTTCTCACAGACCCAGATTTCCTGTGCAACCTAGAAAGCAAATCTCAGGCTTAATAATCCTGGCCAGCACTCTCCCCGTCCCTGCCCAGAAGACCACTGTCAGGCGAATCCAGGAAGAAACCCCCAGCACCCAGCCCCATATCCAGCTCACAGTTTCACCATCTCTAGGTTCTTTGGGATGCCTAACCCAAGGGTACTGTAGCCAGCAGGTCTGGAGCCCTTCAAGCCAAGATCTGCTGTGTCTCCTCATCTCCACTTCCCCAACAGGGCCTAGATCTGTTTAGAGGCTTCACTCTCAGCTTCCTTTTCTCCACCCCATCTTTCCCCAAAGCTTCAGAGAAATGACCAGCAGCTTTTCCAGCAATGACTGGTGATAACCCTTTGTCTAATCCAAATCCTCCTTAGTATAATACTATTTCTATGCTAAAGAATCTTGGGGCAATAGTAAAAGCACCCTGTTCTCTACCCGACTCCCTCACCAATTCTGGCTAAAAAAATGCCAAATGTCAATTAGGCTAACATCCCCAAATAACCACTGAAAAAAATGAAGTATTTCTATTAAGAATTTCTAAGTTTCTCAGAGAGCCATAAAATCTGGTCCTCATCACCCTGTTTACGTCCTGAGACCTTTTCCCACATCCAATAAACATGTATGAAGTGCCCCCCTCCAACACACACGCCATGACTGTGTACTACCCAACCTCCTGATGCCCTCTGCCCTGACTCCCACTCCAGCCAGGGGCCTCACCTGCTGAATGAGTCTGAAATCATGGCTGACCAGCATCATACCACCCTCAAACTCATTGATGGCATCGGCCAAGGCGTCGATGGTCTCAATATCCAGGTGATTAGTGGGCTCATCCAGGAAGAGCATGTGGGGGTTCTGCCAGGCCAGCCAGGCCAGACACACTCGGCACTTCTGACCATCAGAGAGGTTCCGAATTGGGCTCACCTGAGTGGAACCGTGACATTTATAGAACTTGGTGTTACTCCCACCACACAGCATGACTCACCCCTCCCCACTGCCCCTCCATTAATGTTATCACCATTCTACAAAAAGGAAGGCCCAAGATCACAGAGGGAGACAGTGACACAGCTGGCAGTCTCTCCAGGCCTGTAGGGGGAGATGTGGAAGCCTGAAGCGCCTACCATCACTAAGGCCATACCTCTTGCTCTCTCTCGGCACTTACATCGTAACTAATTGGAACAATCTGGTGGCTCCTCAATCCAGATCTGAATCCAGGAACTTGTTTTCTAGGTTCCAATTTCCTTTGCCCTCAAGCACTACAGTTTATCTTGCTAGTCTGGGACCAGGGCATGTCAGAGACTGGCATGCTATCCCTGCCGCTCCCTCGTAAGGAGACCTGAATACTAAACTGCATACAACCTAGGGCAAAGGAAACCTAGTGGGTTCTCTTGGATGCTAGAATCAAAGGAAGACACTTTTCAGTAGAGCATACAACTCTTGATCTCAGGGTTGTGAGTTCAAGCCCCACGTTGGGTATGGAACCTACTTTGAGGAAAAAAAAAAAAAGAGAGACCCCAGGTGGCCAGAACAGTGTTTCCTAACCACATAGGCACAATCT
Organism: Mirounga leonina; assembly: GCF_011800145.1. Classification (NCBI taxonomy): domain Eukaryota; kingdom Metazoa; phylum Chordata; class Mammalia; order Carnivora; family Phocidae; genus Mirounga; species Mirounga leonina. The sequence goes on from NW_023270680.1 coordinate 338,900, forward strand.
CCCAGTTATCTGGGGTTGTTCCCCACATCCCCTTCGCTGACCTGCTGTTTCCCAGTGAGACCATATCGACCAATGATCTTCCTCATTTCTTCCTTCTCCTTGATCTCTGGGTAGCACTTCATCATGTACTCCAAAGGTGAGAGGTCTAAGTCCAGCTGCTCTTGTAAATGCTACAGGAAAAAGAGAATTCACTCAGATGTGACTGGTGTCCCACTTCAAAAGGAACCCTGCTGGGTTAACTGCTGAGTAACTCTACCTCTACCCAGGCACCTGTTCAAGATTCCAGGAGAAGCAGGCAAAAGCTGACTTGGTCACACACAGCCCCCTTCCCACACCCTGGACATCATTCCATACCCCAAGGCCTTTACCTGATGGTAACGCCCTATCTTCACATGAGAGTGTTTTCGGATCATCCCATCTGTGGGTAGTAGCTAAAAAGAAAAGAGTATTAGGTGGAAAGATAAGCACATAGAATGGGAAACTCGGTCAGAAGCAGACATAAGCAGAGTAGGAAAATAAGCATATGTTCACTGAACAAGATGCAGAACTTCCTAAACAGAATCTACACCACCTCACAGACTGCTAATCTGGACACTCTAAAAATATTTAGGAAGCTACACTCAAACAGATGTTCTCAAGGGGAGCAAAGATACTTGGTAATTAAATGTCTACTATAGAATGCACGACCTGTAAAACAAAGGACTTGGACATACCTACAACATAGGTTTTCTCAAACAAAAACATTGTCTCTAAATGCACATGTTCCTCTAAACGCTCTAACTGAAAACAAGGAAAAATGTTGAGACACATGCATGTTTTCTCTCTCTCACACTCTCACACACACACACACACAGATCCTCCTTCCCTCCCTCCCTCTGAGAAAACAGCTCCAAACTTCAGCACTGCCAGTGACAACATCCCCCACCCCAGAAGCCGGCTCACTCCCCACTGGTGTGCTCAGCCCCTCCAAGCATAGTGGCCCCTGCACACCTTCCCTCTTCCTCAGACACAGTAAGTACCTACTCTTAGAAATCCCACACGCCCACTTGGCACCATACCTCTCCAGTTAGCAGCTTCAGAAGAGTTGACTTCCCTGCTCCATTGGGCCCCACCAGAGCCACTCGCGTATCGAGATCAATACCAAATTCTAGATTGTTGTAGATGCAAGGCTGAGGTGGGTGTGAGAGAGAGATCAATACGAGGCTAGGTTCCCCATCAATCAATCTGGCTGGTTGATAACCCCGCCATTTCCCCAGTCACCACCGGCGGCGGGGGTGTGGAGGAGGGAGGCGGCTCTCCTAGCAGACCCCAACCCACTGCTTCCACCCACCCCCTCAGCTGAGCAGTTATCCTCCCAAGCACGTGAAGAGGGGTCACCGTGAGACCCTGATGAGGCACCTAAGCTACCATGTCTGAAATATCCCGTGACCACGTGGGTTAGCAGGGGGCTTCAGCAGAGGACAGCGGACTCGCTCAGCCAGTTGATGCTCGCCTTGTGAAATGCACCCCAGCCTCCCAACCACACAGGAGTACTCACCCCATCTTTTGTATACTTGAAGCTCACATTTTGCACCATAATGACAGGTGGAGGAATCTTGCCACACGGTGGGAAATAAAATGACAGTGTCTAGGAAGAGGAGAGGGTGCTTATCAAGGTAGGTTGTATCTTATCCACCTCACCGTAGGCCACTAACTGTACCGAAGCAGACCCCACCTTGTCGCTCACGACCCTCTCGGTCAGTCCCGATGCCATCATTTTCTGTAGTGTCTTCTCCTTGCTCTGGGCCTGCCGGGCCAGCTTGGCACTGCCGTGACCAAACCGGGCAATGTAGTTCTGAAAGAGACCAGAAATGGGGCTTGGAGGACGGGCAGGTGCCAAACAACTCATTTTAAATGTGGGGTAAATACTGGGGCGCCTGGGTGGCTCAGTCGTGAAGCGGCTGCCTTCGGCTCAGGTCATGGTCCCGGGGTCCTGGGATGGAGCCCCGCATCAGGTTCCCTGCTCGGCGGGAAGCCTGCTTCTCCCTCTCCCGCTCCCCCTGCTTGTGTTCCCTCTCTCGCTCTCTCTCTCTCTCTCTGTCAAATAAATAAAATCTTTTAAAAAATAAATAAATAAAAATAAACGTGGGGTAAATACTGAGGATGTCTTCCTGATTTCCAGCACCCCTAAATTCCCCAAATACCCTCATCCAACTCTCCTGGAGAATGTGAGCTCAGCTCTTACCTTCATGTGTGCAATCTGATCTTGCTCCCAGTGAAACCTCTTCATCTGGTTCTCCTCCAACTCCAGCCGTGTCTTCACATACTGATCATAATTACCCTGCAGAGAAATGTGCCAGGCAAGGCAGGCAGCTTTAACCTCGGTCCTGGTTCTCAGGGTTTAGGGGGATGCGGGGTGGCATCTGACTTGGCCCTGCCTATAAGACTGTGCGGTAGGGCGCCTGGGTGGCTCAGTTGGTTAAGCGGCTGCTTTCGGCTCAGGTCATGATCCTGGAGTCCCAGGATCGAGTCCCACATCGGGCTCCCTGTTCAGCAGGGAGTCAGTCTGCTTCTCCCTCTGACCCTCCCCCCTCTCATGCTCTCTCTATCTCATTCTCTCTCAAATAAATAAATAAAATCTTAAAAAAAAAAAAAGACTGTGCGGTAGGGAAAGAGGAAGTACATGAACAAAGCATACCCTAACCCAGAATCAGAGATCTTTCTAATTGTGTGCCTCTCACTCTTAGCTTAGCCAGAGCAGGACTCCAGAGCAAATCTTCAGGTTAGCCATAAAGACACCCACAGCACTGGCAGCAGTCCTGACCATAACTCATACGGACATCACGAGGCTCACAGCCTTCCAAGAGCACCTTCTACTCCTCCCCACCCTGCTTAGAGGGTGAAGCCCCATGTAGGCTACAGAAACTGCACCCAGAAAGGAAGACAGTAGACCAATCAGATTTAGGACGTAGCAAACACTGCACAATTGGACTGCCATGGTTTCTATCTGCAAAAAATTGGACTCAACCTAAATATTCATCAAAAAGGGCCTGACAAATAAGTTACTAGATAGCTACACAAAGAAATACTATGCAATTACTGAAAAGAATGAGGTAGCTCTATGCATATTCATATGGGAAGCAGTACAAGATACATTAAAGTGTAAAAGCAACCTATTGAAAAGAACAATTATTAACATTACAGTTCTGATATGTATACATGAAATTTTCCACAAATCCTTGCAAGTACACATGAAATCTCTGGAAGACTATACAAGAAATTATTAATACTCCCACAGTGAGCATAAGTATGAATGAAAAAGACTTCTATTTTCTTTCCTTTTTTGAAATATAGAAAATGAAAAGGAAAGGCAGACAAGTGGGCTGTTGAGATCCTGACTCCCATTCTTCATGGAAGGAGGGGTAAATGTGCTGTCATGAAGCAGAGTTAAGTAGTCATTCAAGAAGGCAGGGAGCAACAGGGACTGCCCGGGCACCATGAAAAGTCAGCCTCTTTACCAAAAAGCAAATACACACCACGTACACAGGCTGCCAATCGATGGCCTACAACCTGAGAGCAACTATTTTGAGACTAAAATAGAACAGGCTGCAGGACTCCTTGTCTACATCTTCTTATAGCAATAGGTAGAAAAGGGCTACTAAGTCTGTTTTGTTTTGTTTTGTTTTTTTTAAAGGAGAGCTTCAAGGAGCTGATAAGCACAGAGGTTGCCGTGGAGAAGCTGCGGCCCACTCACCGTGTAATACTTCAGCTTCTTGTTGTGCATATGAATGATGTTGGTACAGACACCATTCAGAAAGTCCTGGGAATGGGAGACGAGGACCAGGATGCGCTTAAAACTGTAAAGCAGAGAACCAGTCAGGGAGGTACTCAAAACTGTGACGGTCCACAACAGGGGAGCTGAGAGGCCCAGACAACCTTCATCTTTTCCCATCCTTATGCCGGAGCACCCTTTAGATTTAACAGCCAATTCCCTGCTCCCAGCAACCACCCAGGCCACCAGGGCACAATCCACCTGTAATGACACTTTGATGCCTTTCATTCTGAGTTTCCTCAATCTTTTGTTCTAATTTTCAGCAGAATGGGGTGGAGATGGTAGTTTACCACTGATGGTAAAAATAAGCGTGTTACACAAACATATCCATAAATGTCCCTAATGGGTGGGAAGAACTGAACAGGTCCGATAAAAATCACTATACTCTGCCTTTTGAAACACGTTACCAAGTCATTGCAGAGACCACTAAAAGCCTGCCCTCAGAGTTGGTACAATATTCCAGTTATTCAGCTCTTTAGCCATATGTCACTGCATCATGATCTTAAGTGGGAGTCCCCTCTTTACACGATGCATAGAAATACAATTAAGGAAAAATACTGTCTAAAGACATGTATGAAGTATGAAGGTGTTGTATTTTAAATGGGAAGAACCAAGAAAGTTAAAAAAACAACTGGCACATTGCAGACTAAAAATAACCAATCAAACAAAAAGGCCTGCCCTAAAGGTGCTTACCATTTTTTCAATCTGGCCTTCACCCAGCCTTGCATCAATTCCTTTTCTCACGGCTCCCCTATCACTGCAGTTTCCACGCATCCATTTCCTTTAGACTCTGCTCAAATCCCCCCTTCAGGACCTGCCCACTCCCAACCCCCATCCCCAGCCCCTTACGTCTTTAATTCTTCTTCCAACCACACACAGGCATCGAGGTCCAGGTGGTTGGTGGGCTCATCCAGGAGCAGCATGAAGGGCCGAATGAAGAGGGCTCTGAAGAATAGGAAAGGAGACAGAGCCCCTTCAGTCTGCTGGGGGCTACACAGGAGGGGACTGCCCTGCCTGCTACCTGCAACTCTGGTCAGGCCTGGCTTCAGTCCTGAAATCAATTCTAGGTTCTATACCTTCATGGAAAGGGGAGAACGAAGAGAGAAACCAGAGCTGAGATGAAAGGGCAGAAAACAGCGCTGAGAAGCACAAAGATGGCGCAGTTTGAGGATAAGGTTGTAAAAGTCCTTATGAGTCTGGAAAGTCTTTTATGCTGAAGTTGGTGACCAACAGGAAGACAAAAGGAGAGAGGAAATAAATTGCTAAAGCAAAAAGTATTCAAGTTAAACTTATCCAATGGGGTTGCCAGACTTTAGCCAGGAGGCCAAAAAATGTTCTCTTCTTAGGTGGAATCTCAAGTCAGCAGAAGCAAGGGGATAGCACTGGATCCTATACCCGCAGTCACCATACTGCAGAGCTTTTTAGAAATAAGATTTCCAGGCACCAAATTCCAGTATCCCAACTGCATGGATGTGAAGAAGAGGCTAGGAAATCTGTACTTCTAAAGCTCCCTAGGGGAATCAGAGGTAGCTAATCCCTGCTAGCACGTGGAACCACTGCTCTCATGGTCTAAGGCACACACAGAAAGCCTCGCTAAAGCAGCATCTCAAACCTCACCAATTTACTTGGCAGAGAACAGTGGGGTAAGGGAGCACCCATGGGGACTTTCTGGGGGGACTGCTGAGGGAACGATGGTCTCTACAAACTCACTTTGGGTCCAGGTCACAAGAGATAAGGACGGATTACTTAATAACTACCTAATATATTTTATCTTTATATAGCAAGAATCAGGACTGAAACACAAAAAAGGAAAGGATAGGAGTCAGGAAGAAAGAAATGGACCTACGTTACCATTTTACCTAGGGCTGATCCTAGGATTCCCAAACACTGTGCCAGAAATCCAACAATGATCATTTCAGTCAGGAAGCTCACTCATTAGCCCAAGCACACCATCCCCCTCCACACCGTTGATGTCTTGTTCTCTGACCCCTGTTCTCAACAGTTCCACTGAAGTAAGCATTCAACCCTGAGGGAAATGGGGAGCTACAGAGGGTAGAGAAGGAGGAAGGAACTCACCTGGCAAGGGCAACCCTCATTCTCCAGCCCCCACTGAAGTCTTTCAGCTTCTTGCGCTGCATGGCAGGAGTGAAACCCAGTCCATGCAAGATCCGTGAGGCCCTCATCTCCGCCTTGTCGGCATCCAGCTCTTCCAGTCGCTCGTAGAGCTCCATGAGCTTCTCACACTCCGCTGTGGGCAGTGAATGGTTCGTGAGGCTCCCTGGGCCTTCCCTGGGAGGAGGTCCACCCCCACCCCTAGGTCTGGAGCCCTACCATCCTCGTGAGCCAGCCGCTCAGCCTCCCTCTCCAGCATGGCCCGCTCTGTGTCGACTTCCATCACACACTGCAAGGGTGTCTTGTCACTAGGGGGCATCTCCCGAGTCAGATGGTAGATGTCAATGTGCTCAGGGATGGGCACTTCCCGTTTCCCAATAGCAGAGAGCAGCATGGACTTTCCTGAGAACAGCAGGCAAAGAATGGGAAGAGGACACTCCGCACAGGTCTGCCTATCAATCTGCTGTACCAGTTCCTCCACTCTAGCCAAACCATGACCTCACCATTGTTTTTAGTACCTTCCTTCCTTCCTTTCATTTGTTTAAATCCTACTATTAGTTACCCCCACCCCCCTGCTTTCTGGTGCTACCTTTCCAACCTTCCTCCAATTCTTGTCCCACCCCTCTTCCGTCCAGTCAGATCACCTACAGCGGCCTCACACACCACAGTGCTGTCCTCCCACCCACTTCTCCAGCACCTACTATCTGTAACTACTCATGTGGTACTTACCACATACTGCTCTGTACTGCTAGTTCCTTTTCCCTGGACATATGTGGTCTCCCACCCATATTGTAAACTCCTTGCTTTGCACATAGCTGGTGCTAAGTAAATACTTGCTGAGTGACAGACGAGCCAAGGAGAGATACCTCCCACCTCGCCTTCCAAGGGCCTCACCAATTCCATTTAAGCCAATGAGGCCATAACGACGGCCTGAGTTTAATTCCAGTTTGGTGTCACTGAGCAGCTCTTGACCATGAAAGGTGAGGGAGAGGTTGATAATGTGGGCGTCGGTACTGTTGGGGTGAGAGGCAAGGACACCAGTGACAGCTCGAGCAGCAGCTTTCTTCATCTCAAAGTCCTCTAGCTCCTTTGTCAGCATATCCACTTCTGGAGACAGGAAAGAAGTTTGGGAAGAGGGTAAGAGAGACCCCGCCCTCGCACTAAAAGAGCATTCAGACAGCTCAGTTAGTGGAGAATCAGCCTTTTAAACTGAGGGTCCAGGGTTCGAGTCCCTGTTTGGGCATTGGAGGTTTTTGCCCCTTCCTCAGGTGACCAAATGTTATCATACGAAGACCCAAATGCTGAAAAAGGCATGCCCTGCAGGACCTGGGTTCAAGATCAAGTGGAGCTGACTCAGATGTTTCACAAGCTTTACCGAGTGTATACATTGTATACAGATCTGTCCGAATACCCTCCTTTCATGGACTACTTTTTACTTCACAACTTAGTTCTTTTAATTCTAACATCTCTTGTTCTTAAATGACATAAATGCATGAGGGGAATGGCTAGAACTCCCAATTTTCCTTCATGTCTATGTGTTAAAGAATCAGTCCTAAAACCCAAAAGAAAGCAGATGCTACAGAAGCGCAATTCTGCTATTCCATGACCTAGTGGAATTCCATATTCCAGATATGCTTCTAAGCAGCACAGAAGGGACCAATGTGAGAAAATGCATAAAGGGATCAACACACGCGGGAAGCCAAGGCTGGGAAAACCAGATGTTCCTAAATCTGGAGGGTTTCAGAGATGCAAACTGACCGTGGGCTGTTGTGCCTTTGTGGTTTCTTAGGCAGTAGTACATCTTTAGCTTGGGAAGAATGATTAATATTAATGGCGATTCAATGTTGAGTTTACTCTGTGCGAGACTGTGCCACATCATCATTCCCCAGCTAACTTAGTCCTTACAACACGTGTAAGATACATACTTATAATCCCTGTTTTATAAATGAAGAGGTTAAATAACACAGCCCAGGTCAAAAAAGCTAGTTAGTAAAAAAAAAAGCTAGTTAGTAAGTGACAGAGCCAGAATTTGAACCAGATGATCTTACCTACGTCACTACACTTACTACCTTTACACAAAGGAAGGTGCCCATGAAGTATTATTGAAGTGGGACAGACATGGGGGCAGACGGAGTCCTGGTAAGCTTCTTCCAAAAGAGAATAAGGCTGTTTATTTACCTTTTTGGGAAGGAGTCAGGAGTTATACACGAGGTTCCACTATTATGAGAATCTTTTGGTGTTTTAGTTTTTGTCACCCTTACCTATGTTCCCTTAGTGATTTTACAGAATCCCTGCAATGAGAAAAGACTATGTGCTTGTCCTCAGGAGGAATAAAGATGGGGTAGAGGGGTGAAGAGAGCGCTCTCCTTGGGGACAGCAACTCCAAGAGAGAGGGTGAGGGGTGCTCAGTCTGAGATCACTCTCTGAAGACCCCCTCCTGTCACGTGATTTCTAGTGCTGGCGCCATTACCCACCTTGGGACTAACCCGCTCTACCTTCAAGGAGTCCACACTAAGGGCAGGGACTGCTCCTCTAGACAGATGGCAGGCACTCCATATCCACCTCAGCTCCCAGTACAGTGTGTCATCAATAAAAGTGCCTGACGACTACTTTTTGAATGGAGATCAAAGTTCTTGTTTTTACTGAATGAAGGAACTTCCAGTCTCTTTTCTATGTGGTTGAGGTCTCAGGCTTCCCACAACTCCGCTTCATGCCAATCCCTATTCTAGATGCTGAGAAGATGGGAGTAAGAAGAAGTTTATGATCTAGACCAGGAGTTAGTAAACTTTTTCTTAAAGGGCCAGATGCTAATTATTTCAGGGTTTATGGGCTAAGTGGCAAAATCAAGACGTTTGAAATGTAACCACTTTAAAAAATGTAGAAAACCATTCTTAGCTTAGGAGCGGGGTAGCTTAAAAAAAGCCTGGCCAGATTTGGCCAACTGCCTGTTTTTATAAAGTTTTACTGGAACACTGCCACGCTCATCATTTGCAGAGTGTCTGTGGCTGCTTTCCACTACAATGGCAGAGCTGAACAGCTGCGACAGAGACCATACGGCTCACAAAGCTACAAATACTTACTATCTGGATCTTTATAGAAAAAGTTTGCCGATCCCCGGTCTAGCTCTCCATCTGCTCAGGCAAGAGGAAGATCAAAATTAAGGAAAAGCTATATACTCTTTTCTCTTGACCTCTTCTAGTTTACGGCATCTAGGACCTAAGTCACCTTCCAAGCTTCAAAAGTAAGAGACTTAAAACAGACCTCATTTTCTAAGCCTACAGCATCCCAGGGAACACTTGTCACTTAAAGACAAGTGAACAGTACTGAATAGATGGAAAAGGGATTCTGGAATAAACTTCATCAGAATACTGTAGATTTCACAAGAAGTCCCTTTCTACTCATTTCCCAAACAAGAGGACAAGCTGAACTCCAGCGTCTGCCCTGAAGAGTCTCACATTCTAAAGGTTAAGCTGTCAGAGGTCACTTTCTTTGATATTTATTTCGATCTTTCCATACCTTACTACCTAAGGAAGACTGTGTGACAATGGCAATCAATAAAGGTTGGAGAATGGTGACCTGCAGCATCAAGTTATCTCACACTTAGCGAGGAGAGAGGACTCAGTCTTGGGAGAGGGAGCAGAAACGACATGGGTCCCTGATAATAAGAAATGTTTTAAGAGGGCTGGAAAGAAAACAGATGTCACATTTCAGAACAGCAGCTGCCTGAAGAAGAAAGGTGAAAGCTAAAGCTCTCCTATTACTGAGATGGGGATACCACAGCTGGGTTCCCTGGAAATCCTATTTTCCAAGGGGCAAAAGTGAAGGAGAAATTTGTAATGGGAACAGTGGACAATAGTCTCAAGTAGGATTCACTTTGCTACCTTTCCAATTCAGCGAGAAAGCTGATGAGAGACACTGCTTCACCATGGTTCCTGAGGACCTAGACGGGACCCCACCTCTCTATTTTAGAGATCACAACTCAGCCTCCTCATTCACTCCCATCATTTTCAACTTGGCAATCCTCCACTACTCTGGCCAGGAATAAAACTTCCCTGTGGCTTGACCTTACTGCACCAGCTTTCTCCCATAATTCTTATTTTGGAGACGTTTCCTACCACTCAGCTCTCTCCTCTCAATCACTTTTAACTCCCCCTTTTCTGAATTCCTATCTGTTATGACTTGTATTAGTAATTTCGCTCTCCTCTTCAAACATTTACTTAGTATCTCCATCTGCAAGGTTAGTCCTACAAAAAAGTATAACCCAAGAAACGTGGTCCCCGAACTCAAAGATCAAACGATTTTGATGAACAAACAGAAGACACAACATAAAAAGTAACACTATATGACAGCACAGGGGTAGAGTGAGTGATATTATTTTAAAGGTCAGGTTTGATGCGGAAAGTTTTGCTATCCTGAGCTGGGCCCCGAGAGCAATGTCAAATGCAGCTAGCACAAAAATTGTGGCTTTAGAACCTTAGTGTGGGGCGCCTGGGTGGCTCAGTCGTTAAGCGCCTGCCTTCGGCTCAGGTCATGATCCCAGGGTCCTGGGATCGAGCCCCGCGTCGGGCCCCCTGCTCCGTGGGAAGCCTGCTCCTCCCTCTCCCACTCCCCCTGCTTGTGTTCCCTCTCTTGCTGTGTCTCTCTCTGTCAAATAAATAAAATCTTTAAAAAAAAAAAAAGAACCTTAGTGTATAAGGGCAAAAATGTCATGACTAGTCAAGACACAATAATAGTCTGGATGGAGCAGGTCTGTTTGGGGAATTTTCAGAGGGGCAGAAAGAAGGTCAGGAAGAGACTTCCAAGGGCCTGGAAAATTCTGTGTCACACACTGTCATCTTTCCCCAGCTGGACTGTAAGTTATCAGAGAGCAGACAGTTCAAAGTGCATCAGTATGTAGCATGGTGTCTAGCACTTGAGAAGTGCTCAATAAATATTTCCCAAAATATAAATAACAGAAAAGCATCTTTTCCCAGGAAAAATCCAAAAAAGCAATTCATAAGTTTCTCTCTTGGTAGAGTTACCACCCCTGGAAGGCCAGAGGTATGATGTGGCAAAGAACCCGGCACACTGACCACCACGTGTGGAAATGGAAAATGAGAAAAGGGCAAGGAATTGACCTCCTCCTCAGGCTAGCATGCAGAGCACCAAGATAGCACAATACCCATACATTTGTTTGCCACTAGGTATGTGAGAACCTTGTGTTCGGTTTTCCCGATCAATAGCAAAAGGGCACAGCTCCACTTCTATGGGTCTGGTTCATCATGCAAAGTTTTGTGGCACCAGATACATTCTCCAGTGCCCTCCGCATCAGGATTCTGACTCCAGTATGGGCATCCATTAAGTTGTAGCAACCATCCCAGGAACCCACGTCTCCCTCAATTCACCTGTGGTCTCTCGGCCATTGGCCTCATGTTTCTCCTCTGCCATCTGTGGTTCTGTGACAGTATCTCCGTTTTCTTCGTGTCCCTTTCTGGGCCGCTGTCGTGCTTTGGCAGCTTCCTTCTTTTTGGCTGCCTTCTTCTTGGCCAGGTCAGAGGGCATGGTGATGAACCACAGGGGTACGAAACTGTTCTTACACGGAGCCTGAAGAAAGGCAAACACCCCACAATTCTGAACCTGTAGTAGAAAGCCTGGGCCCTGCTCCATCCCGCTCAGGAATTTTCCTATCAAGCTTCGGATACCCTGCTCCGCCCACGCCTAGCCGCTCCAAATTTTGTCAGGGTCTCTCAAGCCAATTCTGGTCCTCGGCCGCTCTTCTAATCTTAACATCGCTTCCCTCGGGCTTTGTCCACCAATCCCCACGGACTGCCTCACTCTGGAAACGCTCCTCCTTTCAGGGCCTCCAGTTAGGGACCAGGGTCCGTCCCCTCGGCAGAGGTCCCCGTCTCCGGTTTCCCCACAACTTGGCTCTCGGCGCTCCAGCCGGCCACCTCACTTTCCCGGGCTTCCTCCTCCCGTCTGCCTCAGTCGTCCTCTCCGTTTCCCCCTCTACAGCACCGAGCCGTCGGGCCCAGCTTCTTCCCGGGACGCACTCGTCTTCCCCTCGGTGAGTCCCCGCAGGGTCCCCTCGCTCGCCACCCCCGGGACTTTCCCCAGCCCCCGCCCGTCAGCGTCTCTCCCTGGGCCCTTTCTTCTCTTCCGCAGCCTCCTCCATCCCGACCCCATCCCTCCTCCCTCTTCTCTTCTTCCCTCCCCCCTCACCGGCCAGCACCCTCCCCCCGGCGCCCCTTCCCCCAACTCACTGGGCCTCGCCGCTCGGCCTCTGTCGCAACAGAGCTGCTCCTTGGGCTCCGCGTGCGGCCGGCTCGCCAGCCAATCACGGCATCGCGCGGCTGTCGGCGCGCCGCCGCGCAGATTCCTGGGAAGTGTTGTTCTCGAGTCGCGGCAGCCAGGGCGGAGACCCCTCCTCGAGAACTACCGTCTACCGCAGGGACCTGCCGGGCTCTCGTGACGTCATCAGGATGCGCGAGGACGGGCGTGATTAGAGTCCAAGAGCCGGCCCCCACCCTGCCCGCTTTGGGGACTGGAAACTGCAACTCCCAGACTGCTCCTCGGATAAGGGGCGGGGCCTTCCAGGCTTTACCCCACCTCTCAAAAATGTGTTGAGTTCTGTGCAGATACTGAGTTTATAGGGCCGCCGCGCCGGCTCAAACAGCAGGGCGAGCGACTACACTTCCCAGCATGCGTCAGGAGGGAGTGGGTCGAAACAATGGGGAGAGGAGAGGAGAGAGGAGGAGAGGAGAGGGGTGGAGGGAGAAGGAGGAGGAGGGAGGAGGAAGAGTGAGGCGACTGGGAAGAGAGGGTCGAGAAGGAGGCGCGTCACGACGAAGATGATGCGAAGAACAGAGTTCCTCTTTGAAAGAAAGGCGTCCTCGTTTTATGGAACCGAGATTTTAGATGCTGGTCCTGTGTTAACCAAACTTTTAGAGGGTGCCGAACGTTGTTCCTGAACCTTTGCCGCTTAGCCTACACACTCCAGAATTGTTAGATTTCCATGAAAGCCGTGTAAGTCTGCTGGTAAGAGTTCTGAAGTTTAAAAAAAAAAAGTCCCCTTTTCTGAGTTTAGCTGTATCACCAGTTAGGCTTGTAACCTTGCCCTTTTTTTTCCTCTTGAGTCTTACGGTTTAAAATCCCTCACGGACTTCTCATCGCCCACATTGTAAATCCCAAATTTGTAGCCTCAAATACAAGGAAGACCTTTTGTGATCCCTGTTACTTCTCCAGGATTTTGATCAGCGGCGCCCCACTGTCAGTGACACGGCTAGAGGGAGGCAAATGAAGCTTTTAATCCCTTTGAGCACATTCTCCAAAAGTGCCCCCACCTCAGTAAAAAAAAAAAAAAAAAAGAGAGAGAGAGCTCACTCTTCTCCCATGGAATGAACTAGTTTTCCTCTTCAAACTTGATGCTCCTCTAGGGTCTACTTGTATTTCAAGCAAGCCTTGCTATTTCATGCCTTCATGCCTTGAGTATAGCTTTTTCTAGAATATCCTCCACCAATTAAGTGCCCATCATATGTCAGGCTCAGAGCTAGATCCTGGAGTTGTAATGGAGACAAGTTATTCCCTGACCTCAGGGAGCTCACAATTAAGAAAGAACATTTTTTTTTTTTTAAAGATGTTATTTATTTGTCAGAGAGTGGGCACTCACAAGCAGGGGGAGGGGTAGGCAGAGAGAGAAGCAGACTCCCCACTGAGCAGAGAGCCGTGCATTGGGGGCTCAATCCCTGGACCCTGAGATCATGACCTGAGCCGCAGGCAGACGCTTAACCTACTGAGCCACCCAGGCGCCCCTGCAAAGCCTTTCTTTATGAAGCAGAGAAGTTATATATGGTTGTGGATCACATAAAATCACTCATCCAAGCACCTAGCCTCTTGGGAGCACTGTCGACAATATGCCTCCCTCTCCCAGCCTCATTAAAATGTGTAGTTACAGGCAGGTTACAGAAAACTGACATTTATTATGCTCTTACATTTTATGCTGTCCCATTTAATCCCTCCTCCCAAACTCTGAGGTGGGTATTATTACCATTTTGCAGATTGAAAACAAAAGCACAGAGCTGTTAATAAAACAACACTGCTGGTAGGAGACAGTGCTGGGATTTGAGGCTGGAATTTTCTGGTTTGTAAAATGGCTTGGGATGGCCAGAGAAAGATTAACCAGCTACTTCTCTGAAGCCACCCACATAGCAACCAATCACATCCATGATTTCCCATGATCAACAGTTGCTGGGCAGAGTCTCCCTCAGCACAGCAAGAGTGGCTTAGAAAAATTGTTGGCCACCTAGAATTTCTGCCATTCTCACCTAAGGTTCTGATCTTTTGCAGGGAACAGACCTGGGTATGGGGGAGAAAGAATTGGGAAAATGGGAGGGAGAGAGTGAGAGAGATGTGGGAAGAGAGGAGAAAAAAAGAACTGGTTAAGTTTGAAAAAATCACAGGTCAGTGCTGGAAGAAAAAACATTTGGTCTGGGCTCTTTATTTAAAATATGAAGAAACGGGCACCTGGCCGGCTCAGTTGGTGGAATGTCCAACTCCTGATCTCGGGGTGATGGGTTCAAGCTCCACGTTGGGCGTAGAGCCTACTTTAAAAAAAAATAAAGTAAAACATGAAGAAACTGAGACCCAAAGAAGGAAATGTCTCATCCAGAATTACCTAGAAACTTAGTAACCAAGAAGGGTCTGGAACTGTGTTGTTCAATGTGGTAGTCCCTACCCATATATGGCTGTGGAGCACTTGAAATGTGGCTAGTCTGAATTGACTGTAAGTGTAAAATAACCATCAATTTCAAAGACTGTGTGTGGAGACAAAGGAGGCAAAAATATGCAATGGGAAAAAGATAGTCTCTTCACTAAATGGTGTTGGGAAAAGTGGACAGCTACATGCAAAAACGGAGGAGGAGGAGGAGGAGGAGGAGCAGGAGGAGAAGCTGGGCCACTTTCTTACACCATACATGAAAATAAACTCAACATGGGTTAAAGACCTAAATGTAAGACCTGAAAGCATAAAATTCCCAGAACATAGGCAGTAATCTCTTTGACATCAGCCGTAGAAACATTTTTCTAGATATGTCTTCTTCGGCAAGAGAAACAAAAGCAAAATTAAACTATTGGACGACACCAAAATAAAAAGCTTCTGCACAGCAAAGGAAACCATAAACAAAACAAAAAAACAACCCACCGAATGGGAGAAGATATTTGCAAATGATATATCCAATAAGAGGTTAATAAGTAAAATAAAGAACTTACACACTCAACACCAAAAAAATCTGAATAATCTAATTTATTTTGTTTTAAGATTTTTACTTATTTGACAAAGAGAGACACAGAGAGAGAAGGAACATAAGCAGGGGGAGTGGGAGAGGGAGAAGCAGGCCTCCCGCAGAGCAGGGAGCCTGATGCAGGGCTCGATCCCAGGACCCTGGGACCATGACCTGAGCCGAAGGCAGATGCTTAACAGCTGAGCCACCCAGGCGCCCCCTGAATAATCTAATTTAAAAGGGGCAGAAGACATGAACAGATCTTTTTCCAAAGAAAATGACCAACAGTTACCTGAAAAAATGCTTAACATCACTAATCTTCAGGGAAATGCAAATCAAAACCACATCCCACTTGTCAGAATGGCTAAAATAACACAAGAAGTAAGTGTTGGTGAGGACATGAAGAAAAAGGAACTCTCATGTACTGTTGGTGGGAACACAAAGTGGTGCAGCCACTGTGGAAGACAGTATGGAGGTTTCTCAAAATATGAAAAGTAGAATTACCATACGATCCAGTAATTCCACTACTGGGTATTTACCTAAAGAAAACAAAAACACTAATTCGAAAAGATATATGTGCCTCTACGTTTACTGCAGCATGATTTACAATAGCCAAGATATGGAAGCAACACAAGTGTCCACAGATAATGAATGAATAAAGAAAATGTGATATATATGCACAGTGGAGTATTACTCAGCCATAAAAAATGAAATCTTGCCATTTGCAATAGCATGGATGGATCTAAGGGTATAATGCTAACTGAAATAAGTCAGTCAGAGAAAGACAAATACCATATGATTTCACTCATGTGTGGAATTTATGAAAAAAATGAACAACAACAAAAAAGGAAGACAAAAAAACAGACTTTTAACTATAGAGAACAAACTGGTGGTTACCAGAGAGGAGGTGGGTGGGGGGATGGGTGAGACTGGTAAAGGGGATTAAGAGTAGACTTATCAGGGGGCACCTGGGTGGCTCAGTCATTAAGTGTCTGCCTTTGGCTCAGGTCATGATCTCAATCCTGTCCATTGCCCCCCCATTCCCCCCTTCCCTCCCCCCCATGGAGCCCCATATCCGGCTCCTTTCTCAGCAGGGAGCCTGCTTCTCCCTCTCCCTGTGCCCCTTCACCCCGCTTGTGCTCTTGCTCACCATCTCTCTCTCTAATAAATAAATAAAATCTTAAGAAAAAGGAGAGACTTGGGCGCCTGGGTGGCTCAGTTGGTTAAGCGACTGCCTTTGGCTCAGGTCATGATCCCGGAGTCCTGGGATCGAGTCCCACATCGGGCTCCCGGCTCAGCGGGGAGCCTGCTTCTCCCTCTGACCCTATCTCCTCTCATGCTGTTTCTCTCTCTCTCTCTCTCTCTCTCTCAAATAAATAAATAAATAAAATCTTTAAAAAAAAAAAAAGAAAAGAAAAAGGAGAGACTACACTTATAACAAGCACTGAGTAATGTATGTAATTGTTGAATTACTATATTGTACACCTGAAACTAGTATAACCCTATATGTTATACTGGAATTTAAAAAAAAAAAAAAAGAAAAAAGAAAAAGATTGTCCGTGGGAAAAAATGTAAAATATCTCAATTTTTTATATTGATTACATGTTGAAATTATATTTTGATATGTTTAATAATATAATAAATATATTATTAAAATTAATTTCATCTGTTTCTTTTTCCTTTTTAAAAATGTGAAAATTTTAAATTACATATACAGCTCACATTATATTTTTGTTGGACAATGCTGGTCTGGAACCTGTATCTCCCAGAGTCGAGGTAAGCATCCATACTCTGCTTCCCAGGGTCTATTCTAACAAATCATTCACTTACCACTTATTATGTGCCAGTTGCTCAGGGGAGATCAAATTGCAGTCTAACTGAGGATAAAAACCAAAACACAGTAAAGGAAAACAAATGCTGGTAACTTCTATCTTATATACTTCCTAGAATGATGGTTCTTAACTCTACCAGCCCCAATGTTCCCTTTTAATAGCAAACTTTTTTTTAATAACACCTCCTTACTATTTTGAAATAAAGTTCATAGATGATATAACCTAACTACACACATAAATTAAAAAAAAAAATTATTGTGTCTTAACCATAACAGAAAAAAAGGAGAGACTTGCCAGTAATTGTTATTTCACTATGCTAGAAAACATAATTAGTCATATGTTTGTACCTGCATATAGGATCACCTTGAACGTGACAGTACAAATACAGACAGAACGCCAGGAGGACACTGCTGTCTGTGATACAGTTCTCCAAAATAGTAACTTAGTAAATTCCTGAACGAAACAAAGTATTATCTTCCTTCCATTTACATGATACATTCCTTGAAAATTCTGCACATATTACAACCCTGCAAAATTACTTTGTTTTTATATATAAAACACAGGCTCTTGGGGCGCCTGGGTGGTGTCTGCCTTCGGCTAGGCTCAGGTTATGATCCTGGGGTTCTGGGATTGAGCTCCACATCAGGCTCTCTGCTCAGCGGGGAGCCTGCTTCTCCCTTTCCCTCTGCCTGCTGCTCCCCCTGCTTGTGCTCTCCCTCTCTGCCAAATAAATAAATAAAATGTTTTGAAAAATAAAGCACAGGTTCAAGGATTAGTTAATTATAACTTTTTTTTCCACTTACATGAACTTTTAGGAGAACATTTGAAAGCTGTGTGGGCTGGGTGATTTCCTCTTGTGTGACAGTCTTGCAAAGTGCAGGATTTGTAGCATTCTTGGCTCCTCCCGTCAACCATAAAACGAGATTGCCCCCCTCATACACTTGCAAATTGCCTATTAGGGATGTGCCTTCCCTGTTGGAAACCTGTTGTGCTCTTTGGAAGGCCCGGCCAGCCCTCCAGCCTCCCCTTGGGCTTTTTTTGCCTCTCTCATGGGACTTTAGCTGGCCCTGGCCTTCCCAGTTCTCTAGGGCAGTGTCTTTCCTCTTTCAGGTCCTATGTGCTCTGCTCTTTGCCCAGAAAACTCCTCTCCACTTTTTGCCTAGGTAACTTATTCAATCTTTGGATCTCAGCATTCCCAAATTCCCGATCTAATTTAATGCTTCCTGTCATGTTTTTCTGCTGGTCTCTACTTTCTGCAATGATACTTATGACAGGTTGCGATTTCCTTTCTACCTGTTCATATTTTTGGTATGTCAGTGTGTGTTTAATGTCTGTCTCTCTCAACCCTCAGCTCCCAGAGGGCAGGGACCATGCCCGCCTCGCCCACCACTTGTTCACTCAATTCTTTCTTTTCTTCTCTCTCTCTCTCTTTTTTTTCTCTCAAGATTTTATTTATTTGTGAGAGCGCGCGCACAAACTGGAAGAGCAGCAGGCAGAGGGAGAAGCGGACTCCCTGCTGACCAACGAGCCCGATGCTCGATCCCAGGACCCTGCCATCATGACCTGAGCCGAAGGCAGACGCTTAAATGCCTGAGCCACCCAGGCGCCCCTCACTCAATACTTTCAATGCTGGCCTGCAGCTTGGTAGGCAAACAACATTTCTGAAATAACTCAGCGGACGATGGGGTTCCGAAGCCCATCGGGAGAAGTCGTCGAGGAGGCAGAACCGCGCCCACTGAGGCGAAGGGCATTTTATTTCCAAGGCAGACAAAAGTTGAGCCTGAAGCTGCGGAGCGCCCCCCGGCCCACCCGTACTAGCGTCTGTGGGGCGCACGCCTCTCCTTCGGAGCCGGCGCCTGGCGGGGCCGCCACGTCCTCCCCGCGGCGGCTGCGCGTGCGCGGAAGGGGCGGGGAGACCACCCGGGGCGGAGGCGGGGCGAGCGACCGGATGCTGTCACCATAGAGACCGGGACTGACGGCGAGCGGAAGAGGAAGGCGCGGGCCGGGCTGTGAGGTGGCAGCGGCTGCGGCGGCGGAGCGGGCGCCTCGGCCGGGCACCGGGGTCTGTTCCCCCTTCCCCGCCCTTCCCCCTGCAGGGGCGACAGGGCCGCAGCTCCCGACGGCAGGAGCAGGTCCCACCCCACGCCCTCGCCCCTGCTCCCCAGGACGGCGCGGGCCGCATCGGCCACACCGGGCGGCGCATTACCGGTCCGCCGCCTCCCCTGGCCCTGCTGCAGGGCCTCCGCCTGTGGGACTCGGGTGTGCCTGCTGTCCCTCGCCCGCTGGCGCAGGCAGGGCCTTTGCCCCGCCGACGGGCCTGATAACGGCGTCTTTGCCTTCCTCGCCCAGCCGCGACCTCCATTCCCTCCGCGCGAACAAACCGAGCTGAGCCCCCCAGCCCCTCCTCGACAGTTCCGTGGCGCAGCCGGTTTTATTTCTGTTTTGAGACTAACAGCTAAAACTCGCGTTGGGCCTTCCTTCTAGGACTGGACTTGGTCTTTGATCGCTGAGAGGGAGAGCGGCGGCGCTCGTCCTGGCAGCGGTCACGTCCGAAGCCGGCCGGGCCTCCGTTTGCTTTCACAGGATCCCGGTGTCGTCTCAGCTGCTTCTCGTCCTCCCACTTTGGTTTGGCTTGGGTACCAGGGGCCCCGGTAAAACCAGACGCTGAACTGCTCTTACACGGCCAGAGTTACTGTCATTCGCTTCCTGTCTCCTCTCAGAAGAAGGTGGACGGCACCGGCCCCTAAGCAGCTGGGATTCGGAGAAGAATTGCCCCGCAGCATGGTTCCATCAGCCGTTGTGCTCCTCTGAGAGGCTCTCAGTGCTGAGTCACGTCTCTGTCCGCCTCCTGTGGGTGGGCAGAACTGCGCACCATGGCAGAGGCTCTTGACCACTCTCGCCTGGGAGGAGGGGTTACTCTAGTAGCTGTGTGTTTCCTTAACACTCAGGAGTAGAGTAGAAGGAGGCCCTTAACCCTTCCCCCGTGCTGGCCTTCAGTAGCTAGTCTTCAATAGCTAGTCGGCAGCCCCTTCGGTGAACTGAGTGAGAACCGTGCCCTCAGCCAGGTGCTCTTTGAAAAAGGCCCACTGACGAAGGCTCTTGTTGAGGCTGTTACTTTGATGGAGTATGTGCTTTCCCCCAACCCTTTCTATATCAGCTGCTGCTGTATCGACTTAGATCCGGTCTACAGATGTGTGTAGTCCTTCATTTTGGGTTAGATTTGGCAGGATTAAGTTTTGTTCCCTCCTCTTTCTGGAAGACAGACCATAATCCCGTTCATGGGTGAAATTGACTCTAATATGTATTGCCATTTAGACTGAGGGTTAAATCTGGCACCTCGAGGACTGAAGCCCAGCCATACGCTTCCTGGGGATGCTGGGCCTGGAAGCAAGCACAGCTTGCTCTGTCGTTGACTTCACTGACCCTAGGTTTCCTGGTTAAAAACTGCAGGCCTACTATTGGCCTAATACCCATCCAACCTACTGATTGATCCTTCAAGCCGTGCCCTCTGGGGCATACGTATGGCAGGGCCTACCACCATGCGACTGAGCTCCCTGTTGGCTGTGCTTCGACCAGCACTGCCCCTCATCCTAGGGCTGTCTCTGGGATGCAGCCTGAGCCTCTTGCGGGTTTCCTGGATCCAGGGTGAGGGAGAAGATCCTTGTGTAGAAGCTGTGGGGGAACCAGGAGTGCCACATAATCCAGACTCAAGAACTGGACTCGACCAAAGTGATGAAGACTTCAAACCCCGGATTGTCCCTTACTACAGGGATCCCAACAAGCCCTATAAGAAGGTGCTCAGGTGAGAGCTGTGTGTGTACATGGTCCCCGGACCCCACTTACGCGCGGCTCTAAGGCCTTGCCTCTGCCTTCACTGGTGATCAGTGTTAGGCTCCTAGAACAATTCTTTGCCTTATTACCCATCATGGTTTGTTCCTATTTTTCCCTTCTCAGGTTTAAGAAAGTCTTGCCCGTTGGTGTTAAATTTGTGTTGGATGTTCTTAAACAGGGCAGGAATTGCATCTAACCGCCTAATCATCCAGTCCATCCTTAGTAGACCCCTCCTCAAGTGAATTCCAGTGTCAGTGGATGCTCACTGGAGTAGCTCATTAATATCAATGAGGAGGTCCCTCCTCTCTGCATTCCTAGAGCGACATATATGCTGGACAGACTGGGCTCCTAAAGATTAAGGAGTTGACCCTTGGCCTGTTGGTCCCTCCGCAGGACTCGGTATATCCAAACAGAGCTGGGCTCTCGGGAGCGGTTGCTGGTGGCTGTCCTGACCTCCAGGGCTACCCTGTCCACTCTGGCTGTGGCTGTCAACCGCACAGTGGCCCACCACTTCCCCCGATTACTGTACTTCACGGGGCAGCGAGGGGCGCGGACTCCTGCAGGAATGCAGGTGGTATCTCACGGGGACGAACGGCCAGCCTGGCTCATGTCAGAGACCCTGCGCCATCTCCACACACACTTTGGGGCCGACTACGACTGGTTCTTCATCATGCAGGATGACACGTATGTACAGGCCCCCCGCCTGGCAGCCCTTGCTGGCCACCTCAGCATCAACCAAGACCTGTACTTGGGCCGAGCCGAGGAGTTTATTGGCGCAGGCGAGCAGGCCCAGTACTGCCACGGGGGCTTTGGCTACCTGTTGTCACGGAGTCTCCTGCTTCGATTGCGGCCCCATCTGGACGGCTGCCGAGGAGACATTCTCAGTGCCCGTCCTGATGAGTGGCTTGGCCGCTGCCTCATCGACTCTCTGGGCATCGGCTGTGTCTCCCAGCACCAGGTGACAGCCCTTTCAAGTCCATCTCGGTCCCCGACAATTCGTAGTGACTGAGTGATTGGTCTCCAGGGTGGGTGCTGCTGGCTCCTTCCCAGCAGTGCGTTGGGGTTTTGTCCTTCCTAGCCACTGACCCTGGCTTAGAACCCTCGGGCTGTCAAAAGTGGCATCTTGTCAGGGACCCTCTGGGCAAGATAGAAAGGTGCCCCTACTCACCAGCTCCTCCCATCTGCCCCCCGTGCCCTTTGCCCCCTCCCCGGACACATGCACAGTCATAAACGATCTGGGAATGTCCTAGAGATGGCCACTGTCCTGGAGAAGTAAGGTAAACCAGAGTCGGGGAGCATTTTCTGGCTCGTGGCTTTCATTCTCTTCAAACAGTGCGGTTCTTTGGGCAAAGAGGGCATCCTTAATTGCCTACTTCACATTCTTTTTTCCCAAGTCTGGTGAGAGTCAGGCCAAGCTTAAGGGGACACTGGAGTGAGCTCCTACTCCCCCCCGCCGTTCTGTGGCAGCAACAGGGGTGAATGCGGAGTCCGGTTAGGGGTGGTGGGGACAGGCAGCCCTCCGTGCGTGGTTTTGATTGATCTGATTGGTCCCTTTAGGGGCAGCAGTATCGTTCATTTGAACTGGCCAAAAATAGGGACCCTGAGAAGGAGGGGAGCTCGGCTTTCCTGAGTGCCTTCGCAGTGCACCCCGTCTCCGAGGGAGCCCTCATGTACAGGCTGCATAAGCGCTTCAGTGCTCTGGAGCTGGAGCGGGCGTACAGCGAGATAGAGCAACTGCAGGTGAGCCTGGGGCCGCGGATGGAGGTCAGCTCCCAGTGAGTGGGCAGCTGGGTGAGCGGGGAGGCTGACCACACCTAAGTGTAAACCTCTCCAAGGAGAAGGGGCCCATGGGCACCCAGGTCAATCGTAAGAGAAGCTCCTGGCCCGACCTGGATGGAGTTAAAAGGGTTTGCAGGTGCACTATGAGGATTAGGGCTCAGTACAGCGCTTAGACACGATTGTTTTAGTGCCCCTCCACTGGGGACGCAGAAGCCTAGAAGTCCCTGGATTTCTAGCACTGTCCTTAAAAAGCCCAAGGGTAGACGTGGAAGAATGCTCCAGTGGATCGTGGCTGTGAGTGGTGGAATGCAGGTGGAAGCAAAGGTTCGGTCATGAAGAAGGTATACTGTGGGTATGGGAGAGAAAGGCTGCGGGGCTTTAACCTCTGCAAAAGCACATTTCCCACCTCTTCCTTCTCAGAGCAACTGTATAAGGTGTGTAGGATTCATATGCTTTCTGCATTTTACAGACACGAATGGAAAGGGGATGAAACGATTAGCCCGGGGGCACCTCACCACGTGTTGACAGAGTCAGGACAGAGCTCAGAACCCAGGACGCTAGAGCCGGGTCGGGCCCTGACTCCCGAGAGGGCCCTAACTGTGCGTCCCTCCCACCCTAGGCTCAGATCCAGAACCTGACCGTGCTGACCCCCGAGGGCGAGGCAGGGCTGAGCTGGCCCATCGGGCTCCCGGCCCCTTTCACGCCACACTCTCGATTTGAGGTGCTGGGCTGGGACTACTTCACAGAGCAGCATACCTTCTCCTGTGCAGACGGGTCCCCCAAGTGCCCACTGCAGGGGGCCAGCAGGGCCGATGTGGGTGACGCCGTGGAGACTGCTCTGGAGCAGCTGAATCGGCGCTACCAGCCCCGCCTGCGCTTTCAGAAGCAGCGGCTGCTCAACGGCTATCGGCGCTTCGACCCGGCGCGGGGCATGGAGTACACCCTGGACCTCCTGCTGGAAGCCGTGACGCAGCGCGGGCACCGGCGGGCCCTGGCCCGCAGGGTCAGCCTGCTGCGGCCGCTGAGCCGGGTGGAGATCCTGCCCATGCCCTACGTCACGGAGGCCACCCGCGTGCAGCTCGTGCTGCCACTCCCGGCGGCCGAGGCCGCCGCAGCCCTGGCTTTCCTGGAGGCCTTTGCGGCCGGCGTCCTGGAGCCACGAGACCACGCGCTGCTCACCCTGCTGCTGGTCTACGGACCCCGGGAAGGTGGCCGAGGGGCCCCAGACCCATTCGTTGGGGTGAAGGCGGCAGCGGCCGAGTTAGAGCGACGGTACCCGGGGACCAGGCTGGCCTGGCTCGCCGTGCGCGCAGAGGCCCCTTCCCAGGTGCGGCTCATGGACGTGGTCTCTAAGAAGCACCCCGTGGACACACTCTTCTTCCTCACCACCGTGTGGACCAGGCCCGGGCCCGAAGTCCTCAACCGTTGCCGAATGAACGCCATCTCTGGCTGGCAGGCCTTCTTCCCGGTGCATTTCCAGGAGTTCAACCCTGCCCTGGCACCACAGAGATCTCCGCCAGGGCCCCCGGGAGCCGCCCCTGACCCCCCATCCCCTCCCGGTGCCGACCCTGCCCGGGGGGCTCCCGTAGGAGGCAGGTTTGACCGGCAGGCGTCCGCGGAGGGCTGCTTCTACAACGCCGACTACCTGGCGGCCCGAGCCCGGCTGGCCGGTGAACTGGCAGGCCAGGAAGAGGAGGAAGCCCTGGAGGGGCTGGAGGTGATGGATGTTTTCCTCCGGTTCTCAGGGCTCCACCTCTTCCGGGCCGTGGAGCCAGGGCTGGTGCAGAAGTTCTCCCTGCGGGACTGTAGCCCACGGCTCAGCGAGGAGCTCTACCACCGCTGCCGCCTCAGCAACCTGGAGGGGCTGGGGGGCCGGGCGCAGCTCGCCGTGGCGCTGTTTGAGCCCGAGCAGGCCAACAGCACCTAGCTCGGCCCCGAGCCCTGGCCCTCCGTGCGGCTCCCCTCTCGGCCGCGGCCCCGGCAGGGCAAGGCAAAACGGACGGACAGATGGAGAGCTTGTGCTGTATTTTTTTAATAAGATAAATGTTATTAAAAGTGTCTTCTGCCAAACTGTTTTTAGGTCTAGGGGAAACGGAGTAAAGAGAAGACTCTGAGGGAGGGGGTGGGCAGTCTTCCCAGAGGGACCCACCGCCTTCCCCTTGTCCTTCCTCCCCAGTTGCCAATGACACACAAGTCTGCTCTCAGATGCATGACCTTTAATCATTCCCCTGCCTCACCCAGAAGGTGGCAGAGGAGTGTGGCAGAGCCCCGGGGGGCCAGGGCCCGGGGCGCGGAGGCCCACAGTGGGCTCATTCGCGGGGGCTCCTAGGTGTTGCGTACAACCAGCGACTGCTCCAGCTCCTGCCTGCGCTGCTGGATCTTGAGGAAAATAAGAGCAGTAGCAGGGTTACGCTGTTGCCGGTGAGTGACAGGCCAGTCCCCACCACCCAGCCACCCTAGAAGAGCATCTGGGGGCAGGGAGGGCGCCTGCGCAGTGAGGGGGTTGGTGGAGCGGCAAGGGCCGCTGACAGGGCTGGGAAGGGAGGCTTCTCTGGGAGTTGGGGGGTGGGGAGGCCTGAGGTACACGGGCCCATCCACACCTTGCAGTAGAAATAGCGGCTGACGGCTTCCTGGGACCAGGGCTGGTGGTAGAACTCAGCCCGGCGCTCCTCCTCGGGATTGCCTGCCACATCTGTCATCACCTGGGAGGGAGCAGCGGGGTCAGCCCGGAGCCCGGACCCCCTCCAGCCCTTGTGTAACCACCTTTACTGTCTTCCCAATGTGTTTCTCTTCCATCCAGTGCTCCCTGCGTCCCCTTCACCTTGAGGTCCCGGCTCTGGGAGCGGAGCAGGTCTTGGATGTAGCCTTTGGGGTCTCTGGAGAAGCTTAGCATGAAGTCCCTCTGGATCTTGAGCTGGTTTATGGACTCAATCGTCTCATGGATCTACAGGTAGAAAAAAAGACGCTTTCACCTGGCCATGGTGATGTGGGAGAGAAGGGGAAGGAGGAGGGGGGCCAGCGGGCGAGGGGTTTGCTGCTGTTCCTTTGAAGGGCAATCCCTGGGGTCCAGGCCTGGAGAACGGGGGATGGGCAGAGCTCTAAGTAGCAAGGGAAGGGCCACCTGCCCCCTTCATCTCTCCATAGGCCTGTGCTCTCATTTCTTGTCTGTATTTTGTCATTTCGGGGTTAATGTCCCACTCCAGCTCTGGGCTCTGGCCCCACCTTACTGTCCAGAGCGCTGATCTCCTGCTGGTTGGCCGTGGACAGGAGGAAGCTGCTCATCTGTCCCTTCAGTGGCTCCTCTACCTCCACGTCAATATCATAGCACGCCGTCTTCTTCTGGTCCGACGGGTCCACGCTGCCAGGGAAGTCCAGCCCTTGGTATCCGCGCTGCTCCCACAGAGGCCAGAGGGTCCCAGGGGCAGATGCGGTGGTGGTGGGAGGGAACCGGGGGGCGGAGAGGGAGGGCAGAACTGCCATGATTCCCTGGTCTGAGGAGCAAGCTGGGGCCTCACCTGATGACGTGGTTGATGACAATAGGGTCAGGGGGCAATAGCAGAGCTGTGAGGCGCTGGGGAATCTCAGAAAACTTCAGCCGCGGGCAATCAAAAATCTGAAGCAGGAGAGAAAGAGACCAATCTCATCTGCTTGAAAAGAGTGTAACTATAGCCCTAGATCCTTCCGTTCTGGGACGGCCACAAGACGCCAAGAGCAAGTCCAACTCCTCAGTGCTGCTGGGCCGGGGACGTGGGTGTTGGTGGTGGAGTGAGGACAAGGACGTGGGCTGTGCGGTGCAGTGGTCGAAAGCACCAGCCCTGGGTCTGTGGCCGCCGAGGTGCAAATCCTGCCTCTTCCATTGACCCCACAACCTCGGGTCAGGCCCCTGAACTCTCAGGCCTCGGTTTCTTCAAGTGCAGAGTGGGGATGGTAACCACCAGGGTGGTTGGGAGAACTAAGTGGGTGAGCCCCCACTCGCTGCAACAGTGCCTGGCACACGGCAAGTGCTCAGTAAACACCCGCTGCTATTTGACTCCTCAGGTTTACCTGCCGTGTTTATTTAAACAGCTTTACGAATAATAATCTCTACTTTGGTGGAGTCTGGATCCAGGACTAGAACCCAGGGATCCCAACTCCCGAGTGCCAAGAATACTATGTTCCCCAAACTGTTGGCCTTTTAAGGTTCCAGATCTTTCTAAACTGCCCTGGCTAAAAGGGATGGGCTGCGGCGCGGAGCTACGCCACGGCTGGGCCTGCACTAGGACCCTGCTTACCATTTGTGATACCCAGGAATCTAGAAGTGGGGGAGGGGGTGTTGCCGTTAGTCGAGGCACCTCCCCTACTGGGACCTCTGCCGGCCCCCCACACCCCTGAGATCAGGGGAGAGGGTACCTGCTGGAAGTATTTGTCCCCATTGATGTATTCCTTGTCATGCGAGTCCTGCAGCCTGTTGGTCTTCACATACTGCCACAGGGCCTGCACGATGGCCGAGCGGCTCTGTGTGTGCAGTCCCAGCAGCCGAGCCAGGCGAGGATCCAGTTTGAACTGGGGAGGCTGGGAAAAGATGGCCGTGAAAGTAAAAGCGAGGGAGTGGGAAGAGCTCAGGGCCAGGCAGCTTGGGACTGGGGAACGTGATGACTGGGCTCCTGGGAACCATGCCTCTGGAGAAGGTGAGGTTGGGAGAGCATGGGGTCCCTCGGGGTGCCGAGGCCTGCCCGAAGAGCAAGGTGGGTGGGGAGGGCCACGGACCTGGTAGTCCAGCATGAGGAGCAGTGTGCAGCGTACGCTCAGGTCCCCCGGCCTCTTCACCTGGAACCCGTCCGTCTCCTGGGTGGTGGGTGTCCGGTGCCACTGCCCAGGGGGAGGACAGCTGGGTCACCTCACAGGCCCATCTGGGCTGCTGGGCCCAGGGGCGCTCAGGTGCTCCCTGCTCCGGACTCCGTGCGGCTGAGGGATGGTGGTCTGTGGAAAGGTGGCCGTTCCCGGGCAGAAGAGGTCTGGCTCTTACCTCAACTAGGTGGTTGTCGGGGCCATAAAGGTCTTTGTCCAGCTCAATGACCAAACTCTTGAAGAAGGAAGAGAACTTCCGCTTCTGCTTGCTGGGCTGTGGGAGAGGGACAGGGACCGTGGGGGCAGGACAGGGACCGTGGGGGCAGGATGAGTCGGGGGCGGGTGGGGCTGGTTGGGTAGGGCAGCACGGTTAGAAGCAGGCCTCTGCACCTGGACTGTCTCTTCAGGCCGCCCACCCCTGGCCGGGGCTGACTCCCTAACCCATGGCGCAAACATCTCGTCTGTTCTCAGCTCAGCCCCATACCCACCCCAGGACACCTGGAGAGACCTGGGCCAGGACGTACGTCATCCAGGAGCTTCCCCTCCACCCGCAGCTCCCAGGAGGCAATGCTGCCATCAGAATCTTCAGCATCGGGCTTCGCAGGGTTAAAAGTATTGGAGATATAAAGACGCAGCTTCCGCTTTTGCTGTAGAAATAAAGAGTGTAGTACAGAGCCAACGCTGTGTGCTCCCATTCCCGGGGCAATCCCACTCCTCCATTCTTGGAACAGGACCGAGAGCCCTCTTCCTGCCCCCAAATCAAGACACCTTCATTGGCCTCTTTAGAGCCTCCTGGATGTCCACCCGCTTCCGCATGATGGTTTGATCCAGTTTCCTCTCAAATGCCAGGAGGTCCATATAAGCCTGGGACTCGGGGACCAGCTCCCGGATCTGGAAGAGAAGGAGCAAGACAGGGAACCAGGGGCTCAGCCAGTCTTGTAGGTGGAATGTGCGTGTCATGCGGTCCCAGGGTACAGAGAGCGTAGAGGGGAGCTGGCCAGGTTCTGGGCATGCAACTTTGGGAGTGCAAATGGGGACTTCTCCCCAGGACTGTGTTTCCAGCAGAAAGGACCTCGACATGTAGGGATACACGCTGCTTCTCCCTCGAGGGAGAAGCATTTCATCACTAGGGGCGGCCGCAGCAGCCACGGAGCCCAGCAACTAGGGCTTCACCTCCTCATCTTGTCCTTGCCCTTGTCACATGGCCTCTGGACCTTCCTGGGGTGTCTGCAAAGTGCCTGGGACCCTGGGGTGCCTGAGACAGAGGGTGTCGCTGCTTGCCTCTACCCTGCCACCCCACCTTGTCGCTCCACCTGACGTCTCAGCTGTACCACGCCCCACGCCTAGCTTGGCCTGGGTTCACTTATGACATCCAGGCCTTCCGGCCAGCCTCAGTTCCCTTCACTCCCCCTGCCAGCCTTTGGTCCCCTAGCTCTCGTGCCCTCTTTGTCCCACACCTGTATTCATGTCTGCGGGCTGCTGGAGCTCAGTCCACTGCACCCCGGGCCCAGTACCCTACCTCTTCCGGCTCCGCTCCTTCCCTCTGCCCCACCCCCTCCCTCTGGCCCGGGAGCCCCACTTCTTAATTAGCTTTTTAAACAAAAAGTGAAAGTGGCTGTGACGCTGAAGCTCTGCTCCTAAGGGGGGAGGGGAAGCGGCCCAGGGTGGGGGGGTGGGGGGAGAGGAGGCAGAGCAGCGAAGGGTGGGGGGTGGGCTGGGGGGCTGCTGTGAAAGGCACTCACCCTTTGAGGGAGGATTTTGTCAGCCATCTTCCTCCTCTTGGCACTGTACATTTTTTAAAGAAAAAACCAGGTTACCATGGCGACAGATCTGGGAGTAACGAGGCCACCTGCTAAATTATCCCGACATCTCCACCCGCCTGGCTGGGGTTCCCACAGCCCGCTTGTCTGCCCGCCCAAGGGGCTACGGCAGTGCTGTCTGGCATGGTGCTCCGTCCTCTTGTGGGGAGCAGATGTGGCCCCGTCCTTTCTCTAGCCCGGGAGCCCCTTTCCACCCCCACCATATCCTCAGGCCAGAGAAATTTAGACTTGGGGGGGGTGGGGAAGCTGCAAAAGTGTTTGAGAAAAGCTAGGGAGGGGGAGGACAGGAGAGGGAGGAGGGATTCTGAGGACTTTCCCTTTCTGTTAAGCAGGGGTGCACAGCCCAAGGTGGCCTGAGCTCAGAGGGAGGGGAGCCGTGTCAGACACCCTCTGCCATCCCTGGAGCAGGGGGGTGATGGGTGAAGCCGGTGAGGACTTGCACCCCCGGCACCCTGGACTTGGAAGGGGATGCTGAAAGGCCCTCGGATCACCTGCCAACAGAGTCCAGAAACACACCCAGAGGGATCCAGAGAGAGGGTTCTCCTGTGGGGTGTGACTGCAGGCTGGATTTGGGGTGGCAGCTGGGACCTGGACTCTTCTTGACCCGCTAGCTGCTTCTGACTCCCAAAAGCACCCCCAGAAAATCCTTGGCAAGTTGAGATTAGAACCCAGCCTGGAGGATGGCTCTGTACCATCCCTGTGTGGTGATAACCACTGCCCCCTCCCTTCCAAAAGCCTATTCTAAGGCTAGGTAAGCACCTTTCATTAAAGGTCTGATTTGTTTTGAAGAAATTACCTATGTGAAACTCTCCATTTATACAAGACAAATCGGGAACTTGTTTACTGTATAAAAGGATGATTCACTTTGCAAAAGAATTCATCATAGGATTCCTATAAATGGTGAATTTTCCTTGATGTGTAAAAAATATTTAATAATGAGGTAAAATCCATATTACTCCTTTTATAGGACTCCATCTGGTGTGCAAAGGGAAGCATGTGTGTTTGGTTCAATAGTGAAACCCAGAGGGGCATCTCTCTTGCCAGACACCAGCAGGGGCTTTTGGGGTGCCACCAGCTGGCTCAGACGGGGAGACGGGCTGGTCCCTGGTGGCTGTGGGGCAGACCTGGTCCCGAGGACAGATTATGGCAACTCTTCAACCTCTGAGTGCCTAGGAATCACCTGAGAGCAGGACTGTGCAGGAGACCACCCACAGGGCAAATCCCCAGGCTCCACCCCCCTGGCCAGAGAGTCAGATTGAGAATATCTGGAGTGGGGCTTTTAAAGAGTCAAGCCAGGGTACTGAGGACGGTGCACTGGACAGCCACACTTGAAGAAACACAGTCCCTAAAGCTCAGCCCTCGGTCCTACCGCCAGCCCCACCCCCACCCCAAAGACTGAAGCATCTCCCAGAACCTGGGGACAAGGGGGGAGAGAAGGACCGAGCAGGTGACAAGGACAAGGGCGCGACGGCCGCAGCTTCGGTCTCCACGGTGGGCACACAAAGGAACCAGACCAGTGCCCCCTCGGCCCACCTCCCCAGAGGGCATCCCACCCAGGACGGCTCGTTCCTTGCTGATCCTTCTTCCTCGCTCCTTCCAATCTCGCTCCTCACCCACCCCGTCCCTGGGGTCCCGTGGCCCGCCCCCCGTCCGCGCTGGGCCTCACTCACCTGCGGCTCCGCGCGGGGGCGGTGGGCACCGGCTGGCCCTGGCTCTGGGCCTGGCTCTGGCCGGGCGGGGGCGCTGCTCGCTTGCGGGCGGGCTCCATGCCCGCGGGGGCCAGGCCGGGTCGCACGGCGGGGCTGCCCATGTACGGGGAGCCCGGGGGGCCCATGGGCGCCCCCTGGTGGGGCATCCGGGCTCCAGACGGCATCCCGGGGCGCTGGTGGGGGGGCGGGGGCGGGGGCGGAGGTGAAGCAGAAAACTGGCGCCCGCCCGTCAGACCAGGGCCCCGGTTCCCGGCGCGGCGAGCCGCGTCTCTCCCACCCCACGCCCCCCGGCCGGTGACCCTGATGCCGCCAGCGTGAGCGAGGGGTGGGAGGGGCAGGGGCGCCGCAACCGCGCGGCTTGGCGCAGGGGGCTTTGCGTCTCGCTGCAGGAAGCTAACTGAAGCCAGGCAACTGCACTGGGCATCGCCAGCCTCGGATTTGCGGAAGGTACCGCGAAAATGAATATTAATGGCGCCTTTCAACCTTTTCAAAGGATGTTCACATCCACATGCTCATCTGCGAGACAGACTGAGGGGGTCTTTCCAACCCCACTTGACAGATGAGGCAACCGTGGCTCAAGGAGAAAAGCGACCTAGCCAAGGTCACGCAGCTCCTCCTGGCAAAGGCAGCACTGAACCGCCGTTTCCTGAGGGGCCAGGACCGTTTGCTCTCTGCAGCTTCATCTGGGTTAGAGGCCCAGCTCCCTGCTAGGACTTCTGCCTCTTTCCACTCCTTGCTTCTCAGTCCACTTCCTGGGCTGTCTTGCCGTGCACTTGCCCTCCCCACCTTAACCCGCCCTTCTCTCTGGGCCCCTGCTTTTGACCCCTCAGCTCCAACCACACCCCCTTTGGCTGATTCCAAACCTCCACACCCAGGGGCTCTGACGACTTAGCCCCCCCCCCCCCCCCATTTGCTCCTAAGGTGAAGGCTGGAGGCAGCAGGAGCTGGTGAGGTCACCCTCTACCAGGATTCTTTGACAGGACAGGAGGCAGCTGGGCTGGAGGTGGGCTGCCCAGAGTGCTTGGAGAGCTCAAAGGCGGCGGCTTTTCCTTTCCATCCATTTCTCCCTTCCTGTCCGCCTCCAGAACTCCTTCACTTCCCACCCCGCCCCAGTGAGGTAGGAAGTCAGGGCTCAAAGGGGGCCGTGGAGAGCGAGATGAGGCAGGTGTGCTCCCCTGCCACCTCAGATGGGATGTAGAGGAGATGCAAATCCACTGAGTGAAGTGTTTCACAGACTTTTAAAACCCCACTTGTCCAGATTCCAGAACAGGGATTGGGGAAGGCCAGAGAGGCTGTAAAGTGGAGGGTGGGTGGGAAGGGGACAAAGCGAGCAGGAAGGGGATTAGGGAGCAAGGGATGCACCCCCAGTGTCCCTGTTACCTTTTACACGCTACCCACTTTGCCCCCTAGAGTGCAGATGCCCCCTGGCACAAGGAGGAGCCCTGAGCCGAGCTGGGTGACCAACTCTCCCTCCTATCCCTCTTGCCCTGTACTAGGTCTAACCCTAACTCCCAGCCAGCCAGCTGTCTCTGTCCATCTCTCCCACAGTGAAAACTGCCCGTCCATTTGTCTGCCTCCCCCACCCCACCTGACCCTGTCACTCATATCTCCAGAGTGGTGGCCCAGAATGGAGCCTAGGCCCAGCCCCACCAGTACAGATAGGGTACTGGGAGTGAAGCGGTGGGACTCGCAGCCACCCAAGAACCGAAGCTCTAAGTTGGCCAAATTAAAAACAAAAACAAAAACAAAACCCCCCACATGTATAGCCCCCTCCCTCCCCTAGATGGGCCTTTTTAAAGGGACTTCACCCAACAGCGTGGTTCAGACTGGCAACTTGGCTGACTGACGTGGGCACCCCTGGGAACTTGCCTCAGAGATCTCTGGGACTGGAGGACAGGCTGCCCCAGGGAAGCCCCTTTACCCAATCAGCTGCTCTCCCATTTTTCAAGGCCAGCGATACTTGCTGATCTGCTGAAGAAGCCCCGAGAGAGAAGCTTCCAGAGCCCCCAGAGGGCTGTGCCAGCTACTGGGACCACCCCAACGAAGGGCCAAGATTCTAGGGACTCTGGCCTCCCTCGCTGAGAACGTGCCTTCTTTGGGGTCACAACCAAATTTGGCCATAGTCAACTTGACTGCCTCCTCT
Organism: Mirounga leonina; assembly: GCF_011800145.1. NCBI lineage: Eukaryota > Metazoa > Chordata > Mammalia > Carnivora > Phocidae > Mirounga > Mirounga leonina. The sequence goes on from NW_023270680.1 coordinate 372,021, forward strand.
GCACCCAGCTCCAACCCCAGTAGCCATTGCAAGTCCTACAGGCCCTGCCTCTCCCATTCTGCTGCCCTCCACGCTTCTCCCAGCCCGGCTTCTGCTGCCTCAGCCTGAGGTCCCAGCCCCTCAGGGCGCCCTGGGCTCCCTTAGGCTCCCTGTGTGCCTTCCAAGTCTGCTCCTGGCAGGAAGGTGCCGCCCTGCCCCTTTGGCCTCTAGGCCGCACATCCCTGACTGCAGCCCTTCCTTCACACCTTTGAGGATTTAAGGACATCAGCTTCTGGTGGGCTGAGTCTGCCAAGGGGATCTTCGGACCCCTTAACTTGGGGTCTGTCCCTAGAGAGGGTCTCTCTCTGACCCTGATGGCAGAGGCCATCAGCAAAGCCCCAGAGCCCTCCTGCCAGGATGCAGAGGTTGTTCAGCCAGAGAGCTTCCCGCTCCCAGTGCCTCCAGGGTCACCTGCTCCTTGCTCCCGGAGACACAATCCGAGAGACACTGTCCCAACGGATGAGCAGACAACCAGCCCACCCAGTGCCGTGTCCCCCACCCCCACCCCCAGGGCAGGGGAACACCTGGGCCCACGAGGAAGAGAACAGAAGACAACACGTCTGGTACAGAGGGGACCCCCGCACACTCTTGGGGGGGACAGTCCCCAAGTCCCACCCCCAGCCCCTGACAAGAACCCACGCAAACGCCTCGCGTCCCCGCCCGGGCACCCAACCCCGGCCCGCCGCCTGACGACGTGTTCGAGTGCCAGGGCGCCGGCACGGTCCTGGGGCTGGGCCGCGGGGCCGAGGCGCCCCTGCCAGAGGGGTGGGAGAGCGGGAGCCCCCTCCCGGCCCCTCCCGATCATCCCTCCATTCAGCCCGAGCCAGCTCGCTCACCCTCCCCCGCTAACTTTCCCCCACTCACCACCCCATGGACCAGAAACTCAAAAAGTTTGCTTTTCGTGGCTTTGCGCGCCCCTCCGGCAACTTCGTCCGCGGCCATCGGGGTGGGCTCAGCGGCTCCTCTCACTCTCTCTCTCTCTTCCTCTTTCTTTCCCTTTTCTGCCTTTTTTTTTCCTCCAACTCTCCCCTCTGAGTCCTGCTGGGCTCTCTCACACTTCTACTCGAGCGGAGTGGGGAGGGGGCCCCTTCAGGGCTGCCCTGACGGCCCACGGCCCACGCCGCCGCCGCCCGCCCGCCGCCGCCGCCGCCGCCGCCGCCGCCGCCGCGGCTGCCGCATTCCTGCACTGATAAGACAGAAATAGTCCGGCGGCCCGGGGTCTGCCTGTTGACTCGGCGGGGACAGAAACGCCTGCCTTTCCAGCCCTCGCTGTCCAAACAGCGCAGATAAGCGGCGAGGCACGCCGGCGAGCCCGGCTCCTGGGCGCTGGGCAGCGGCACTGCAGCCGGAGGCCGCCCGAGGGCCGCGGGGAGGCGGCGCGGGGAGGGGACGCGAGGGGAGGCGGCGGGGGGCTCGCCGGCCACCCGGGCCCTCGCCACACATAGTTTCTCGGTTAGGGAATTCGCCGGCAGGGCCAGGCAGGGAACAGTCAGTTCCAGCTGTCCCCCAAGCGGCTCCTGCTGCATTTCTGAGGCCCTTTCCCCAGAGACCTGGCAGGCCAAGTAGGGAAACATTCGCTGGAAGGAATCCGGGGGGAGCCGGAGCCCGGAGGAGGCCTTCCTCCTGCACCAGGCCGTCAGTGGTGGGTGTGCCCGGGGAGGCGGTGTCCCCTCGCGTCCACAGATGTGTGCGCCCTTGTCTCGCCCGCCGTGTGTGTCTGCACCCTGGTGTGGGCACAGCTCGGCGGCTGTGGGTGTGGATGTTTATGAGCGTGCACAGACAAATGCCTTCTCTGTGTGCCTCCCTCCACGAGAGCCTCTAGTGCGTGCGCCCGCTCGCGGGTGCGTGTGTGGCAGGACATGGCCTGTGTCTTACAGCTCCGTGTGAGTCTATTTCTGGGTATGGAAGTCTTTGTTTGTCTCTATGTGAGAAAGTGAGGGCAAGAGGGGAAGTATTTCGGAAAAGAGGGGTGGATCCGACTCCTGAGAACAGGAAGAGAAAATGTGAGGGCAGGCGAGGGGCTGGGGTGGGCGCTTGGGTGCATGGGCAGAGGGAATGAGGCAAGCAGAGCCTCATGGCTTTGGAACCGGGCATGAGATGGGGGTAGGGGGCCCAGAGGTGCTGGGGCTGCTGGGCATGGTAGGGCCAGCCTCAAGACCCCAAAGAAAGCAGGGCTAAGTGTGGGATTGTGAGGGAGCCCCAGAAGAGGCAGTGTGGAGGGAGCTAGCAGTCCCTGGGGTGAAGGAGGGGCCGGAAACAGGAGGGGCAAATCCTGAGATCCCCAGGCTGGGAACCATAGCACCACCCAGGCCCCCAAAGGCCACACCCCTCTCTCCTCCTTCTGGAGGAAGAGCCCAAGGGCTTTGGGATGAGAGTGGGTCAAGTTTCCGTGCCTCCTGGGGCTGCATCCAGGTGAGGGTGGGGCTATGCCTGGGGGAGTTTGTTGGAAAACTTATTTGAAGTTACACCTTGAAGACCCAGTATTGCACTGGGGGATCCTGACCCTCAACCCCTTCAGAATGCCTTCAGAGGTCAGACAAAGAACTACGGGAGTGTTCTGCCTGGAGAGTGCTTTTGCCTGCAGCCTGATTTCCTTGGGCCCTAGTTGTGCTCCTGTCACCGTCCAGTTGGGTGCCCACGGTCAGTCCTCTGGAAGGCCAGAGTGGCCCAGGATAACCCTCCTTTTCTGCTGGCTTAGCAAGGAACCTAGAGGTCCCCTTCCTACCAGATCTCTACCCACCATCCCCTTAGACTCGCCCATGCAGAAACTGGGTCCTGGCAGGGTGGGAACGGGTGGGTGGCCGCCAGAGGCCATGAAGGTGGCTACTGGTGACCTGGGGGAGGTAACCTCTCCAGTCTGTCCACTAACCTCCAAAACCCCTCACTCATTCCCATGTCTAAGCCTCTGCTCCCACTATTCTTTTGCCTGGAATCCTTCTACTACTGCTCATCTGCCTATCCAGATCATATTCATCCTTTAAAGCCTAGTGTGGGTCCCACCTCCTCCAGGAAGCCTTCCCTGATTCCACTCCTGTGCACCAACATTTCTCTTCTTTGAATACCCATTGCCATCTATGCTATGCCATGAATTGGCACTTGCCTGACCAGTGTCTGAGATGTTAGGTTTGGTTTTCCAAATGCGGCCCCCTGATTTCAGGAACTGGTCTTTAAGTCCCCCTATCCTCCCCACCCCACCCCATGCTGGGACACGGGGACTTCTGATCAAATGCCTGCTAACAGTTGCAACCACCCAAAGCTCAGTGGGCCAGTGGATGGAGCTCATACTCTGCCACTTACCTGAAGGTCTGAGTCGCCATGGGCACCCCCACCCACTGTGGGTGCTTCTAGCATGGACACGTGAAACCACAGACCTTAGGGGTTCTGGGGGATTGGGGCAGGGGCAGACACCTTTAGGCTTTGTGTAAAGCTCAGAGTTCTTAACTCTCGGAGAGGCTTTTTGGGTAAAGAAGACAGCAAAGGAGGCAGATGGGCACCCCTGCTTGGGCAGCTAAGTTTGAGGGAGGGACATGAAGGAGAGTGGGAATACCCTGCATCTGTGAGGGGACTGGTCCCGGAAGGGAGGAGATTGCAGGAGGTGGTTAGACCAAAGGCTCTGGTGATACCCAGGGAGCTGGTGAGTATCACTCAAGACCATAGCTAACTCTGTCCTGGGCCACCCCAGCATCGGGTCCCCCCCACCAGCCACTTCTCTGGGAGACAGCCTTGTGCCAGCGCTGACAACGGATACATAATGCATGCATGCCCCTCAGGCGCATGCCCCTCAGGCACACACACCAATGCAAATGCCAGAGGGACAAGGAGCCACCTGGATTTGCCCACACAGGCCCATCTCCACCATCTCCACAGACACTCACACGGTGCCACCGACAAGGCACCAGCCAGCAGGCACATTTGCATGCTGCTTCTACAGGGGCAGACACGGGGGGAGCCCTCAGACCAGAAAGCAGAGGCGCAGGGGTGGGTGCCCCGAGCCAGGACTCCCACCTCACAAAGGCCAGGATCCCCAACGGCTCAGCCCCAGAAGAGCGCTCAGCCAGCCGTGCCACTGCCACAGGCTCGGGTCGGGGTGGGGTGGAGGTCCAGGGAAAGCCCCGCTTCCAGCTGGCGGGGGGCGGGGGGGCGGGCCGGGGCTTCCTCCCAGCCCGACGGGGCCCTTAGCCTCGGCCAACCGGCCCACGCCGTGCTTCGGGCAGACCGTGCGCGTGTCCGGGCAGAGGGCGGCCGCCCTGCGGCTCGGAGCCGGAGTCCCCCCTGCCGTCCCCCCATCTCTCCTTCCCTCCGAAGCACCACAAGCACCAAATGGCAAAGCGCCTCTCCCCGCTCAGGGAGAGATGCGCGGCGGCCGGCGGGACGGGCTCAGCGTCCCCGCACCCCCCCGCCCCATCACCAGCACCGCGCGGGAGAGGAGGGCGGCCTGGCGCCGGGAGCACGTCCCGGCCCGCTGCCGCCCTCCCTCGCCCTTGCCCGCGCGGGGCCGGAGCAGCGGCTGGAGCCGGACGGGAGCCGGCCCGGGCATGCGCACTGCGGCCTCCCTCCCGGTGAAGGTCAGCCCAGGGCCTAGCTGCAGGACTCAGTGGCGGCGGGGGAGGCGGAGGAGGGAGGAGGGATGCAGCGGAGAGACTTAACTCCTTCCCTGCGGGAAGATGGCCATCGAGGCTGAGGCCGGAGCCCGCGGTCCCCCCCCTCCCCGCCTTCGTGTAGGTCCTGTTACGGGGACCCAGCTCTGGGGGAGGGGGGAGGAGGGGCAGGGGAGGGAGAATGGAAGAAGGAGGCTAGGAGGAGAGGAGGGAAGCTGGGAAGGGGAGAGGGAGGAAGGCGCGGGAGGAACAAAGGAAACCAGACTGAAGGAAGAGACCTCTTTCCGCTGCCCCCTTTTCTGTATAGCCCCAGCAATAAAGCTTGGCTTAGCAAAATGAAATTACCCTCACTGACTGGGGCATCAGCGTGTGTGTGTGTGTGTGTGTGTGTGTGTGTGAGGGGGGGGTGGGGGGGACAGAGAGACAGAAACACAGTGAGGCCACCTGGAGCTCTCAGGCTGTGGACCTCTGTTTTCCGTGTTCTGGCCCATCGCTAAACTCAGCCCCCAACTTCTCCTCTGGTCACTAAACCCCAGGGCATGCCAGGGGTCCCAGAGGCAGCGCTGACCCAGCCTACCCGCCTGGCCTGAATCCCAGGCCCCCAGGGAACTCCAGCTAGACCTTGAGGCCAGGCCCAGTCCCCAGAGATGGGTAAAGGAGAATCTTCACCTCTGGTGAGGGGCTTCCTCCAGCCAGCAGACAAGACACTGGCAGACCAGGCCTGGGACATTATGGCACAATCCCCCTCCTCCTCCTCCTGGCTCCCCCCCTGACTCCTCTTCCCAGGCCAGAGCAGCGCTGGGTACCTCCCTCTTTGTGCAAGAATGTTTCTGTGCCTGGACACCCTCTGCTACTAGCCAGGGGGCCGTCTGTCTCTTTGTGTGACTTTGCCTTTTTGTGTCAGTTTTGCAAACACACGCAAGAAAGACAAATAGGATAGAAAGAAGCAAAACACAAAGATAAACTAGGACACCAAAATAATTGTGTGACCTTGGGCAAGTTGCTGTATCTCCCTGCCCCTCAGCTTTGTCAGGAGTAAAGGGAAGGGGGTAATCAGATGATTCCGAGGGCCTTTCCTGCCCTGAAATCCAAGGATTCCATAAGACAGGGACAGGAACCAAGGCAGACGAGGCGGGAGGGAGAGGGAGACAGAGACATAGAGAGATAGGCCCACACCATTTAAGGGATGCTGCTAACCCAAGGTGAAGCCTGGTCCTTGTGTGAGTACCCTTCCGGTGAGCCTTCACCACTGTGCACCGCTGTGCTGTCAGCCTCCTGGGAGCGAGGCAAGGCTTTGCCCTGGGGTCTCCAGGGACCTGCTCCGTAAGCAGGTGTATGATAAAGGTTAGTGGAATGAGTTAATCCTTCTTCTCTGTTCTGTGTGGGTCTCTTCAGTCCAGTGGGGTGCTCTGTGCCCCCTCCCTGCCCCTCACCTACACCTCATGTATACACGATAACTGCAAACGTCAGCATGTTGAACCTGCTGGTCACTGGGGTCCTGAGCACCCACCAGCCCAGAGGGGAGGCACATTTTGGATTTGTCGTAGCTTTGTACTCTCCCCTCATGACCGCCATTAATGAGATGGTTCCTTATAGCAGTCCACACCCAACAGCTTATCGCACTGAGCAAAAACGAGCCACCCTGGCCTGCTCCCCATTTTGGCCAGGATGGGGTTGGTCTGTGGGGAGGTATTTATATGGCATGCTGAGGTGTGCTCTGACTGCCCCAGCTCCCGTCCTGCAGCCTAGGGGGTGGGACACGGGTCATGGCTCTGCCTAGTGCGGAGGCACAGAACCATGCTTGCTCCCCACCCATCTCCCTCTGGACCAACACTGGCCTATCTAGCTAGATGCAGGGGCAAAAATAAGGGATCCATGGTCTCAGGACTTGCAGGCTATCAAGACTCCAAGGAGCAGTAAGCCTCTCCTTCTCACTGCCTATGTCCCTCCACCAGCCTCTGGCTGCCCCCCAGCCAGGGCCCGTGAAACCCACCCATCCCATAATGCCTATGTCTGGCTGAAGCCATCACTCCTGTCCTGCTTGTACCCCATGGTTCCCAGGCCTCGGCCCTCCTTTCTCTTGGCAGACAGGAGCCCCATCCCAGCACCTCTGATTCCTCTCCTCTCTCCCCTATAGCTCGCTGCTCCCTCATGACCAGTGTGGGGACAGTCTCCTGTGGCTTAATGTCCTGCCCCTCACCCCCAGGGAGCTTCTGAGGCCTCAGCTACTGCTCTGACCAGGTAGGTGGTCAGAGGGATTTCTGCCAACCACTACATTCTGAGGTCTGGGATGTCACCTGAGTGAAGAAAAATGAGTAGAAAAAAATACATGTACATTTCCTTGACAAATGTTTCGGGGAAATCAAACCAAATGTCAGTTGGCAGCAGAATGTATAGGTAAAACCTGCCTGGAGGCACCCATGGACCTGGTCTCCCAGGTACCTTCAACTCCGTGAGGAGTCAAGGGCGGGCCCTGCCCTGCCCACAGGGTCTGAGGGCACTTTTACACTGCATGGGTGGGGGCTGAGAGCGCCCTGCCCTTCCCCTCCTAACCCGACACTCTGTCCCTCCCCACGGTCAGCCTGGAGTGCACCTGCCTTCCTATCATGACATACTTCCTCCCTGATTGTGTCTGGCCCCACAGAAGGCCCCGGACTCCCTTCAGCTGCATCCTCAGCTCTGTAAGGCTCGGTGTGGCCCCTCTTCTTCTCCCATCTCCCAACCTGAACCCTTTTACTGTGTGGTCTATCAGAAATAAATTTTCCAATACGCTTGGCCACTTCGGTGAACAGCCCTTTTGCCTTCTTGCGAGAGAAGCCCTCCAGAGACCATACTGCCCCCGAAAACCGCCCCTGGTCGTGGCAGTATTTTCCCCAGAGCACCCCTACCACTGGCCTCGAGGTGGGGTAGAGACCCTCCCCGCCACTCGGGGACACTCACTGACGCCCGTCCTCTTCTTGCTGCTTTTCGGGATCTTCATGGATGGCCCTTGCCACACCTCGGGTCTCTCATTCCTCGGACACCTCTCCTCTAGAGATCCCCCCACCTTCCCTCAGCCATTTGCTCCAAGTCACCTCTTGGGTCTTGTCATTCCAGCAGCAGCAGCCCCGTGCCCCAATATCAGCTTTAAGCACCTCACTCTGACCACCATCTCCTGTCCTTCCAGCTCACTCTGTCCGGTTTCCTGATCCCCAAAGCCTGTGACTCCACTGGAACCTCTGGTCCATTTCTCTGACCCACACCCCTCATCACAACCACACCGTTACATATGATTCTTTTTTAAAAAAAAATATGATAAAACATACATAACATAAAATTCACCACTTCACCTCCTTTGCATATACTCTTGACTCTCTTACTTAAGAGTTAAATCCAGCTTTCACCAACTCCTGCCCTGTACCTGGCACCTGAATGTGGCCGGAGAGAGACACACAAGCACCCTGATGGGGTCTCAGTATTCAGGAGCACCCTGGCCCCGTGCTGCCCAGCTGTCCGGCTGTCCCTCCTCCACGCGCACTCTGTCCCGCCCTGCTCCCGATGTGAGTTTCTACATCTGCTCCCCTGCTCCCCCTCCCCATTCCCAGCTGACCCCCTTCATGAGACACAGAAGCTTCCAAAGAACTTCCACCTAGCCACCTCAGTGCAAGCCTCCTTTGGGAACACGTGGTCCTAGCCACAGGCCAGAAGCAGGCGGTGCTCTGGGGCAGCCCCAGAGCCACCTTGTCCTGCTCCCCTGGGGCCGCTTGGTGGCTATGGGCCTGGAGAACTCAGAGGGTCTAACCTGGCCTAAGGAGGATAGAATTGAGCTGAGCAAAAGGCGAAAGGCTCCATCTGTGTGCAGAGGACTGGCTGCAGGTTTCTTGGGGGAACAGGGCCAAAAGTGCGTGGGTCTGAGAAGAGGTCTTTGAGGCTGGTCTATGATCAAGGATCTCCCAGTCAAAGCCGGGCTTAGCCTCTCCCATGTCCCCACACAACATACCCTCTTTACTCCGGGGTTCTGAGAGCTGTGGCGATGGCCAAGAGGCTTCAGGAAGACTCGCTGGGGAGTGGGCAGCAGGGAGGGGATGGAGGAGGATGGTCTCAGGACCTCCTTGGTGTACAGCCCCTGGTTGCACAATCCTTTGTAATTAAGGCCAGCTGGTGCCCCCCCACCCCAGTGAATCCCCTCCAGGTAGCCCCTCAGCTAGCCCTGACCCCCTGCCCTTGCTCCCAGATCTGGGCTTTTGCTTTGGCCATTGCCACCTAGTCTGTCTTGGGACAGGGCTGTGACAATGAGGCCTTACTACCCTACCCATCACCCCAGTTCTTCTGGGGTCCTGTCCTCCCCCAGGCCCTGAACCCACTGCCCTGGGTGGGGTCTCTGCAGGCACCACAGTGTGATGACTCTGAGCTTAGACTTCAGAACAGGACTTCTCAGTCTTAGCACCACTGACATTTTGGACTGGGTAGTTCTTTATTGTGGGGGTTGTCTCACGTATCCTATGATGTTGGTAGCATCCCTGGCTTCTATCCAGGAAATTTTACCAGCACGCCCCCCGCCCCCCCTCCAGTGCGACAAACAAAAATATCTCCCAATGTTGTCCTTTGTCCCTGGAGGGTGCAATTGCCCTGGATGGAGGACCACTTCTGACGGTCCCGGGTTCACACTCAGCTCATAACTTTGCACAAGTCCCTTCACCTGTCTGAGCCTCGTCTTCCTGGGGCGCCCCACACCTGACTCGCAGGTAGATGTGAGGCTTAAAATGAAGCCGTGCACGTGCAGAGTTGGGCACAGGGCTTGACACAGAGGGGACACTTAGCAGTCGCCACTCTTACTAGCTCCTGATGCTGAGTCTGCCCGACCCTGCCCGTGTGTCTGCCCGTGTGGCTGCCACGGCCCCGCCTCATCTCTGGGTCCCGGCGGTCCTGCTCTCCAACAACCCCCAGCTAGGAGACTGGTGAAAACAGGGAGCCCTCAGAGCCCCTCCGCTGCGGGGCCGTCACAAAACCACAGAGGGAACCTCTGAGGGCTCAGCCGGGCAATTGCTCATAGTGGCTAATTCTGGTGGCTCTGGGAGCCCATGCGGAGTCTGGGTTCTACCCCAACCCCTGGAAGCTTCCTTGAGTGCAGAAAGTGGCATTAGTATGCGGGGTGGGTCTTACATGGGAAGCTCAGAAACTTGGTAAGGACTGCAGGAAAGGGGGGAAGGAAGACATTCAGAAGCCCCCCAGAAGCAGCAAAGCCACTGGACTCACACCTGAGAAGAATTCGTCAGGGCGACCGTTGGGCCAAGAGAAGCTGAGGTCCAGGAGCTGCCGCTGGAGGCATCTGGAGCAAGAGCAGGGCCTCCTCCCGCGCCTGTCCCCTTCCTCCTCTGCTGCCACACGTTTAATGAGCACCTACCATGTGAGTGCTCGGTGCCAAGTGCAGCTCATCCACCCATGAGACAGCCTCAGCCCCGGGGACACAGCGAGTTTGAGGACCGGATAGGGACGGGTGGGGCTGGCGGCATCAGAACGGTGAGAAGCCCGAGTCAGCTCCTGCCTCAGGACAGTTGCTGCTGGGGGGGCGGGGGGGGTGTAGGCGCGGTGCACCCCATTCCGGAGCTCTGGGCTTCCTTATGGGGAAAAGAGGCAATCAGAGGGGCTGTGGCTTGGCTGGGTGGCCGGCCTTGTGGCCGTGGTGGAGAAGCCAGCAGCTAGCTGCAGCCGTGGCCGAGGGCGTCCCCAGGCGCTGCGCCCCAGCCCCGGCAAAGGTGGAGCCCGCCGCGGGGATGTACCAGAGCACACCGGCGAATGCCTGGGCTGTCTGTGGGAACAGAGGGCTCGGGCCTCCTTCTGGCTGCGCGCGGCCCCACGTGAGCAAAGCTACAGCCGGCTGAGGAGCTGGTATTCCAGGGCCAAGGGGCAGCGGGGACCTCGGTCCTTCCTGGGGCGCGCATGAGCCTGGGTCACCTCCCAGAGGTTCTGGCTACCTAGAGCTCATCTTCTCCCTCCTCCATGAGACACGACTCCAAATTCCAAAGGCAGTCATCATAGCCCACCCCCCCACCCCTGCCAACTCCCACACAGGTTGAACTGTGTCTCCCCCAACTGAATTCATTTACTGGAGTCCTAACACCCCTCCCTCAGAATGTGTTCATACTTGGAGATGGGGTCTTTACAAAGGTAGTCTAGTTAAAATGAGGTCAATAGGGTGACCCTAATCCAATATGACCGGTGTCATAAGATAGGGGAAATTTAGGACACCCGGACAGGTACACACAGAGGGAAGACGTGTGACTCGGGGAAGACAGCCGTCCTCAAGTCAAGGAGCAAGGCCCGGGGCAAATCTGCCCTCACGGCCTCAGAAGGAACCCAGCCCCCTGCTGACACCTTGTTCTCTGGCATCCTGCCTCCAGAAAATACATTTCTAGCCTACCCTACATTTCTAGACTCACCAGCACCCCCCCCCCCCCCCACCGCCCCAGTAGGCTTTCCCTACTCTTGTGTTGGTCTTCCTATGACCGGCCTGCCCGTTCAAGGCCCACCCGCCTCTCCCCTCGCATCCCCTGATCTGCCTGGAGCCACTGAAAGGCACTGAGAACAACGTGCTTATGAGCACGATGCAGGGTTGAGCCTGGGGCCAGAACACCTGGCCACCACCAACTGACACTCTGAAAAACAAACTGAGGGTTCTAGATGGGAGGGGGGTGGGAGGATGGGTTAGCCTGGTGGTGGGTATTGAGGAGGGCATGTTCTGCATGGAGCACTGGGTGTTATGCACAAACAATGAATCATGGATCACTACATCTAAAACTAATGATGTAGGGGCGCCTGGGTGGCTCAGTTGTTAAGCATCTGCCTTCGGCTCAGGTCATGATCCCAGGGTCCTGGGATCGAGCCCCGCATCGGGCTCCCTGCTCCACGGGAAGCCTGCTTCTCCCTCTCCCACTCCCCCTGCTTGTGTTCCCTCTCTCGCTGTGTCTCTCTCTCTGTCAAATAAATAAATAAAATCTTAAATAAAAAAAAAATAACGAAAAAAAAATAAAACTAATGATGTAATGTATGGGGATTAACATAATAAAAAAAAAAAGGGCCACGGTATGTCAACCTGTCTTAGCCTCAGTCTGTTTATCTTTAAAATGGGTACTGCGCCACTTCAGCTCTCACAGGCTTATTGTGACTAGCAAAACAGTACTGACAGGACACATGTGGGAATTCTCGTTAAGTCCTAGAGGCCCAAACGAAGCTATCACTGTTAGTAACATATCACTCCTTGGTAACCATCCATCCCACTTTGGACTGTTATTGAACTCACTGTCAGTTAAAGCTGCAATTCTCTTTCTACTCTGATTGTGCCGAAACGTGTCTCCCATCCCCTACTTCTAACATTGCCTATTTGGATTCAAGAACAGATAACTTGTACTTACTCCTGTTGATATTCATCTTGTAGGAATCAGCCCATTATTCTAAGCTTGAGATGCTTTGAATCTCAATTCGGTTATCTGATATATTTGCCACCCTTTCCAGCTGTGTGTCATTCATAGATCCATGAGGATGACCTTCTCTCCTCATCCAGGTCCATGCTGACCATACTGGAAAAGGACAGGCAGACAAAGCCCTCTCTCCAGACAATCTACAACCTTGGGGCCGAGTCTTCAATTGGCAGCAAATTTACTCAATCGTAGTAACATGCAGTGATGTGGTGGAGTGTCTTGTTGGTAGTTTAAAATCAGCCGTGGTAGGAGTATTTATACCATGGAAATTGGCAAATAATACAAATCAGATTTCAGCTCCCCCTTCCCACCCTATCAAGAGCCAGTTGTTAAATATTTACCCACACACTACTGTATCCAGCCCACGTTTATGTGTCACACTCAAGATATTGGGAGAGACTTTGTCAAACACCTCCAAATTCACACATACATCTTTACGGAGCGTCATAGCCTATAAAACAGTGCAGTATGCATTATTTAATTTGGTTCTTTCAACATCCCAGGAAGTTACAGGGCTGAATATTACTATACCCATTTTAAAGATGAGGAACACAAGGTTAATGATTGACTCAGAGCCAGATAGGGATCTAGCATCAAAGATGGGGCTCAGACCGCCATGTCCTGATCTCAAGGTCCCTGTTCTCTTCAGCTTGTCATCGAACTGCCCCCCCGCCGGCCCCCACCATTGGTTGTCAAAGGTGCCCTGAATTCCCTCACCAGCTGCGGTTCTGGGTTTAAAACTCAAGCTTTGAGGGGGATTCTACCTCTATTCCTTCCTGTTAGCAGCACATTATTGGGATACCTGTTTCCACAGGGGGAGGACCCTCAAGTTTTTGACAAGACTCTCTGCATTCTGTTTAAAATTCATTGATGACAAGAGACTGCTTAAAGTGACCCTAAGTCAATGCGGTGCTTCTCAACCTGGGGTCCAATGATGCCTGGGACCCTTGAGTTCTCCGGGCTAGCAATGCAGATTTAGGGCTCTGGGCCCGAGGGCTAGAAGAGGTGACCAGTCGGGGGGTGATGGCATGAGAGGAACCCAAGGAGGAAGCTGCAAAACAGACAGGTTTGGCTTAGCCCACACAGTGTCTTTCTTAAACACTTTTTAAAATCTTAAAAATTGAGAGATTTCACATAAAAAGCCAGATTTCCAGAATCTCTGAAAAACCTGGAAATCTGGCAACACAAGCCCACTGATATACTTGGAAACAATCAGATGGAATTGGGGAGGGGCTCTCCCTTTTTGAAGTGGCAGGACTTCTCCAATTTACCCCCCGCCCCCAATGTGGGGAGTTGCAAACTCTAAAGCCCTAGGCGCCCAGCAATGAATGTAAATGAATGGTGTGAGCTTTGAGCGCCAGGACAACTAGCCTTTGACCTTGGGTCTACGTGCTGGGGTACAAAGGGCTGGCCTGGGCCTACAGAAAGGGCTGGTTGCTTTGTCTCTTTGAGAGCCTCTCCGGTTTGGGTCACTATACACCTCTGAGGGCTGGATGTGGTGGACAGACCCCAACTAGGACTCTTGCACTAACCATTGGGAAGTTAGTTTCAGTTTCTCATCTTGAAAGTGATGATGATAATATTAGCATTTACCTCATAGTCTTGTGGTGAGGATAAATCAGCTAAACCATGAGAGATTCTTAAAACAGTTCCTAAAACTTGCAATAAGCTCTCAATCAACACTGGTTGCTATTCTTCTGCCCCAGGCCTGCTTGGCTCTTCTCCTTCTGGTGTGAGCTGCTCTGGAGTCTAGGGGGCTGATGAAGGAAGAAATGAGGGCTGGGACTGTTGGGGGTGGGGTGGGGGCGTCTGGACAGGTGGGGCTCTAGTCCACCAGACAGGCATTCTTTAAAAGTGTGTCTAAGATGGTTTTCTCCTGAAGGAAGAGGCCAGAGTAAGATAGCGGTTGGATGGTAAAAGTAAGGGGTCAAAGAAGAAACTGAGGCACAAAAGCAAAAGAATGCTTCCTGCTGGGTGGGGTAGAGTGGGGTCTGCAGACAGAGCTGGAGCTCAGCTTCTCCTCCTTCTACTCCGGCCCCTCGCCTGCTGGGGCCCCTCCTCCGAGCCCACCCACTGGGGCTCCTGCTGTGGATTCAGCTGCTGACAGGGGATCAGATCTGCTCACAGCCCAGGACAGCCAGAGCACCACAGGGCTCTCCCTTCCACCGTGCTGGCTGACTTTTTATTTCCAGCTCAAAACTTCACTGAAGGCAAAGAAGGCGGGGCTCTTAAATATGCAGACTTGCATCAGGGTTGGGAAGCTGGGCTAAAGCTAACGAGATAACTCTGCTTCTGAGTTCAAGATGTGGGAGCGGGGAGAATGGAGTTCGCAGCTGAGGGGTGGAAAGGCCCAGGGGCTGCTCGCTGATTCCAGGCCTTTATGAGCCCACAGTATACGGGCAGCGAGAAAGGAAGCTGGGCCTGGAACCAGGGGGGACAGGGTCACAGGGTCTACTGATGACACCTGGATGCCGTGGTGCTCAGGGCGGCACCGAGCACCACATTTTAACCCACGGGCCAACGAGGGGCACTCTGGATTCACCACATGCTGGGTGTCGAGCTGAGTGCTCAGTACTTAGCATTCCACAGAATCTTTATAGAAGGGGCATCAAGTCCCGCCTTACAGATGGGCCACTGAGGCTCAGAGAACTAAGTGCCTCTTCCCACACCCACCTAGCTGGTGAGGGGCAGAGCCCACCTTCCAACGGAGACCTGGGAGCCCCGAAGCCTGTCTGCTAGCCTCAGGCAGCCTCACCCCCCTCTGGCTCTCCCAGTGGGCACCAAGGGTGAGAGCAGCCTGCACAGGCCCCCAGGTGAGGAACATTTGAGGAAGCCAGTTCCTGAAAGTTCCTGCAGGCGGACCCGGGGAGTGTGGACAACTGCTTCCAAATGTCTGGAGGCAGTTAGATGTCATGGAAGCAGAAAAGGGTTTATTCTCTAGAACTCCAAAGGGCAAGACCAGGGTCACTGGAAGGAAGATTCTCCTCACCACAAGAACAACTAAAGATGGGGTGCCTGGGTGGCTCAGTCAGTTAAGCATCTCACTCTTGATTTCGGCTGAGGTCATGATCTCAGGGTCGGAGTGCGGGGCGGGGGGGGGGGGGATCAATGCCCGTGTCAGGCTCTGTGCTCAGTGGGGAGTCTGCTTGAGATTCTCTCTCTCCGTCTGCCCCTCCTCCCTCTCCCCACCCTTCCCTCCCCCAGGCATGCTCTCTTTCTCTCTCTCTAAAATAAATAAATAAGTCTTTTTTAAAAAACCCAACTAAATATGGAAGGAGCATCTGTGAACATGGTGAACAGGTCCTTTTGGAAAGGGACAGCTGCCCAGGCATGGGCCAAGAGCAGCTCAGGTGTCAGCAGGCCAAGGTGGGTAGGCAAGAAAGGCCCCCCCTTGGGTTGTGGGGTGTAGAGAGGACAGGGCCAACCATACAAAGGGATCTCAGGGTCCTCTTCTTTTTTTTTTAGAGAGAGAGAGAGAGCAAGCGAGAGAGCCCGGGAGGGGCAGAGGGAACGGGAGAGAGAGAATCCCAAGCGGGCTCCATACCAAGCACAGAGCCCGATGCAGGGCTCAATCCCACGACCCTGAGATCAGGACCTGAGCTGAGATCAAGAGTCGGACACTTAACCAACTGAGCTACCCAGGCGCCCCTCAGGGTCCTCTTAAGATCAGCTGTCAGAGCCACCTCCCCCCCAACCCCCTGCCTCATTCATTCATGAAATATTGTTCTGTATTGTGTTGAAAAAGACAGATGCAGTCTGTGCCTTTAAGGAGCACTGCACTGAAATCTTTAAATTTTTTGTACATGCTATAAGCTATAAGAAGGTGGGACTTCATACCTAATCAGGGTGGGAGAAAGTGTCCCTGGAAGAAGTGGCATTTAGGTCGAGACTTGAAGGATGGGCAGATTTAGGCAGGTGAAGGGAGCTGGAAGTGTGTTGCAGGCCAAGGGAACAGCATGTGGGAAAGCCCTGAGTGAGGGCAGGCGCTTGCAGCCCGTGAGGAAACGGAAGAGAGAACAGATCAGATCTGTGTTGCTGGGGTTGGGGGCAGGGGCCCAGACTGAGAGCGGGGCACCACTTGGGTGGCTACCTCGGTGGTCCAGGCAGGAGACAACAGTGGCATTACGTAAGCGGATGGAACTGAGATGTATCTAGGAAATCAAATCAAATCAAAGGAAGAGGTGATTGTTCCAAGGGAGAGAGAAGGAAGGGGGAGGGTCAGATGTCACTCCCAGGTCTGGGCTTGAGCTTCTGTGTGGCTGTCAGCCATATGGCCAGCCCCACCCCCACTGTGGAGCGGACTCCATGCTCTTGTCATCGTGTGTTCATGGGGAGACCTCTACTCTGCTCCTCTGGAGAGAAGACTCTGGAATAATCCTGCCACCTCTCCCACCACTTGGGAGGGGCTCTCTGCCTGAGGAGGTGGGGGGGGGGGGGTCTGACATCTGCAAGACAAGTTCTCCTGGGCCAGGGGTGGTGACATCAGGACTGTTCCCTGCAGCCTGCCCTTCCCTTTGGGGTGCGTCTGCTGGCAGGAGGGAGCCCATCTCAAGCTGTTCCCATGCCCCAGATAAACAAACCCAAGTTAGGGTATCGGGTCTGCCTGCTGCATCCAGGCCTCAGGTTCAAGCTTCTTTCTTTCTTTTTTTTTTTTTTAAAGATTTTATTTATTTATTTGAGACAGAGAGAATGAGAGACAGAGAGCATGAGAGGGAGGAGGGTCAGAGGGAGAAGCAGGCTCCCCGCCGAGGAGGGAGCCCGATGCGGGACTCGATCCCGGGACTCCAGGATCATGACCTGAGCCGAAGGCAGTCGCTTAACCAACTGAGCCACCCAGGCGCCCCTCAAGCTTCTCTCTCTAGTCTGGCTGGCCCTGCAGTAAAGCTGATGTATGTCCCTGACACGCGGGCCTACTTCTCAGTGGGCTCACGACCTACGGTGTAAGGCATGTGACTGGGCCCACCCTATACCCAAACCCACCTGCTGGGCATGTGTGCTGGTTGAGGTCTCCAGGTTCCTACAAGGATATGACCCTTCCCCAAGAATGTGCCTCTGTACTTAATTCCCGATTTTAAGCAGACCTTCCTGCTGCCTGACAGTTCTCAAAACTTGTAAATAATAGCGTGTAGAGCGCTTCCCGAAGGCAGGCGATTCCTCTGTAGCCCTTCTAACTTTTATCTCGGGATTGACCATGACCGGCGATATTTACATGGCTGCACGCTATTTTGTTGGTCTTTGCCTTCACCTAGGAAACCTGTGCTGAGCCCTGCCACCCAGTGTCCCCCTCACGTCACCACACAGGAAAGACTTCTCGGGGTCACAGGGCCCGAAATCACAGTGTCTTTGAGCAAATGGTTTGGCTTCCTGGCGCTGTGAATGACACGAGCGTCCTGTTTTCTCACTGGGGAGGGGGCCTCGGGGCCTTGGGGCTTGGGTTTTGTGCACTCATGTCATCCTTGGCTGCCACATCTCTTCCCTGCCCTGTATTCCCAATGTCCTGACATCCTCCCTACACGTGTCTTTGCAACGTGCCTCCGAGCCTTTTCTCGAGTGAGGTAGAACACAAGCACATCTTCCTGCATCTTCTAGTCTCTGTTTTTCTCCCCCTCCCCACAGTACCGCTCCTCCTTGCTCCAGGCCCCAGAACGTTCTTCGGTCTGGAAAGAAGGTTGACATGGGAGATGATCCAAGTTTGTAAATTCCAGGAAAGGCATGAGCGGGACACATGCTCATAAGACACATTCTCAAATTTCCTGGAGGTTAAGTTTAGGTAACAAAGGAATTGGTTTCACAGCTCGGGAAGCAAATCAAGAGGTGGGCCAGGCCGAAGTGAGCGACCACTCTCCCACAGGGTCCTCACAAGTGACCAAGGGTCTGCACATCCCTCACCAGCCAGGGACATCCCAGCCACAGCCCTGGCCCCCACCAGGAGTCCCTCAGCAGAGGCCACCAGAAGCAGGCTGATGCCTCCAGCATGGTCAGCCGAGAGGGCTCAGAACCCAGCGGGACCTGAGGGCCATTCACTCAGCCCACGTGTCTGCAACTCGGCCTTCTCTCGTGACACCTCCTGCCACTTCCTCCCGTGACACCCCCTCCTGGTGACACCTCCAGCTCATTACCTCCACCACTTAACGCTCACTAATAACGAGCTCTCACTTGCAATCACACTGCCGGCACTCGGGGCGAAGACAGCCTCCAGCTGCGGCACACCTGCCCTCGCGCCCCCTGCGCTGTCTAGACGCTTGCACGGGGCCTGTCAGCGTCCAAATGACAGCACGTGCCCGAGCCGCCAAGCGTCAAAGCCGGCTCCATGCCTGGGACTGCACATGCTGAATGAAGCCCAGTTTCATGTTCACGTGGTTCTAAAACAAAACGCCAGAAACCTCTCCGAGCACCTCACCCCTTGTCCCCTGCATCACATGGAGAGGCCCGAGGAGTCTCACGACGGACCCTCCGTTCACCTTGTGACCAGGCCCCTCCGGGACCAGGGGTCACTAGGATGTACCCACCACGCCCAGAGCCTCCAACCCCCCAGGCTTCTCACGCCTCCCCTCCCCTGCTGCCCATCCTTCGGGGGGATCACCTCCTTCAGGCAAGGTCTGGATCAACCCAGGGCACCGACCTACTGCTGCTGGGGAGCCAGCTTAGGGCTTAGCTCAGTGTACCCCAAATCAGCCACGACTTACAAGGACTCACCACGTGGGGGCCCCGGCTCTCGGGTACCTCCCAGGGACCCCAGCTGCTCGGCAAGCCTCCAGCCTCAGACACCCGACATCTTTAGGGTTGCCCAGAAAGTACACCAGCTTACACCTTCTCTTTAGGATTCTGCATTAAAAAACCAGCCCCTGCAAGCTGGGGAACAGGTCCACACTTAACCTAAGGCAGTGGTTAGGTTGTGGGGCAGCAGGCAGGACCTTTGTGCGGGGCCTTGACTTTCCTGCACTGCACTGCATGGTTCCCCAGTGGCTGGCACCAGGTGACAGCCCCGGGCTCGTCCCCGCCCGCAGCCAGCGGCCACGGCACCATCTTGCCCAGGCACAAGCCCGCCGCAGGGGTGGGACGGAGGGGAACAGCCCAGGCAGGAGAGAGAGAGTTCCTCGGCCCTTTCGAGGAAGGAGAAGCTGGGAAAGCCACCCTCATTTCACCCAGTGCCTTGTCCTCTGGAATCCCACTTCACGCTGCTCCTTTCGAGGCCTTTCCCCTCCTCAGAGCCCTGGGGCCTGAATGGTCTGCTGGGGCACTCCCCTCGGGCTTCGGGTCCTGAGGGCACGGAGTAAGTCCCTCACACCTCCAGGGCCCCCTCACCCCCAGCACCCAGCCTGTCACAGGAGACTCCCACTGCTGAGGTGGCCAGGATGACAGGTGGGGCTGGGCAGGCCTCAGACCCAACTCCTGCCCTTTCCCACAGCTGAACGGGGCTCTCAGGCAGGCAGCCTTTCCACCCGGTGCCTCGGTGCTTCCTTCTGGACCAGGGGCACCGACGTGATACCAGCCCGGCCAACCTCCTCACACTTTGCCAAGAGGAGGCCCAGGAAGGTCCCACTCACGTGCGATGGGCCTGGAGCACCCCTGAGTCCGAGGCCTGCCTGGTGGCAGCACAGGGCTGGCCCCACCCGAGGCCACGCAACAGGCTACCACCACCTCCCCCTCCCGCCAAGAACAAACCCCTGCCTGGGTTCTGGAAGGATCTTAGAGGTTTGCCAAGGCAGGTTTGGGGTTAGGTTTCTAGAGCCCAAGGTGTGCTGGGCATCATCAGGTCCCCCCAGCTAGCAGGGAGCATGTGTGCACACACGCAGGTGAGGACGGAGGAGGTACGTGTCTGCGTGTCTGCGAGTGGGAGGAGATGAAATAAGCCAGAGACCCAGGCCATTTTCACCTGAGCCAAAAACTGGTTTCAGGCTCGCTGGTTCCTGGCGCAGACTAGCTTTGATAGGTAGGAGCCAGGGAGCCAGGAGGAGAGGGGCACTCAGAAGAGGTAGTGGAAGGGTGGAAGGAGATGTCAGCAGGGGCTGGGGGATGGCCCCAGCAGTGGGAGGGGATGGGAAGAAGCATGTCATAGGTCTGGCTCGGGCGGGGCAGAAATGCCAAGAGGGGGCCTTGGGGTATGACCGGAGGCCAAGAGCCAGCACCATTCAGTGGGGTCCCAGGGCTCCTGTTCCTGGGCTTGGCGGGGGTCAGCGCCTACCTGTACCACGGCGGGTGGGTGCTGAAGGCCTGGAGTCATAGGTGGCAGGGTCCTGCAGTGGGGGAGTCATCCAGTGCCCCCTCGGTGCCCGGGCCCAGAGCCCACTGCACCTGCAGCACCAAGGGCCATTGTGAGGAGAATCTGAAAGGAGAGGGCAGTGGGAGGGGTGGGCCAGACCCTGAGCCCCAAAGGCAGAGTCCAAATGGACCTCCGAGGGCTGGTGGGGAAACCTGAGGGGCTCAGCTGGGTGGACCAAAGTCCGGGACAAGGAGGTCTGAGAAAGAAAACAGGAGGTATGCAGAAAGGGACCAGGGTGGAGGTGACAGGCAAGGGCCAGCGAGGGCTGCACGGGGAGCATGGGGCGGGAGCAGTGTGAGAGCAGGAAGCAGTCGGCAGAGACCAGGTCTTGCAGGACTAAGCTAGAAGGACAGAGCAGAGAACCCAGGCAAGACCCAGGCCCAGCAGGAGAGGCAAGTTTTGGGGACTTGGCGATAGGCAGGAGAGAAGAGGGAGAGCTGGGCATTGGAGGCACAGGGCATGACCATCAGGCCCAGGTGGGACCTGGATGGCTCCTAGAGCCCAGAAGGGACATCTGAGGGAATCCCTGGGGGCGGCAGGCGCATCAAGTAGGCCTGTTCTTAGTGTGCCCACTGTGCTCATGCCCACCCCTCCCTGTGTGCATGGCCGTCCTGGTTTCACCCCTCCTGCAAGAGCAGCAAGGCCACAGGCTGGGGTCAGGACCCAACTTGTGAACTCAAGTCCTTGAGCAGGTGGAGTGTGGGGGACAAGGAAAAGGCATTGCTATAGGTACGGGGTGGGGCTTGAGAGTGGTTCAGGGTCACATGTGGGTGGTGTTGGCCAGGAGGTGACTCTGAGAAGTGTGAGGAGGCAGGGCCAGCAATGAGAGGAGGAAGATGCCAATGGGGGAGAGGTTACCAACCCAGGGGCGGTGGTGGGGGGTGCCCTGCAGGAAGGCTGAGACAGAGGGACAACCTGAATGGGAGAGAAGTGTCCAGGCAGGAGGGTGCCAAGTGGAGACAGGGAAGGTGCCAGGCAGGGGAAGGAGGGAAGGTGCCAGGTGGTGGGGGAGGAGGGGAGGTGCTAGGCAGGGGAGAGGAAGGGAGGTGCCAGGCAGGGGAGGGGGGGAGGTGCCAGGCAGAGGGAAGGAGGGGAGGTGCCAGGCAGAGGAGTGGGTAGGAGGGAGAGGATGCCAGGCAGGAGCAGGATGGGAACATGCTAGGCAGGGAGGCGGTGGCAGGAGAGGGGGAGGAGTAGGTGCAAGGCAATCAGGGAGGAGGGAAGGTGCCAGGCAGGGGAGAGGAGGGGAGGTGCCAGGCAGGAGAGTGCCAAGCAAAGGGAAGGAGGGGAAATGCAGGTGGAGGGAGGATGGGAAGGTACCAGGTAGGGAAGGAAGGAAAGACGCCAGGCAGAGATGAGAAGGGGGAAGTATCAGAGAGGAGGTATGATGGGAGTCTGCCAGTCATGGAAGAGGTGCAAGAAAGGGGGGAGGAGGAAGAGATACCAGGCTGAGGGTGGGGGAGGTGCCAGGCAGGGGGAGGAAGAGAGTGAGGAGTGGGGGGAGAGATCAGGAGATGAGGAGGGGA